>NW_027184622.1:1260250-1575312 GCF_032405125.1 Capricornis sumatraensis | reverse complement strand
AACTTCTTGAGTTGCAGCAAGGGTGTGAAAGACCCTTTCGAAGTTCCAGAGGTTAGGTGTCATTAGTCTCCCGACGCCTCATCGGAAATAGGCCTCATCTCGCCTGGAAGGGAGAACTTCCTGGATTTTCTCGAGTTGCGGCAGGTGTTCTCGAGTTACGACGGGGACCTCAGGGACCCGCCCTGGTGGCCTCAGGAGAGGCCAGTCCCCATGCGAGTTGCTAGGGGGCCTCTCGGGATTCCTCTCCCATCGATACCGGGGCCAAAAACCTTGTGTGGAGTCAGGGCCGGAACCGAGGATTCCTCTCAGGGGCTGACATGTATCTTTGGGTACTTCTGGAGTCTCCCCAGTGGAGTCAGGCCTCGTCTCGAGTGGGGGCATGCACGTGCGCTTTCCTTCCAGGCTGTAGCAGCAATGTCACGCTTCCCGTCGCGTGGATCAAAGGATCTGTGGTTTTCCCTCGAGGCTTTCCCTCGAGGCTTTCCCACAGGGCTGTCCCACGAGCCACCGTGGTGTGAGTCGATCCTCGGCGTGAACGATGAGCCAGTGCAGGGCAAAGAGGTTCCTCTGGAATGGACTGAGAAATCTCGGGGACTCTTGGAATGGTGGTACGACCATGGAGTTCCTCTCATCTTTCCTGTTGAGAGTGCCTCCTCTTGAGATGCGACGGGAACGCCGGGAATTCTTTCCCGTTGATAGCAGGGAAAGGATCCCTCATCTCGAGCTACGAGGGGGAAACGGGGCTCCTCTGGATGTGGGCGGGACCATCGTGTTTCCTCTCGAGTGGAGACGGGTATGGCGGTGAACTTCTTGAGTTGCAGCAAGGGTGTGAAAGACCCTTTTGAAGTTCCAGAGGTTCGGTGTCATTAGTCTCCAGACGTCTCATCGGAAATAGGCCTCATCTCGCCTGGAAGGGAGAACTTCCTGGATTTTCTCGAGTTGCGGCAGGTGTTCTCGAGTTACGACGGGGACCTCAGGGACCCGCCCTGGTGGCCTCAGGAAAGGCCAGTCCCCATGCGAGTTGCTCGGGGGCCTCTCGGGATTCCTCTCCCGTCGATACCGGGGTCAAAAACTTTGTGTGGAGTCAGGGCCGGAACCGAGGATTCCTCTCAGGGGATGACATGGATCTTTGGGTACTTCTGGAGTCTCCCCAGGGGAGTCAGGCCTCGTCTCGAGTGGGGGCATGCACGTGCGCTTTCCTTCCAGGCTGTAGCAGCAATGTCACGCTTCCCGTCGCGTGGATCAAAGGATCTGTGGTTTACCCTCGAGGCTTTCCCACAGGGCTGTCCCACGTGCCACCGTGGTGTGAGTCGATCCTCGGCGTGAAAGATGAGCCAGTGCAGGGCAAAGAGGATCCTCTGGAATGGACTGAGAAATCTCGGGGACTCTTGGAATGGTGGTACGACCATGGAGTTCCTCTCGTCTTTCCTGTTGAGAGTGCCTCCTCTTGAGATGCGACGGGAACGCCGAAAATACTTTCCCGTTGATAGCAGGGAAAGGATCCCTCATCTCGAGCTACGAGGGGCAATCGGGGCTCCTCTGGATGTGGGCGGGACCATCGTGCTTCCTCTCGAGTGGAGACGGGTATGGCGGTGAACTTCTTGAGTTGCAGCAAGGGTGTGAAAGACCCTTTCGAAGTTCCAGAGTTTAGGTGTCATTAGTCTCCAGACGCCTCATCGGAAATAGGCCTCATCTCGCCTGGAAGGGAGAACTTCCTGGATTTTCTCGAGTTGCGGCAGGTGTTCTCGAGTTACGACGGGGACCTCAGGGACCCGCCCTGGTGGCCTCAGGAGAGGCCAGTCCCCATGCGAGTTGCTAGGGGGCCTCTCGGGATTCCTCTCCCGTCGATATCAGGGCCAAAAACCTTGTGTGGAGTCAGGGCCGGAACCGAGGATTCCTCTCAGGGGCTGACATGGATCTTTGGGTACTTCTGGAGTCTCCCCAGGGGAGTCAGGCCTCGTCTCGAGTGGGGGCATGCACGTGCGCTTTCCTTCCAGGCTGTAGCAGCAATGTCACGCTTCCCGTCGCGTGGATCAAAGGATCTGTGGTTTTCCCTCGAGGCTTTCCCTCGAGGCTTTCCCACAGGGCTGTCCCACGTGCCACCGTGGTGTGAGTCGATCCTCGGCGTGAAAGATGAGCCAGTGCAGGGCAAAGAGGCTCCTCTGGAATGGACTGAGACATCTGGGGGACTCTTGGAATGGTGGTACGACCATGGAGTTCCTCTCGCCTTTCCTGTTGAGAGTGCCTCCTCTTGAGATGCGACGGGAACGCCGGGAACTCTTTCCCGTTGAAAGCAGGGAATGGTTCCCTCATCTCGAGCTCCGAGGGGGAAACGGGTCTCCTCTGGATGTGGGCGGGACCATCGTGCTTCCTCTCGAGTGGAGACGGGTATGGCGGTGAACTTCTTGAGTTGCAGCAAGGGTGTGAAAGACCCTTTCGAAGTTCCAGAGTTTAGGTGTCATTAGTCTCCAGACGCCTCATCGGAAATAGGCCTCATCTCGCCTGGAAGGGAGAACTTACTGGATTTTCTCGAGTTGCGGCAGGTGTTCTCGAGTTACGACGGGGACCTCAGGGACCCGCCCTGGTGGCCTCAGGAGAGGCCAGTCCCCATGCGAGTTGCTAGGGGGCCTCTCGGGATTCCTCTCCCGTCGATATCAGGGCCAAAAACCTTGTGTGGAGTCAGGGCCGGAACCGAGGATTCCTCTCAGGGGCTGACATGGATCTTTGGGTACTTCTGGAGTCTCCCCAGGGGAGTCAGGCCTCGTCTCGAGTGGGGGCATGCACGTGCGCTTTCCTTCCAGGCTGTAGCAGCAATGTCACGCTTCCCGTCGCGTGGATCAAAGGATCTGTGGTTTTCCCTCGAGGCTTTCCCTCGAGGCTTTCCCACAGGGCTGTCCCACGTGCCACCGTGGTGTGAGTCGATCCTCGGCGTGAAAGATGAGCCAGTGCAGGGCAAAGAGGCTCCTCTGGAATGGACTGAGACATCTGGGGGACTCTTGGAATGGTGGTACGACCATGGAGTTCCTCTCGCCTTTCCTGTTGAGAGTAACACCTCTTGAGATGCGATGGGAACGCCGGGAATTCTTTCCCGTTGACAGCAGGGAATGGATCCCTCATCTCGAGCTACGAGGGGGAAACGGGGCTCCTCTGGATGTGGGCGGGACCATCGTGCTTCCTCTCGAGTGGAGACGGGTATGGCGGTGAACTTCTTGAGTTGCAGTAAGGGTGTGAAAGACCCCTTCGAAGTTCCAGAGGTTAGGTGTCATTTGTCTCCAGAGGCCTCATCGGAAATAGGCCTCATCTCGCCTGGAAGGGAGAACTTCCTGGATTTTCTCGAGTTGCGGCAGGTGTTCTCGAGTTACGACGGGGACCTCAGGGACCCGCCCTGGTGGCCTCAGGAGAGGCCAGTCCCCATGCGAGTTGCTAGGGGGCCTCTCGGGATTCCTCTCCCGTCGATATCAGGGCCAAAAACCTTGTGTGGAGTCAGGGCCGGAACCGAGGATTCCTCTCAGGGGCTGACATGGATCTTTGGGTACTTGTGGAGTCTCCCCAGGGGAGTCAGGCCTCGTCTCGAGAGGGGGCATGCACGTGGGCTTTCCTTCCAGGCTGTAGCAGCAATGTCACGCTTCCCGTCGCGTGGATCAAAGGATCTGTGGTTTTCCCTCGAGGCTTTCCCACAGGGCTGTCCCACGTGACACCGTGGTGTGAGTCGATCCTCGGCGTGAAAGATGAGCCAGTGCAGGGGAAAGAGGTTCCTCTGGAATGGACTGAGACATCTGGGGGACTCTTGGAATGGTGGTACGACCATGGAGTTCCTCTCGCCTTTCCTGTTGAGAGTGCCTCCTCTTGAGATGTGACGGGAACGCCGGGAATTATTTCCCGTTGATAGCAGGGAAAGGATCCCTCATCTCAAGCTACGAGGGGGAAACGGGGCTCCTCTGGATGTGGGCGGGACCATCGTGCTTCCTCTCGAGTGGAGACGGGTAAGGCGGTGAACTTCCTGAGTTGCAGAAAGGGTGTGAAAGACCCTTTCGAAGTTCCAGAGGTTCGGTGTCATTAGTCTCAAGACGCCTCATCGGAAATAGGCCTCATCTCGCCTGGAAGGGAGAACTTCCTGGATTTTCTCGAGTTGCGTCAGGTGTTCTCGAGTTACGACGGGGACCTCAGGGACCCGCCCTGGTGGCCTCAGGAAAGGCCTGTCCCCATGGGAGTTCCTAGGGGGCCTTTCGGGATTTCTCTCCCGTCGATACCGTGGCCAAAATCCTTGTGTGGAGTCAGGGCCGGAACCGAGGATTCCTCTCAGGGGCTGACATGGGTCTTTGGGTACTTCTGGAGTCTCCCCAGGGTGGTCAGGCCTCGTCTCGAGTGGGGGCATGCACGTGCGCCTTCCTTCCAGGCTGTAGCAGCAATGTCACGCTTCCCGTCTCGTGGATCAAAGGACCTGTGGTTTTCCCTCGCGGCTTTCCCACAGGGCTGTCCCACGTGCCACCGTTGTGTGAGTCGATTCTCGGCGTGAAAGATGAGCCAGTGCAGGGCAAAGAGGTTCCTCTGGATTGGACTGAGACATCTGGGGGACTCTTGGAATGGTAGTACGACCATGGAGTTCCTCTCGCCTTTCCTGTTGAGAGTGCCTGCTCTTGAGATGCGACGGGAACGCCGGGAATTCTTTCCCGTTGAAAGCAGGGACAGGATCCCTCATCTCGAGCTACGAGGGGGAAACGGGGCTCCTCTGGATGTGGGCGGGACCATCGTGCTTCCTCTCGAGTGGAGACGGGTATTGCGGTGAAATTCTTGAGTTGCAGCAAGGGTGTGAAAGACCCTTTCGAAGTTCCAGAGGTTAGGTGTCATTAGTCTCCAGACGCCTCATCAGAAATAGGCCTCATTTCGCCTGGAAAGGAGAACTTCCTGGATTTTCTCGAGTTGCGGCAGGTGTTCTCGAGTTACGACGGGGACCTCAGGGACCCGCCCTGGTGGCCTCAGGAACGGCCAGTCCCCATGCTAGTTGCTAGGGGTCCTCTCGGGATTCCTCTCCCGTCGATACCGGGGCCAAAAACCTTGTGTGGAGTCAGGGCCGGAACCGAGGATTCCTCTCAGGGGCTGACATGGATCTTTGGGTACTTCTGGAGTCTCCCCAGGGGAGTCAGGCCTCGTCTCGAGTGGGGGCATGCACGTGCGCTTTCCTTCCAGGCTGTAGCAGCAATGTCACGCTTCCCGTCGCGTGGATCAAAGGATCTGTGGTTTTCCCTCGAGGCTTTCCCTCGAGGCTTTCCCACAGGGCTGTCCCACGTGCCACCGTGGTGTGAGTCGATCCTCGGCGTGAAAGATGAGCCAGTGCAGGGCAAAGAGGCTCCTCTGGAATGGACTGAGACATCTGGGGGACTCTTGGAATGGTGGTACGACCATGGAGTTCCTCTCGCCTTTCCTGTTGAGAGTGCCTCCTCTTGAGATGCGACGGGAACGCCGGGAATTCTTTCCCGTTGAAAGCAGGGAATGGATCCCTCATCTCGAGCTCCGAGGGGGAAACGGGTCTCCTCTGGATGTGGGCGGGACCATCGTGCTTCCTCTCGAGTGGAGACGGGTATGGCGGTGAACTTCTTGAGTTGCAGCAAGGGTGTGAAAGACCCTTTCGAAGTTCCAGAGTTTAGGTGTCATTAGTCTCCAGACGCCTCATCGGAAATAGGCCTCATCTCGCCTGGAAGGGAGAACTTACTGGAATTTCTCGAGTTGCGGCAGGTGTTCTCGAGTTACGACGGGGACCTCAGGGACCCGCCCTGGTGGCCTCAGGAGAGGCCAGTCCCCATGCGAGTTGCTAGGGGGCCTCCCGGGATTCCTCTCCCGTCGATACCGGGGCCAAAAACCTTGTGTGGAGTCAGGGCCGGAACCGAGGATTCCTCTCAGGGGCTGACATGGATCTTTGGGTACTTCTGGAGTCTCCCCAGGGGAGTCAGGCCTCGTCTCGAGTGGGGGCATGCACGTGCGCTTTCCTTCCAGGCTGTAGCAGCAATGTCACGCTTCCCGTCGCGTGGATCAAAGGATCTGTGGTTTTCCCTCGAGGCTTTCCCTCGAGGCTTTCCCACGTGCCACCGTGGTGTGAGTCGATTCTCGGCGTGAAAGATGAGACAGTGCAGGGCAAAGAGGTTCCTCTGGATTGGACTGAGACATCTGGGGGACTCTTGGAATGGTGGTAGGACCATGGAGTTCCTCTCGCCTTTCCTGTTGAGAGTTCCTCCTCTTGAGATGCGACGGGAACGCCGGGAATTCTTTCCCGTTGAAAGCAGGGAAAGGATCCCTCATCTCGAGCTACGAGGGGGAAACGGGGCTCCTCTGGATGTTGGCGGGACCATCGTGCTTCCTCTCGAGTGGAGACGGGTATGGCGGTGAACTTCTTGAGTTGCAGCAAGGGTGTGAAAGACCCTTTCGAAGTTCCAGAGGTTCGGTGTCATTAGTCTCCAGACGCCTCATCGGAAATAGGCCTCATCTCGCCTGGAAGGGAGAACTTCCTGGATTTTCTCGAGTTGCGGCAGGTGTTCTCGAGTTACGACGGGGACCTCAGGGACCCGCCCTGGTGTCCTCAGGAAAGGCCAGTCCCCATGCGAGTTGCTCGGGGGCCTCTCGGGATTCCTCTCCCGTCGATACCGGGGCCAAAATCCTTCTGTGGAGTCAGGGCCGGAACCGAGGATTCCTCTCAGGGGCTGACATGGGTCTTTGGGTACTTCTGGTGTCTCCCCAGGGGGGTCAGGCCTCGTCTCGAGTGTGGGCATGCACGTGCGCCTTCCTTCCAGGCTGTAGCAGCAATGTCACGCTTCCCGTCGCGTGGATCAAAGGATCTGTGGTTTTCCCTCGAGGCTTTCCCTCGAGGCTTTCCCACAGGGCTGTCTCACGTGCCACCGTTGTGTGAGTCGATCCTCGGCGTGAAAGATGAGCCAGTGCAGGGCAAACAGGTTCCTCTGGAATGGACTGAGACATCTGGGGGACTCTTGGAATGGTGGTACGACCATGGAGTTCCTCTCGCCTTTCCTGTTGAGAGTGCCTCCTCTTGAGATGCGACGGGAACGCCGGGAATTCTTTCCCGTTGAAAGCAGGGAAAGGATCCCTCATCTCGAGCTACGAGGGGGAAACGGGGCTCCTCTGGATGTGGGCGGGACCATCGTGCTTCCTTTCGAGTGGAGACGGGTATGGCGGTGAAATTCTTGAGTTGCAGCAAGGGTGTGAAAGACCCTTTCGAAGTTCCAGAGTTTAGGTGTCATTAGTCTCCAGACGCCTCATCGGAAATAGGCCTCATTTCGCCTGGAAAGGAGAACTTCCTGGATTTTCTCGAGTTGCGGCAGGTGTTCTCGATTTACGACGGGGACCTCAGAGACCCGCCCTGGTGGCCTCAGGAACGGCCAGTCCCCATGCTAGTTGCTAGGGTGCCTCTCGGGATTCCTCTCCCGTGGATACCGGGGCCAAAAACCTTGTGTGGAGTCAGGGCCGGAACCGAGGATTCCTCTCAGGGGCTGACATGGATCTTTGGGTACTTCTGGAGTCTCCCCAGGGGAGTCAGGACTCGTCTCGAGTGGGGGCATGCACGTGCGCTTTCCTTCCAGGCTGTAGCAGCAATGTCACGCTTCCCGGCTCGTGGATCAAAGGATCTGTGGTTTTCCCTCGAGGCTTTCCCTCGAGGCTTTCCCACAGGGCTGACCCACGTGCCACCGTGGTGTGAGTCAATCCTCGGCGTGAAAGATGAGCCAGTGCAGGGCAAAGAGTTTCCTCTGGAATGGACTGAGAAATCTCGGGGACTCTTGGAATGGTGGTTCGACCATGGAGTTCCTCTCATCTTTCCTATTGAGAGTGCCTCCTCTTGAGATGCGACGGGAACGCCGGGAATTCTTTCCCGTTGATAGCAGGGAAAGGATCCCTCATCTCGAGCTACGAGGGGGAAACGGGGCTCCTCTGGATGTGGGCGGGACCATCGTGTTTCCTCTCGAGTGGAGACGGGTATGGCGGTGAACTTCTTGAGTTGAAGCAAGGGTGTGAAAGACCCTTTCGAAGTTCCAGAGGTTCGGTGTCATTAGTCTCCAGACGTCTCATCGGAAATAGGCCTCATCTCGCCTGGAAGGGAGAACTTCCTGGATTTTCTCGAGTTGCGGCAGGTGTTCTCGAGTTACGACGGGGACCTCAGGGACCCGCCCTGGTGGCCTCAGGAAAGGCCAGTCCCCATGCGAGTTGCTCGGGGGCCTCTCGGGATTCCTCTCCCGTCGATACGGGGGCCAAAAAACTTGTGTGGAGTCAGGGCCGGAACCGAGGATTCCTCTCAGGGGCTGACATGGATCTTTGGGTACTTCTTTAGTCTCCCCAGGGGAGTCAGGCCTCGTCTCGATTGGGGGCATGCACGTGCGCTTTCCTTCCAGGCTGTAGCAGCAATGTCACGCTTCCCGTCCCGTGGATCAAAGGATCTGTGGTTTACCCTCGAGGCTTTCCCACAGGGCTGTCCCACGTGCCACCGTGGTGTGAGTCGATCCTCGGCGTGAAAGATGAGCCAGTGCAGGGCAAAGAGGTTCCTCTGGAATGGACTGAGAAATCTCGGGGACTCTTGGAATGGTGGTACGACCATGGAGTTCCTCTCGTCTTTCCTGTTGAGAGTGCCTCCTCTTGAGATGCGACGGGAACGCCGAAAATACTTTCCCGTTGATAGCAGGGAAAGGATCCCTCATCTCGAGCTACGAGGGGCAAACGGGGCTCCTCTGGATGTGGGCGGGACCATCATGTTTCCTCTCGAGTGGAGACGGATATGGCGGTGAACTTCTTGAGTTGCAGCAAGGGTGTGAAAGACCCTTTCGAAGTTCCAGATGTTCCGTGTCATTAGTCTCCAGACGCCTTATCGGAAATAAGCCTCATCTCGCCTGGAAGGGAGAACTTCCTGGATTTTCTCGAGTTGCGGCAGGTGTTCTCGAGTTACGACGGGGACCTCAGGAACCCGCCATGGTGGCCTCAGGAAAGGTTAGTCCCCTTGCGAGTTCCTAGGGGGCCTCTCGGGATTCCTCTCCCGTCGATACCGGGGCCAAAATACTTGTGTGGAGTCAGGGCCGGAACCGAGGATTCCTCTCAGGGGCTGACATGGATCTTTGGGTACTTCTGGAGTCTCCCCAGGGGAGTCAGGCCTCGTCTCGAGTGGGGGCATGCACGTGCGCTTTCCTTACAGGCTGTAGCAGCAATGTCACGGTTCCCGTCGCGTGGATCAAAGGATCTGTGGTTTTCCCTCGAGGCTTTCCCACAGGGCTGTCCCACGTGCCACCGTGGTGTGAGTCGATCCTCGGCGTGAAAGATGAGCCAGTGCAGGGCAAAGAGGTTCCTCTGGAATGGACTGAGACATCTGGGGGACTCTTGGAATGGTGGTACGACCATGGAGTTCCTCTCGCCTTTCGTGATCAGAGTTCCTCCTCTTGAGATGCGACGGGAACGCCGGGAATTCTTTCCTGTTGAAAGCAGGGAAAGGATCCCTCATCTCGAGCTACGAGGGGGAAACGGGGCTCCTCTGAATGTGAGCGGGACCATCGTGCTTACACTCGAGTGGAGACGGGTATGGCGGTGAACTTCTTGAGTTGCAGCAAGGGTGTGAAAGACCCTTTTGAAGTCCCAGAGATTAGCTGTCATTAGACTCCAGACGCCTCATCGGAAATAGGCCACATCTCGCCTGGAACGGAGAACTTCCTGGATTTTCTCGAGTTGCGGCAGGTGTTCTCGAGTTACGACGGGGACGTGAGGGACAAGCCCTGGTGGCCTCAGGAAACTCCAGTCCCCATACGAGTTGCTAGGGTGCCTCTCCGGATTCCTCTCCAGTCGATACCGGGGCCTAAACCCTTGTGTGGAGTCAGGGCCGGAACGGAGGATTCCTCTAAGGGGCTGACATGGATCTTTGGGTCTTTCTGGAGTCTCCCCAGGGGAGTCAGGCCTCGTCTCGAGTGGGGGCATGCACGTGCGCTTTCCTTCCAGGCTGTAGCACCAATGTCACGCTTCCCGTCGCGTGGATCAAAGGATCTGTGGTTTTCCCTCTAGGCTTTCCCTCGAGGCTATCCCACAGGGCTGTCCCACGTGCCACCGTGGTGTGAGTCGATCTTCGGCATGAAAGATGAGTCAGTGCAGGGCAAAGAGGTTCCTCTGGAATGGACTGAAACATCTGGGGGACTCTTGGAATGGTGGTACGACCATGGAGTTCCTCTCGTCTTTCCTGTTGAGAGTGCCTCCTCTTGAGATGCGACGAGAATGCCGAAAATACTTTCCCGTTGATAGCAGGGAAAGGATCCCTCATCTCGAGCTACGAGGGGCAAACGGGGCTCCTCTGGATGTGGGCGGGACCATCATGTTTCCTCTCGAGTGGAGACGGATATGGCGGTGAACTTCTTGAGTTGCAGCAAGGGTGTGAAAGACCCTTTCGAAGTTCCAGAGGTTCCGTGTCATTAGTCCCCAGACGCCTCATCGGAAATAGGCCTCATCTCGCCTGGAAGGGAGAACTTCCTGAAGTTTCTCGAGTTGCGGCAGGTGTTCTCGAGTTACGACGGGGAGCTCAGGGACCCGCCCTGGTGGCCTCAGGAAAGGCCAATCCCCATGCGAGTTGCTCGGGGGCCTCTCAGGATTCCTCTCCTGTCGATTCCGGGGCCAAAAAACTTGTGTGGAGTCAGGGCCGGAACCGAGGATTCCTCTCAGGGGCTGACATGGATCTTTGGGTACTTCTGGAGTCTCCCCAGGGGAGTCAGGCCTTGTCTCGAGTGGGGGCATGCACGTGCGCTTTCCTTCCAGGCTGTAGCAGCAATGTCTCGGTTTCCGTCGCGTGGATCAAAGGATCTGTGGTTTTCCCTCGAGGCTTTCCCACAGGGCTGTCCCACGTGCCAGCGTGTTGTGAGTCGATTCTCGGCGTGAAAGATGAGACAGTGCAGGGCAAGGAGGTTCCTCTGGATTGGACTGAGACATCTGGGGGACTCTTGGAATGGTGGTACGACCATGGAGTTCCTCTCGCCTTTCCTGTTGAGAGTGCCTCCTCTTGAGATGCGACGGGAACGCCGGGAATTCTTTCCCGTTGAAAGCAGGGAAAGGATCCCTCATCTCGAGCTACGAGGGGGAAACGGGGCTCCTCTGGATGTGGGCGGGACCATCGTGCTTCCTCTCGAGTGGAGACGGGTATGGCGGTGAACTTCTTGAGTTGCAGCAAGGGTGTGAAAGACCCTTTCGAAGTTCCAGAGTTTAGGTGTCATTAGTCTCCAGACGCCTCATCGGAAATAGGCCTCATTTCGCCTGGAAAGGAGAACTTCCTGGATTTTCTCGAGTTGCGTCACGTGTTCTCGATTTACGACGGGGACCTCAGGGACCCGTCCTGGTGGCCTCAGGTACGGCCAGTCCCCATGCTAGTTGCTAGGGGGCCTCTCGGGATTCCTCTCCCGTCGATACCGGGGCCAAAAACCTTGTGTGGAGTCAGGGCCGGAATCGAGGATTCCTCTCAGGGGCTGACATGGATCTTTGGGTACTTCTGGAGTCTCCCCAGGGGAGTCAGGACTCGTCTCGAGTGGGGGCATGCACGTGCGCTTTCCTTCCAGGCTGTAGCAGCAATGTCATGCTTCCCGTCGCGTGGATCAAAGGATCTGTGGTTTTCCCTCGAGGCTTTCCCTCGAGGCTTTCCCACAGGGCTGTCCCACGTGCCACCATGGTGTGAGTCGATCCTCGGCGTGAAAGATGAGCCAGTGCAGGGCAAAGAGTTTCCTCTGGAATGGACTGAGAAATCTCGGGGACTCTTGGAATGGTGATACGACCATGGAGTTCCTCTCATCTTTCCTGTTGAGAGTGCCTCCTCTTGAGATGCGACGGGAACGCCGGGAATTCTTTCCCGTTGATAATAGGGAAAGGATCCCTCATCTCGAGCTACGAGGGGTAAACGGGGCTCCTCTGGATGTGGGCGGGACCATCGTGTTTCCTCTCGAGTGGAGACGGGTATGGCGGTGAACTTCTTGAGTTGCAGCAAGGGTGTGAAAGACCCTTTCGAAGTTCCAGAGGTTCGGTGTCATTAGTCTCCAGACGCCTCATCGGAAATAGGCCTCATCTCGCCTGGAAGGGAGAACTTCCTGGATTTTCTCGAGTTGCGGCAGGTGTTCTCGAGTTACGACGGGGACCTCAGGGACCCGCCCTGGTGTCCTCAGGAAAGGCCAGTCCCCATGCGAGTTGCTCAGGGGCCTCTCGGGATTCCTCTCCCGTCGATACCAGGGCCAAAATCCTTCTGTGGAGTCAGGGCCGGAACCGAGGATTTCTCTTAGGGGCTGACATGTGTCTTTGGGTACTTCTGGAGTCTCCCCAGGGGGATCAGGCCTCGTCTCGAGTGGGGGCATGCAGGTGCGCCTTCCTTCCAGGCTGTAGCAGCAATGTCACGCTTCCCGTCGCGTGGATCAAAGGATCTGTGGTTTTCCCTCGAGGCTTTCCCTCGAGGCTTTCCCACAGTGCTGTCTCACGTACCACCGTTGTGTGAGTCGATCCTCGGCGTGAAAGATGAGCCAGTGCAGGGCAAACAGGTTCCTCTGGAATGGACTGAGACATCTGGGGCACTCTTCGAATGGTGGTACGACCATGGAGTTCCTCTCGCCTTTCCTGTTGAGAGTGCCTCCTCTTGAGATGCGACGGGAACGCCGGGAATTCTTTCCCGTTGAAAGCAGGGAAAGGATCCCTCATCTCGAGCTACGAGGGGGAAACGGGGCTCCTCTGGATGTGGGCGAGACCATCGTGCTTCCTCTCGAGTAGAGACGGGTACGGCGGTGAACTTCTTGAGTTGCAGCAAGGGTGTGAAAGACCCTTTCGAAGTTCCAGAGGTTAGGTGTCATTTGTCTCCAGAGGCCTCATCGGAAATAGGCCTCATCTCGCCTGGAAGGGAGAACTTCCTGGATTTTCTCGAGTTGCGACAGGTGTTCTCGAGTTACGACGGGGACCTCAGGGACCCGCCCTGGTGGCCTCAGGAGAGGCCAGTCCCCATGCGAGTTGCTAGGGGGCCTCTCGGGATTCCTCTCCCGTCGATACCGGGGCCAAAAACCTTGTGTGGAGTCAGGGCCGGAACCGAGGATTCCTCTCAGGGGCTGACATGGATCTTTGGGTACTTGTGGAGACTCCCCAGCGGAGTCAGGCCTCGTCTCGAGTGGGGGCATGCACGTGCGCTTTCCTTCCAGGCTGTAGCACCAATGTCACGCTTCCCGTCGCGTGGATCAAAGGATCTGTGGTTTTCCCTCGAGGCTTTCCCACAGAGCTCTCCCACGTGCCACCGTGGTGTGAGTCGATCCTCGGCGTGAAAGATGAGCCAGTGCAGGGCAAAGAGGTTCCTCTGGAAAGGACTGAGACATGTGGGGGACTCTTGGAATGGTGGTACGACCATGGAGTTCCTCTCGCCTTTCCTGTTGAGAGTGACTCCTCTTGAGATGCGACGGGAACGCCGGGAATTCTTTCCCATTGAAAGCAGGGAAAGGATCCCTCATCTCGAGCTACGAGGGGGAAACGGGGCTCCTCTGGATTGGGCGGGACCATCATGCTTCCTCTCGAGTGGACACGGGTATGGCGGTGAACTTCTTGAGTTGCAGCAAGGGTGTGAAAGACGCTTTCGAAGTTCCAGAGGTTAGGTGTCATTAGTCTCCAGACGCCTCATCGGAAATAGGCCTCATCTCGCCTGGAAGGGAGAACTTCCTGGATTTTCTCGAGTTGCGGCAGGTGTTCTCGAGTTACGACGGGACCTCAGGGACCCGCCCTGGTGGCCTCAGGAGAGGCCAGTCCCCATGCGAGTTGCTAGGGGTTCTCTCGGGATTCCTCTCCCGTCGATACCGGGGCCAAAACCCTTTGGTGGAGTCAGGACCGGAACCGAGGATTCCTCTCAGGGGCTGACATGGATCTTTGGGTACTTCTGGAGTCTCCCCAGGTGAGTCAGGCCTCGTATCGAGTGGGGGCATGCACGTGCGCTTTCCTTTCAGGCTGTAGCAGCAATCTCACGCATCCCGTGGCGTGGATCAAAGGATCTGTGGTTTTCCCTCGAGGCTTTCCCTCGAGGCTTTCCCACAGGGCTGTCCCATGTGCCACCATGGTGTGAGTGGATCCTCGGCGTGAAAGATGAGCCAGTTCAGGGCAAAGAGGTTCCTCTGGAATGGACTGAGACATCTGGGGGACTCTTGGAATGGTGGTACGACCATGGAGTTCCTCTCGCCTTTCCTGTTGAGAGTGCCTCCTCTTGAGATGCGACAGGAACGCCGGGAATTCTTTCCCGTTGAAAGCAGGGAAAGGATCCCTCATCTCGAGCTACGAGGGGGAAATGGTGCTCCTCTGGATGTGGGCGGGACCATCGTGCTTCCTCTTGAGTGGACACGGGTATGGCGGTGAACTTCTTGAGTGGCAGCAAGGGTGTGAAAGACCCTTTCGAAGTTCCAGAGGTTAGGTGTCATTAGTCTCCAGACGCCTCATCGGAAATAGGCCTCATCTCGCCTGGAAGGGAGAACTTCCTGGATTTTCTCGAGTTGCGGCAGGTGTTCTCGAGTTACGACGGGGACCTCAGGGACCCGCCCTGGTGGCCTCAGGAGAGGCCAGTCCCCATGCGAGTTACTAGGGGGCCTCTCGGAATTCCTCTCCCGTCGATACCTGTGACAAAAACCTTTGGTGGAGTCAGGGCCGGAACCGAGGATTCCTCTCAGGGGCTGACATGGATCTTTGGGTACTTCTGGAGTCTCCCCAGGGGAGTCAGGCCTCGTCTCGAGTGGGGGCATGCACGTGCGCTTTCCTTCCAGGCTGTAGCAGCAATGTCACGCTTCCCGTCGCGTGGATCAAAGGATCTGTGGTTTTCCCTCGAGGCTTTCCCTCGAGGCTTTCCCACAGGGCTGTCCCACGTGCCACCGTGGTGTGAGTCGATCCTCGGCATGAAACATGAGCCAGTGCAGGGCAAAGAGCTTCCTCTGGAATGGACTGAGACATCTGGGGGACTATTGGAATGGTGGTACGACCATGGAGTTCCTCTCGCCTTTCCTGTTGAGAGTGCCTCCTCTTGAGATGCGTCGGGAACGCCGGGAATTCTTTCCCGTTGAAAGCAGGGAAAGGATCCCTCATCTCGAGCTACGAGGGGGAAACGGGGCTCCTCTGGATGTGGGCGGGACCATCGTGCATCCTCTCGAGTGGAGACGGGTATGGCGGTGAACTTCTTGAGTTGCAGCAAGGGTGTGAAAGACCCTTTCGAAGTTCCAGACGTTAGGTTTCATTAGTCTCCAGACGCCTCATCGGAAATAGGCCTCATCTCGCCTGGAAGGGAGAACTTCCTGGATTTTCTCGAGTTGCGGCAGGTGTTCTCGAGTTACGACGGGGACCTCAGGAACCCGCCCTGAGGGCCTCAGGAGAGGCCAGTCCCCATGCGAGTTGCTAGGGGGCCTCTCGGGATTCCTCTCCCGTCGATACCGGGGCCAAAACCCTTTGGTGGAGTCAGGGCCGGAACCGAGGATTCCTCTCAGGGGCTGACATGGATCTTTGGGTACTTCTGGAGTCTCCCCAGGGGAGTCAGGCCTCGTCTCGAGTGGGGGCATGCACGTGCGCTTTCCTTCCAGGCTGTAGCAGCAATCTCACACTTCCCCTGGCGTGGATCAAAGGATCTGTGGTTTTCCCTCGAGGCTTTCCCTCGAGGCTTTCCCACAGGGCTGTCCCACGTGCCACCGTGGTGTGAGTCGATCCTCGGCGTGAAAGATGAGCCAGTGCAGGGCAAAGAGGTTCCTCTGGAATGCACTGAGACATGTGGGGGACTCTTGGAATGGTGGTACGACCATGGACTTCCTCTCGCCTTTCCTGTTGAGAGTGCCTCCTCTTGAGATGCGACGGGAACGCCGGGAATTCTTTCCCGTTGAAAGCAGGGAAAGGATCCCTCATCTCGAGCTACGAGGGGGAAACGGGGCTCCTGTGGATGTGGGCGGGACCATCGTGCTTCCTCTCGAGTGGAGACGGGTATGGCGGTGAACTTCTTGAGTTGCAGCAAGGGTGTGAAAGACCCTTTCGAAGTTCCAGAGGTTAGGTGTCATTAGTCTCCAGACGCCTCATCGGAAATAGGCCTCATCTCGCCTGGAAGGGAGAACTTCCTGGATTTTCTCGAGTTGCGGCAGGTGTTCTCGAGTTACGATGGGGAACTCAGGGACCCGCCCTGGTGGCCTCAGGAGAGGCCAGTCCCCATGCGAGTTGCTAGGGGGCCTCTCGGGATTCCTCTCCCGTCGATACCGGGGCCAAAAACCTTTGGTGGAGTCAGGGCCGGAACCGAGGATTCCTCTCAGGGGCTGACATGGATCTTTGGGTACTTCTGGAGTCTCCCCAGGGGAGTCAGGCCTTGTCTCGAGAGGGGGCATGCACGTGCGCTTTCCTTCCAGGCAGTAGCAGCAATCTCACGCTTCCCGTCGCGTGGATCAAAGGATCTGTGGTTTTCCCTCGAGGCTTTCCCTCGAGGCTTTCCCACAGTGCTGTCCCACGTGCCACCGCGGTGTGAGTGGATCCTCGGCGTGAAACATGAGCCAGTGCAGGGCAAAGAGCTTCCTCTGGAATGGACTGAGACATCTGGGGGACTATTGGAATGGTGGTACGACCATGGAGTTCCTCTCGCCTTTCCTGTTGAGAGTGCCTCCTCTTGAGATGCGTCGGGAACGCCGGGAATTCTTTCCCGTTGAAAGCAGGGAAAGGATCCCTCATCTCGAGCTCCGAGGGGGAAACAGGTCTCCTCTGGATGTGGGCGGGACCATCGTGCTTCCTCTCGAGTGGAGACGGGTATGGCGGTGAACTTCTTGAGTTGCAGCAAGGGTGTGAAAAACCCTTTCGAAGTTCCAGACGTTAGGTGTCATTAGTCTGCAGACGCCTCATCGGAAATAGGCCTCATCTCGCCTGGAATGGAGAACTTCCTGGATTTTCTCGAGTTGCGGCAGGTGTTCTCGAGTAACGACGGGGACCTCAGGGACCCGCCCTGGTGGCCTCAGGAGAGGCCAGTCCCCATGCGAGTTGCTAGGGGTTCTCTCGGGATTCCTCTCCCGTCGATACCGGGGCCAAAACCCTTTGGTGGAGTCAGGACCGGAACCGAGGATTCCTCTCAGGGGCTGACATGGATCTTTGGGTACTTCTGGAGTCTCCCCAGGTGAGTCAGGCCTCGTATCGAGTGGGGGCATGCACATGCGCTTTCCTTTCAGGCTGTAGCAGCAATCTCACGCTTCCCGTGGCGTGGATCAAAGGATCTGTGGTTTTCCCTCGAGGCTTTCCCTCGAGGCTTTCCCACAGGGCTGTCCCATGTGCCACCATGGTGTGAGTGGATCCTCGGCGTGAAAGATGAGCCAGTTCAGGGCAAAGAGGTTCCTCTGGAATGGACTGAGACATCTGGGGGACTCTTGGAATGGTGGTACGACCATGGAGTTCCTCTCGCCTTTCCTGTTGAGAGTGCCTCCTCTTGAGATGCGACAGGAACGCCGGGAATTCTTTCCCGTTGAAAGCAGGGAAAGGATCCCTCATCTCGAGCTACGAGGGGGAAATGGTGCTCCTCTGGATGTGGGCGGGACCATCGTGCTTCCTCTTGAGTGGACACGGGTATGGCGGTGAACTTCTTGAGTGGCAGCAAGGGTGTGAAAGACCCTTTCGAAGTTCCAGAGGTTAGGTGTCATTAGTCTCCAGACGCCTCATCGGAAATAGGCCTCATCTCGCCTGGAAGGGAGAACTTCCTGGATTTTCTCGAGTTGCGGCAGGTGTTCTCGAGTTACGACGGGGACCTCAGGGACCCGCCCTGGTGGCCTCAGGAGAGGCCAGTCCCCATGCGAGTTACTAGGGGGCCTCTCGGAATTCCTCTCCCGTCGATACCTGTGACAAAAACCTTTGGTGGAGTCAGGGCCGGAACCGAGGATTCCTCTCAGGGGCTGACATGGATCTTTGGGTACTTCTGGAGTCTCCCCAGGGGAGTCAGGCCTCGTCTCGAGTGGGGGCATGCACGTGCGCTTTCCTTCCAGGCTGTAGCAGCAATGTCACGCTTCCCGTCGCGTGGATCAAAGGATCTGTGATTTTCCCTCGAGGCTTTCCCTCGAGGCTTTCCCACAGGGCTGTCCCACGTGCCACCGTGGTGTGAGTCGATCCTCGGCGTGAAACATGAGCCAGTGCAGGGCAAAGAGCTTCCTCTGGAATGGACTGAGACATCTGGGGGACTATTGGAATGGTGGTACGACCATGGAGTTCCTCTCGCCTTTCCTGTTGAGAGTGCCTCCTCTTGAGATGCGTCTGGAACGCCGGGAATTCTTTCCCGTTGAAAGCAGGGAAAGGATCCCTCATCTCGAGCTCCGAGGGGGAAACGGGGCTCCTCTGGATGTGGGCGGGACCATCGTGCATCCTCTCGAGTGGAGACGGGTATGGCGGTGAACTTCTTGAGTTGCAGCAAGGGTGTGAAAGACCCTTTCGAAGTTCCAGACGTTAGGTTTCATTAGTCTCCAGACGCCTCATCGGAAATAGGCCTCATCTCGCCTGGAAGGGAGAACTTCCTGGATTTTCTCGAGTTGCGGCAGGTGTTCTCGAGTTACGACGGGGACCTCAGGAACCCGCCCTGAGGGCCTCAGGAGAGGCCAGTCCCCATGCGAGTTGCTAGGGGGCCTCTCGGGATTCCTCTCCCGTCGATACCGGGGCCAAAACCCTTTGGTGGAGTCAGGGCCGGAACCGAGGATTCCTCTCAGGGGCTGACATGGATCTTTGGGTACTTCTGGAGTCTCCCCAGGGGAGTCAGGCCTCGTCTCGAGTGGGGGCATGCACGTGCGCTTTCCTTCCAGGCTGTAGCAGCAATCTCACACTTCCCGTGGCGTGGATCAAAGGATCTGTGGTTTTCCCTCGAGGCTTTCCCTCGAGGCTTTCCCACAGGGCTGTCCCACGTGCCACCGTGGTGTGAGTCGATCCTCGGCGTGAAAGATGAGCCAGTGCAGGGCAAAGAGGTTCCTCTGGAATGCACTGAGACATGTGGGGGACTCTTGGAATGGTGGTACGACCATGGAGTTCCTCTCGCCTTTCCTGTTGAGAGTGCCTCCTCTTGAGATGCGACGGGAACGCCGGGAATTCTTTCCCGTTGAAAGCAGGGAAAGGATCCCTCATCTCGAGCTACGAGGGGGAAACGGGGCTCCTGTGGATGTGGGCGGGACCATCGTGCTTCCTCTCGAGTGGAGACGGGTATGGCGGTGAACTTCTTGAGTTGCAGCAAGGGTGTGAAAGACCCTTTCGAAGTTCCAGAGGTTAGGTGTCATTAGTCTCCAGACGCCTCATCGGAAATAGGCCTCATCTCGCCTGGAAGGGAGAACTTCCTGGATTTTCTCGAGTTGCGGCAGGTGTTCTCGAGTTACGATGGGGAACTCAGGGACCCGCCCTGGTGGCCTCAGGAGAGGCCAGTCCCCATGCGAGTTGCTAGGGGGCCTCTCGGGATTCCTCTCCCGTCGATACCGGGGCCAAAAACCTTTGGTGGAGTCAGGGCCGGAACCGAGGATTCCTCTCAGGGGCTGACATGGATCTTTGGGTACTTCTGGAGTCTCCCCAGGGGAGTCAGGCCTTGTCTCGAGAGGGGGCATGCACGTGCGCTTTCCTTCCAGGCTGTAGCAGCAATCTCACGCTTCCCGTCGCGTGGATCAAAGGATCTGTGGTTTTCCCTCGAGGCTTTCCCTCGAGGCTTTCCCACAGTGCTGTCCCACGTGCCACCGCGGTGTGAGTGGATCCTCGGCGTGAAACATGAGCCAGTGCAGGGCAAAGAGCTTCCTCTGGAATGGACTGAGACATCTGGGGGACTATTGGAATGGTGGTACGACCATGGAGTTCCTCTCGCCTTTCCTGTTGAGAGTGCCTCCTCTTGAGATGCGTCGGGAACGCCGGGAATTCTTTCCCGTTGAAAGCAGGGAAAGGATCCCTCATCTCGAGCTACGAGGGGGAAACAGGTCTCCTCTGGATGTGGGCGGGACCATCGTGCTTCCTCTCGAGTGGAGACGGGTATGGCGGTGAACTTCTTGAGTTGCAGCAAGGGTGTGAAAAACCCTTTCGAAGTTCCAGACGTTAGGTGTCATTAGTCTGCAGACGCCTCATCGGAAATAGGCCTCATCTCGCCTGGAATGGAGAACTTCCTGGATTTTCTCGAGTTGCGGCAGGTGTTCTCGAGTAACGACGGGGACCTCAGGGACCGGCCCTGGTGGCCTCAGGAGAGGCCAGTCCCCATGCGAGTTGCTAGGGGTTCTCTCGGGATTCCTCTCCCGTCGATACCGGGGCCAAAACCCTTTGGTGGAGTCAGGACCGGAACCGAGGATTCCTCTCAGGGGCTGACATGGATCTTTGGGTACTTCTGGAGTCTCCCCAGGTGAGTCAGGCCTCGTATCGAGTGGGGGCATGCACATGCGCTTTCCTTTCAGGCTGTAGCAGCAATCTCACGCTTCCCGTGGCTTGGATCAAAGGATCTGTGGTTTTCCCTCGAGGCTTTCCCTCGAGGCTTTCCCACAGGGCTGTCCCATGTGCCACCATGGTGTGAGTGGATCCTCGGCGTGAAAGATGAGCCAGTGCAGGGCAAAGAGGTTCCTCTGGAATGGACTGAGACATCTGGGGGACTCTTGGAATGGTGGTACGACCATGGAGTTCCTCTCGCCTTTCCTGTTGAGAGTGCCTCCTCTTGAGATGCGACGGGAACGCCGGGAATTCTTTCCCGTTGAAAGCAGGGAAAGGATCCCTCATCTCGAGCTACGAGGGGGAAATGGTGCTCCTCTTGATGTGGGCGGGACCATCGTGCTTCCTCTTGAGTGGACACGGGTATGGCGGTGAACTTCTTGAGTGGCAGCAAGGGTGTGAAAGACCCTTTCGAAGTTCCAGAGGTTAGGTGTCATTAGTCTCCAGACGCCTCATCGGAAATAGGCCTCATCTCGCCTGGAAGGGAGAACTTCCTGGATTTTCTCGAGTTGCGGCAGGTGTTCTCGAGTTACGACGGGGACCTCAGGGACCCGCCCTGGTGGCCTCAGGAGAGGCCAGTCCCCATGCGAGTTGCTAGGGGGCCTCTCGGAATTCCTCTCCCGTCGATACCGGGGACAAAAACCTTTGGTGGAGTCAGGGCCGGAACCGAGGATTCCTCTCAGGGGCTGACATGGATCTTTGGGTACTTCTGGAGTCTCCCCAGGGGAGTCAGGCCTCGTCTCGAGTGGGGGCATGCACGTGCGCTTTCCTTCCAGGCTGTAGCAGCAATGTCACGCTTCCCGTCGCGTGGATCAAAGGATCTGTGGTTTTCCCTCGAGGCTTTCCCTCGAGGCTTTCCCACAGGGCTGTCCCACGTGCCACCGTGGTGTGAGTCGATCCTCGGCGTGAAACATGAGCCAGTGCAGGGCAAAGAGTTTCCTCTGGAATGGACTGAGACATCTGGGGGACTATTGGAATGGTGGTACGACCATGGAGTTCCTCTCGCCTTTCCTGTTGAGAGTGCCTCCTCTTGAGATGCGTCGGGAACGCCGGGAATTCTTTCCCGTTGAAAGCAGGGAAAGGATCCCTCATCTCGAGCTCCGAGGGGGAAACGGGGCTCCTCTGGATGTGGGCGGGACCATCGTGCATCCTCTCGAGTGGAGACGGGTATGGCGGTGAACTTCTTGAGTTGCAGCAAGGGTGTGAAAGACCCTTTCGAAGTTCCAGACGTTAGGTGTCATTAGTCTCCAGACGCCTCATCGGAAATAGGCCTCATCTCGCCTGGAATGGAGAACTTCCTGGATTTTCTCGAGTTGCGGCAGGTGTTCTCGAGTTACGACGGGGACCTCAGGAACCCGCCCTGAGGGCCTCAGGAGAGGCCAGTCCCCATGCGAGTTGCTAGGGGGCCTCTCGGGATTCCTCTCCCGTCGATACCGGGGCCAAATCCCTTTGGTGGAGTCAGGGCCGGAACCGAGGATTCCTCTCAGGGGCTGACATGGATCTTTGGGTACTTCTGGAGTCTCCCCAGGGGAGTCAGGCCTCGTCTCGAGTGGGGGCATGCACGTGCGCTTTCCTTCCAGGCTGTAGCAGCAATCTCACACTTCCCGTGGCGTGGATCAAAGGATCTGTGGTTTTCCCTCGAGGCTTTCCCTCGAGGCTTTCCCACAGGGCTGTCCCACGTGCCACCGTATTGTGAGTGGATCCTCGGCGTGAAACATGAGCCAGTGCAGGGCAAAGAGCTTCCTCTGGAATGGACTGAGACATCTGGGGGACTCTTGGAATGGTGGTACGACCATGGAGTTCCTCTCGCCTATGCTGTTGAGAGTGCCTCCTCTTGAGATGCGTCGGGAACGCCGGGAATTCTTTCCCGTTGAAAGCAGGGAAAGGATCCCTCATCTCGAGCTCCGAGGGGGAAACGGGGCTCCTCTGGATGTGGGCGGGACCATCGTGCTTCCTCTTGAGTGGACACGGGTATGGCGGTGAACTTCTTGAGTTGCAGCAAGGGTGTGAAAGACCCTTTCGAAGTTCCAGACGTTAGGTGTCATTAGTCTCCAGACGCCTCATCGGAAATAGGCCTCATCTCGCCTGGAAGGGAGAACTTCCTGGATTTCTCGAGTTGCGGCAGGTGTTCTCGAGTTACGACGGGGACCTCAGGGACCCGCCCTGGTGGCCTCAGGAGACGCCATTCACCAAGCGAGTTGCTAGGGGGCCTCTCGGGATTCCTCTCCCGTCGATACCGGGGCCAAAAACCTTGTGTGGAGTCAGGGCCGGAACCGAGGATTCCTCTCAGGGGCTGATATGGATCTTTGGGTACATCTGGAGTCTCGCCAGGGGAGACAGGCCTCGTCTCGAGTCGGGTCATGCACGTGCACTTTCCTTCCAGGCTGTAGCAGCAATGTCACGCTTCCCGTCGCATGGATCAAAGGATCTGTGGTTTTCCCTCGAGGCTTTCCCTCGAGGCTTTCCCACAGGGCTATCCCAAGTGCCACCGTGGTGTGAGTGGATCCTCGGCGTGAAAGATGAGCCAGTGCAGGGCAAAGAGGTTCCTCTGGAATGGACTGAGACATCTGGGGGACTCTTGGAATGGTGGTACGACCATGGAGTTCCTCTCGCCTTTCCTGTTGAGAGTGCCTCCTCTTGAGATGCGACGGGAACGCCGGGAATTCTTTCCCGTTGAAAGCAGGGAAAGGATCCCTCATCTCGAGCTACGAGGGGGAAACGGGGCTCCTCTGGATGTGGGCGGGACCATCGTGCTTCCTCTCGAGTGGACACGGGTATGGCGGTGAACTTCTTGAGTTGCAGCAAGGGTGTGAAAGACCCTTTCGAAGTTCCAGAGGTTAGGTGTCATTAGTCTCCAGACGCCTCATCGGAAATAGGCCTCATCTCGCCTGGAAGGGAGAATTTCCTGGATTTTCTCGAGTTGCGGCAGGTGTTCTCGAGTTACGACGGGGACCTCAGGGACCCGCCCTGGTGGCCTCAGGAGACGCCAGTCCCCATGCGAGTTGCTAGGGGGCCTCTCGGGATTCCTCTCCCGTCGATACCGTGGCCAAAAACCTTGTGTGGAGTCAGGTCCGGAACCGAGGATTCCTCTCAGGGTCTGATATGGATCTTTGGGTACATCTGGAGTCTCGCCAGGGGTGACAGGCCTCGTCTCGAGTCGGGGCATGCACGTGCACTTTCCTTCCAGGCTGTAGCAGCAATGTCACGCTTCCCGTCGCGTGGATCAAAGGATCTGTGGTTTTCCCTCGAGGCTTTCCCTCGAGGCTTTCCCACAGGGCTGTCCCACGTGCCACCGTGGTGTGAGTCGATCCTCGGCGTGAAAGATGAGCCAGTGCAGGGCAAAGAGGTTCCTCTGGAATGGACTGAGACATCTGGGGGACTCTTGGAATGGTGGTACGACCATGGAGTTCCTCTCGCCTTTCCTGTTGAGAGTGCCTCCTCTTGAGATGCGACGGGAACGCCGGGAATTCTTTCCCGTTGAAAGCAGGGAAAGGATCCCTCATCTCGAGCTACGAGGGGGAAACGGGGCTCCTCTGGATGTGGGCGGGACCATCGTGCTTCCTCTCGAGTGGAGACGGGTATGGCGGTGAACTTCTTGAGTTGCAGCAAGGGTGTGAAAGACCCTTTCGAAGTTCCAGAGGTTAGGTGTCATTAGTCTCCAGACGCCTCATCGGAAATAGGCCTCATCTCGCCTGGAAGGGAGAACTTCCTGGATTTTCTCGAGTTGCGGCAGGTGTTCTCGAGTTACGACTGGGACCTCAGGGACCCGCCCTGGTGGCCTTAGGAGAGGGCAGTCCCCATGCGAGTTGCTAGGAGGCCTCTCGGGATTCCTCTCCCGTCGATACCGGGGCCAAAAACATTTGGTGGAGTCAGGGCCGGAACCGAGGATTCCTCTCAGGGGCTGACATGGATCTTTGAGTACTTCTGGAGTCTCCCCAGGGGAGTCAGGCCTCGTCTCGAGTGGGGGCATGCACATGCGCTTTCCTTCCAGGCTGTAACAGCAATGTCACGCTTCCCGTCGCGTGGATCAAAGGATCTGTGGTTTTCCCTCGAGGCTTTCCCTTGAGGCTTTCCCACAGGGCTGTCCCACGTGCCACCATGGTGTGAGTCGATCCTCGGCGTGAAAGATGAGCCAGTGCAGGGCAAAGAGGTTCCTCTGGAATGGACTGAGACATCTGGGGGACTCTTGGAATGGTGGTACGACCATGGAGTTCCTCTCGCCTTTCCTGTTGAGAGTGCCTCCTCTTGAGATGCGACGGGAACGCCGGGAATTCTTTCCGGTTGAAAGCATAGAAAGGTTCCCTCATCTCGAGCTACGAGGGGGAAACGGTGCTCCTCTGGATGTGGGCGGGACCATCGTGCTTCCTCTCGAGTGGACACGGGTATGGCGGTGAACTTCTTGAGTTGCAGCAAGGGTGTGAAAGACCCTTTCGAAGTTCCAGAGGTTAGGTGTCATTAGTCTCCAGACGCCTCATCGGAAATAGGCCTCATCTCGCCTGGAAGGGAGAACTTCCTGGATTTCTCGAGTTGCGGCAGGTGTTCTCGAGTTACGACGGGGACCTCAGGGACCCGCCCTGGTGGCCTCAGGAGAGGCCAGTCCCCATGCGAGTTGCTAGGGGGCCTCTCGGGATTACTCTTCCGTCGATACCGGGGCCAAAACCCTTTGGTGGAGTCAGGGCCGGAACCGAGGATTCCTCTCAGGGGCTGCCATGGATCTTTGGGTACTTCTGGAGTCTCCCCAGGGGAGTCAGGCCTCGTCTCGAGTGGGGGCATGCACGTGCGCTTTCCTTCCAGGCTGTAGCAGCAATGTCACGCTTCCCGTCGCGTGGATCAAACGACCTGTGGTTTTCCCTCGAGGCTTTCCCTCGAGGCTTTCCCACAGGGCTGTCCCACGTGCCACCGTGGTGTGAGTCGATCCTCGGCGTGAAAGATGAGCCAGTGCAGGGCAAAGAGGTTCCTCTGGAATGCACTGAGACATCTGGGGGACTCTTGGAATGGTGGTACGACCATGGAGTTCCTCTCGCCTTTCCTGTTGAGAGTGCCTCCTCTTGAGATGCGACGGGAACGCCGGGAATTCTTTCCCGTTGAAAGCAGGGAAAGGATCCCTCATCTCGAGCTACGAGGGGGAAACGGGGCTCCTCTGGATGTGGGCGGGACCATCGTGCTTCCTCTCGAGTGGAGACGGGTATGGCGGTGAACTTCGTGAGTTGCAGCAAGGGTGTGAAAGACCCTTTCGAAGTTCCAGAGGTTAGGTGTCATTAGTCTCCAGACGCCTCATCGGAAATAGGCCTCATCTCGCCTGGAAGGGAGAACTTCCTGGATTTTCTCGAGTTGCGGCAGTTGTTCTCGAGTTACGACGGGGACCTCAGGGACCCGCCCTGGTGGCCTCAGGAGACGCCATTCCCCAAGCGAGTTGCTAGGGGGCCTCTCGGGATTCCTCTCCCGTCGATACCGGGGCCAAAAACCTTGTGTGGAGTCAGGGCCGGAACCGAGGATTCCTCTCAGGGGCTGATATGGATCTTTGGGTACATCTGGAGTCTCGCCAGGGGAGACAGGCCTCGTCTCGAGTCGGGGCATGCACGTGCACTTTCCTTCCAGGCTGTAGCAGCAATGTCACGCTTCCCGTCGCATGGATCAAAGGATCTGTGGTTTTCCCTCGAGGCTTTCCCTCGAGGCTTTCCCACAGGGCTGTCCCACGTGCCACCGTGGTGTGAGTGGATCCTCGGCGTGAAAGATGAGCCAGTGCAGGGCAAAGAGGTTCCTCTGGAATGGACTGAGACATCTGGGGGACTCTTGGAATGGTGGTACGACCATGGAGTAACTCTCGCCTTTCCTGTTGAGAGTGCCTCCTCTTGAGATGCGACGGGAACACCGGGAATTCTTTCCCGTTGAAAGCAGGGAAAGGATCCCTCATCTCGAGCTACGAGGGGGAAACGGGGCTCCTCTGGATGTGGGCGGGACCATCGTGCTTCCTCTCGAGTGGACACTGGTATGGCGGTGAACTTCTTGAGTTGCAGCAAGGGTGTGAAAGACCCTTTCGAAGTTCCAGAGGTTAGGTGTCTTTAGTCTCCAGACGCCTCATCGGAAATAGGCCTCATCTCGCCTGGAAGGGAGAACTTCCTGGATTTTCTCGAGTTGCGGCAGGTGTTCTCGAGTTACGACGGGGACCTCAGGGACTCGCCCTGGTGGCCTCAGGAGACGCCAGTCCCCATGCGAGTTGCTAGGGGGCCTCTCGGGATTCCTCTCCCGTCGATACCGGGGCCAAAAACCTTGTGTGGAGTCAGGGCCGGAACCGGTGATTCCTCTCAGGGGCTGATATGGATCTTTGGGTACATCTGGAGTCTCGCCAGGGGAGACAGGCCTCGTCTCGAGTCGGGGCATGCACGTGCACTTTCCTTCCAGGCTGTAGCAGCAATGTCACGCTTCCCGTCGCATGGATCAAAGGATCTGTGGTTTTCCCTCGAGGCTTTCCCTCGAGGCTTTCCCACAGGGCTATCCCACGTGCCACCGTGGTGTGAGTGGATCCTCGGCGTGAAAGATGAGCCAGTGCAGGGCAAAGAGGTTCCTCTGGAATGGACTGAGACTTCTGGGGGACTCTTGGAATGGTGGTACGACCATGGAGTTCCTCTCGCCTTTCCTGTTGAGAGTGCCTCCTCTTGAGATGCGACGGGAACGCCGGGAATTCTTTCCCGTTGAAAGCAGGGAAAGGATCCCTCATCTCGAGCTACGAGGGGGAAACGGGGCTCCTCTGGATGTGGGCGGGACCATCGTGCTTCCTCTCGAGTGGACACGGGTATGGCGGTGAACTTCTTGAGTTGCAGCAAGGGTGTGAAAGACCCTTTCGAAGTTCCAGAGGTTAGGTGTCATTAGTCTCCAGACGCCTCATCGGAAATAGGCCTCATCTCGCCTGGAAGGGAGAATTTCCTGGATTTTCTCGAGTTGCGGCAGGTGTTCTCGAGTTACGACGGGGACCTCAGGGACCCGCCCTGGTGGCCTCAGGAGACGCCAGTCCCCATGCGAGTTGCTAGGGGGCCTCTCGGGATTCCTCTCCCGTCGATACCGTGGCCATAAACCTTGTGTGGAGTCAGGGCCGGAACCGAGGATTCCTCTCAGGGTCTGATATGGAACTTTGGGTACATCTGGAGTCTCGCCAGGGGAGACAGGCCTCGTCTCGAGTCGGGGCATGCACGTGCACTTTCCTTCCAGGCTGTAGCAGCAATGTCACGCTTCCCGTCGCGTGGATCAAAGGATCTGTGGTTTTCCCTCGAGGCTTTCCCTCGAGGCTTTCCCACAGGGCTGTCCCACGTGCCACCGTGCTGTGAGTCGATCCTCGGCGTGAAAGATGAGCCAGTGCAGGGCAAAGAGGTTCCTCTGGAATGGACTGAGACATCTGGGGGACTCTTGGAATGGTGGTACGACCATGGAGTTCCTCTCGCCTTTCCTGTTGAGAGTGCCTCCTCTTGAGATGCGACGGGAACGCCGGGAATTCTTTCCCGTTGAAAGCAGGGAAAGGATCCCTCATCTCGAGCTACGAGGGGGAAACGGGGCTCCTCTGGATGTGGGCGGGACCATCGTGCTTCCTCTCGAGTGGACACGGGTATGGCGGTGAACTTCTTGAGTTGCAGCAAGGGTGTGAAAGACCCTTTCGAAGTTCCAGAGGTTAGGTGTCATTAGTCTCCAGACGCCTCATCGGAAATAGGCCTCATCTCGCCTGGAAGGGAGAACTTCCTGGATTTTCTCGAGTTGCGGCAGGTGTACTCGAGTTACGACGGGGACCTCAGGGACACGCCCTGGTGGCCTCAGGAGACGCCATTCCCCAAGCGAGTTGCTAGGGGGCCTCTCGGGATTCCTCTCCCGTCGATACCGGGGCCAAAAACCTTGTGTGGAGTCAGGGCCGGAACCGAGGATTCCTCTCAGGGGCTGATATGGATCTTTGGGTACATCTGGAGTCTCGCCAGGGGAGACAGGCCTCGTCTCGAGTCGGGGCATGCACGTGCACTTTCCTTCCAGGCTGTAGCAGCAATGTCACGCTTCCCGTCTCATGGATCAAAGGATCTGTGGTTTTCCCTCGAGGCTTTCCCTCGAGGCTTTCCCACAGGGCTGTCCCACGTGCCACCGTGGTGTGAGTGGATCCTCGGCGTGAAAGATGAGCCAGTGCAGGGCAAAGAGGTTCCTCTGGAATGGACTGAGACATCTGGGGGACTCTTGGAATGGTGGTACGACCATGGAGTTCCTCTCGCCTTTCCTGTTGAGAGTGCCTCCTCTGGAGATGCGACAGGAACGCCGGGAATTCTTTCCCGTTGAAAGCAGGGAAAGGATCCCTCATCTCGAGCTCCGAGGGGGAAACGGGGCTCCTCTGGATGTGGGCGGGACCATCGTGCTTCCTCTCGAGTGGAGACGGGTATGGCGGTGAACTTCTTGAGTCGCAGCAAGGGTGTGAAAGACCCTTTCGAACTTCCAGAGGTTAGGTGTCATTAGTCTCCAGACGCCTCATCGGAAATAGGCCTCATCTCGCCTGGAAGGGAGAACTTCCTGGATTTTCTCGAGTTGCGGCAGGTGTTCTCGAGTTACGACGGGGACCTCAGGGACCCGCCCTGGTGGCCTCAGGAGAGGCCAGTCCCCATGCGAGTTGCTAGGGGGCCTCTCAGGATTCCTCTCCTGTCGATACCGGGGCCAAAAACCTTTGGTGGAGTCAGGGCCGGAACCGAGGATTCCTCTCAGGGGCTGACATGGATCTTTGAGTACTTCTGGAGTCTCCCCAGGGGAGTCAGGCCTCGTCTCGAGTGGGGGCATGCACATGCGCTTTCCTTCCGGGCTGTAGCAGCAATGTCACGCTTCCCGTGGCGTGGATCAAAGGATCTGTGGTTTTCCCTCGAGGCTTTCCCTCGAGGCTTTCCCACAGGGCTGTCCCACGTGCCACCGTGGTGTGATTCGATCCTCGGCGTGAAAGATGTGCCAGTGCAGGGCAAAGAGGTTCCTCTGGAATGGACTGAGACATCTGGGGGACTCTTGGAATGGTGGTACGACCATGGAGTTCCTCTCGCCTTTCCTGTTGAGAGTGAATGCTCTTGAGATGCGACGGGAACGCCGGGAATTCTTTCCCGTTGAAAGCAGGGAAAGGATCCCTCAACTCGAGCTACGAGGGGGAAACGGTGCTCCTCTGGATGTGGGCGGGACCATCCTGCTTCCTCTTGAGTGGACACGGGTATGGCGGTGAACTTCTTGAGTTGCAGCAAGGGTGTGAAAGACCCTTTCGAAGTTCCAGAGTTTAGGTGTCATTAGTCTCCAGACGCCTCATCGGAAATAGGCCTCATCTCGCCTGGAAGGGAGAACTTCCTGGATTTCTCGAGTTGCGGCAGGTGTTCTCGACTTACGACGGGGACCTCAGGGACCCGCCCTGGTGGCCTCAGGAGAGGCCAGTCCCCATGCGAGTTGCTAGGGGGCCTCTCGGGATTACTCTTCCGTCGATACCGGGGCCAAAACCCTTTGGTGGAGTCAGGGCCGGAACAGAGGATTCCTATCAGGGGCTGACATGGATCTTTGGGTACTTCTGGAGTCTCCCCAGGGGAGTCAGGCCTCGTATCGAGTGGGGGCATGCACGTGCGCTTTCCTTCCAGGCTGTAGCAGCAATGTCACGCTTCCCGTCGCGTGGATCAAATGATCTGTGGTTTTCCCTCGAGGCTTTCCCTCGAGGCTTTCCCACAGGGCTGTCCCACGTGCCACCGTGGTGTGAGTCGATCCTCGGCGTGAAAGATGAGCCAGTGCAGGGCAAAGAGGTTCCTCTGGAATGCACTGAGACATCTGGGGGACTCTTGGAATGGTGGTACGACCATGGAGTTCCTCTCGCCTTTCCTGTTGAGAGTGCCTCCTCTTGAGATGCGATGGGAACGCCGGGAATTCTTTCCCGTTGAAAGCAGGGAAAGGATCCCTCATCTCGAGCTACGAGGGGGAAACGGTACTCCTCTGGATGTGGGCGGGACCATCGTGCTTCCTCTTGAGTGGACACGGGTATGGCGGTGAACTTCTTGAGTTGCAGCAAGGGTGTGAAAGACCCTTTCGAAGTTCGAGAGGTTAGGTGTCATTAGTCTCCAGACGCCTCATTGGAAATAGGCCTCATCTCGCCTGGAAGGGAGAATTTCCTGGATTTTCTCGAGTTGCGGCAGGTGTTCTCGAGTTACGACGGGGACCTCAGGGACCCGCCCTGGTGGCCTCAGTAGACGCCAGTCCCCATGTGAGTTGCTAGGGGGCCTCTCGGGATTACTCTTCCGTCAATACCGGGGCCAAAAACCTTGTGTGGAGTCAGGGCCGGAACCGAGGATTACTCTCAGGGGCTGATATGGATCTTTGGGTACATCTGGAGTCTCGCCAGGGGAGACAGGCCTCGTCTGGATTCGGGGCATGCACGTGCACTTTCCTTCCAGGCTGTAGCAGCAATGTCACGCTTCCCGTCGCGTGGATCAAAGGATCTGTGGTTTTCCCTCGAGGCTTTCCCTCGAGGCTTTCCCACAGGGCTGTCCCACGTGCCACCGTGGTGTGAGTCGATCCTCGGCGTGAAAGATGAGCCAGTGCAGGGCAAAGAGGTTCCTCTGGAATGGACTGAGACATCTGGGGGACTCTTGGAATGGTGGTACGACCATGGAGTTCCTCTCGCCTTTCCTGTTGAGAGTGCCTCCTCTTGAGATGCGACGGGAACGCCGGGAATTCTTTCCCGTTGAAAGCAGGGAAAGGATCCCTCATCTCGAGCTACGAGGGGGAAACGGGGCTCCTCTGGATGTGGGCGGGACCATCGTGCTTCCTCTCGAGTGGAGACGGGTATGGCGGTGAACTTCTTGAGTTGCAGCAAGGGTGTGAAAGACCCTTTCGAAGTTCCAGAGGTTAGGTGTCATTAGTCTCCAGACGCCTCATCGGAAATAGGCCTCATCTCGCCTGGAAGGGAGAACTTCCTGGATTTTCTCGAGTTGCGGCAGGTGTTCTCGAGTTACGACGGGGACCTCAGGGACCCGCCCTGGTGGCCTCAGGAGAGGCCAGTCCCCATGCGAGTTGCTAGGGGGCCTCTCGGGATTCCTCTCCCGTCGATACCGGGGCCAAAAACCTTTGGTGGAGTCAGGGCCGGAACCGAGGATTCCTCTCAGGGGCTGACATGGATCTTTGAGTACTTCTGGAGTCTCCCCAGGGGAGTCAGGCCTCGTCTCGACTGGGGGCATGCACGTGCGCTTTCCTTCCAGGCTGTAGCAGCAATGTCACGCTTCCCGTCGCGTGGATCAAAGGATCTGTGGTTTTCCCTCGAGGCTTTGCATCGAGGCTTTCCCACAGGGCTGTCCCACGTGCCACCATGGTGTGAGTCGATCCTCGGCGTGAAAGATGAGCCAGTGCAGGGCAAAGAGGTTCCTCTGGAATGGACTGAGACATCTGGGGGACTCTTGGAATGATGGTACGACCATGGAGTTCCTCTCGTCTTTCCTGCTGAGAGTGCCTCCTCTTGAGATGCGGCGGGAACGCCGGGAATTCTTTCCCGTTGAAAGCATGGAAAGGTTCCCTCATTTCGAGCTACGAGGGGGAAACGGTGCTCCTCTGGATGTGGGCGGGACCATCGTGCTTCCTCTCGAGTGGACACGGGTATGGCGGTGAACTTCTTGAGTCGCAGCAAGGGTGTGAAAGACCCTTTCGAAGTTCCAGAGGTTAGGTGTCATTAGTCTCCAGACGCCTCATCGGAAATAGGCCTCATCTCGCCTGGAAGGGAGAACTTCCTGGATTTTCTCGAGTTGCGGCAGGTGTTCTCGAGTTACGACGGGGACCTCAGGGACCCTCCCTGGTGGCCTCAGGAGAGGCCAGTCCCCATGCGAGTTGCTAGGGGGCCTCTCGGGATTCCTCTCCCGTCGATACCGGGGCCAAAAACCTTTGGTGGAGTCAGGTCCGGAACCGAGGATTCCTCTCAGGGGCTGACATGGATCTTTGAGTACTTCTGGAGTCTCCCAGGGGAGTCAGGCCTCGTCTCGACTGGGGGCATGCACGTGCGCTTTCCTTCCAGGCTGTAGCAGCAATGTCACGCTTCCCGTGGCGTGGATCAAAGGATCTGTGGTTTTCCCTCGAGGCTTTCCATCGAGGCTTTCCCACAGGGCTGTCCCACGTGCCACCATGGTGTGAGTCGATCCTCGGCGTGATAGATGAGCCAGTGCAGGGCAAAGAGGTTCCTCTGGAATGGACTGAGACATCTGGGGGACTCTTGGAATGGTGGTACGACCATGGAGTTCCTCTCGCCTTTCCTGCTGAGAGTGCCTCCTCTTGAGATGCGACGGGAACGCCGGGAATTCTTTCCCGTTGAAAGCAGGGAAAGGATCCCTCATCTCGAGCTACGAGGGGGAAACGGTGCTCCTCTGGATGTGGGCGGGACCATCGTGCTTCCTCTTGAGTGGACACGGGTATGGCGGTGAACTTCTTGAGTTGCAGCAAGGGTGTGAAAGACCCTTTCGAAGTTCCAGAGTTTAGGTGTCATTAGTCTCCAGACGCCTCATCGGAAATAGGCCTCATCTCGCCTGGAAGGGAGAACTTCCTGGATTTCTCGAGTTGCGGCAGGTGTTCTCGAGTTACGATGGGGACCTCAGGGACCCGCCCTGGTGGCCTCAGGAGAGGCCAGTCCCCATGCGAGTTGCTAGGGGGCCTCTCGGGATTCCTCTCCCGTCGATACCGGGGCCAAAAACCTTGTGTGGAGTCAGGGCCGGAACCGAGGATTCCTCTCAGGGGCTGATATGGATCTTTGGGTACATCTGGAGTCTCGCCAGGGGAGACAGGCCTCGTCTGGAGTCGGGGCATGCACGTGCACTTTCCTTCCAGGCTGTAGCAGCAATGTCACGCTTCCCGTCGCGTGGATCAAAGGATCTGTGGTTTTCCCTCGAGGCTTTCCCTCGAGGCTTTCCCACAGGGCTGTCCCACGTGCCACCGTGGTGTGAGTCGATCCTCGGCGTGAAAGATGAGCCAGTGCAGGGCAAAGAGGTTCCTCTGGAATGGACTGAGACATCTGGGGGACTCTTGGAATGGTGGTACGACCATGGAGTTCCTCTCGCCTTTCCTGTTGAGAGTGCCTCCTCTTGAGATGCGACGGGAACGCCGGGAATTCTTTCCCGTTGAAAGCAGGGAAAGGATCCCTCATCTCGAGCTACGACGGGGAAACGGGGCTCCTCTGGATGTGGGCGGGACCATCGTGCTTCCTCTCGAGTGGAGACGGGTATGGCGGTGAACTTCTTGAGTTGCAGCAAGGGTGTGAAAGACCCTTTCGAAGTTCCAGAGTTTAGGTGTCATTAGTCTCCAGACGCCTCATCGGAAATAGGCCTCATCTCGCCTGGAAGGGAGAACTTCCTGGATCTTCTCGAGTTGCGGCAGGTGTTCTCGAGTTACGACGGGGACCTCAGGGACCCGCCCTGGTGACCTCAGGAGAGGCCAGTCCCCATGCGAGTTGCTAGGGGGCCTCTCGGGATTCCTCTCCCGTCGATACCGGGGCCAAAAACATTTGGTGGAGTCAGGGCCCGAACCGAGGATTCCTCTCAGGTGCTGACATGGATCTTTGGGTACTTCTGGAGTCTCCCCAGGGGAGTCAGGCCTCGTCTCGAGTGGGGGCATGCACGTGCGCTTTCCTTCCAGGCTGTAGCAGCAATGTCACGCTTCCCGTGGCGTGGATCAAAGGATCTGTGGTTTTCCCTCGAGGCTTTCCCTCGAGGCTTTCCCACAGGGCTGTCCCACGTGCCACGGTGGTGTGATTCGATCCTCGGCGTGAAAGATGTGCCAGTGCAGGGCAAAGAGGTTCCTTTGGAATGGACTGAGACATCTGGGGGACTCTTGGAATGGTCGTACGACCATGGAGTTCCTCTCGACTTTCCTGTTGAGAGTGCCTGCTCTTGAGATGCGACGGGAACGCCGGGAATTCTTTCCCGTTGAAAGCAGGGAAAGGATCCCTCATCTCGAGCTACGAGGGGGAAACGGTGCTCCTCTGGATGTGGGCGGGACCATCGTGCTTCCTCTCGAGTGGACACGGGTATGGCGGTGAACTTCTTCAGTTGCAGCAAGGGTGTGAAAGACTCTTTCGAAGTTCCAGAGGTTAGGTGTCATTAGTCTCCAGACGCCTCATCAGAAATAGGCCTCATCTCGCCTGGAAGGAAGAACTTCCTGGATTTTCTCGAGTTGCGGCAGGTGTTCTCGAGTTACGACGGGGACCTCAGGGACCCGCCCTGGTGGCCTCAGGAGACGCCAGTCCCCATGCGAGTTGCTAGGGGGCCTCTCGGGATTCCTCTCCCGTCGATACCGGGGCCAAAAACCTTGTGTGGAGTCAGGGCCGGAACCGAGGATTCCTCTCAGGGGCTGATATGGATCTTTGGGTACATCTTGAGTCTCGCCAGGGGAGACAGGCCTCGTCTCGAGTCGGGGCATGCACGTGCACTTTCCTTCCAGGCTGTAGCAGCAATGTCACGCTTCCCGTCGCGTGGATCAAAGGATCTGTGGTTTTCCCTCGAGGCTTTCCCTTGAGGCTTTCCCACAGGGCTGTCCCACGTGCCACCGTGGTGTGAGTCGATCCTCGGCGTGAAAGATGAGCCAGTGCAGGGCAAAGAGGTTCCTCTGGAATGGACTGAGACATCTGGGGGACTCTTGGAATAGTGGTACGACCATGGAGTTCCTCTCGCCTTTCCTGTTGAGAGTGCCTCCTCTTGAGATGCGACGGGAACGCCGGGAATTCTTTCCCGTTGAAAGCAGGGAAAGGATCCCTCATCTCGAGCTACGAGGGGGAAACGGGGCTCCTCTGGATGTGGGCGGGACCATCGTGCTTCCTCTCGAGTGGAGACGGGTATGGCGGTGAACTTCTTGAGTCGCAGCAAGGGTGTGAAAGACCCTTTCGAAGTTCCAGAGGTTAGGTGTCATTAGTCTCCAGACGCCTCATCGGAAATAGGCCTCATCTCGCCTGGAAGGGAGAACTTCCTGGATTTTCTCGAGTTGCGGCAGGTGTTCTCGAGTTACGACGGGGACCTCAGGGACCCGCCATGGTGGCCTCAGGAGACGCCAGTCCCCATGCGAGTTGCTAGGGGGCCTCTCGGGATTCCTCTCCCGTCGATACCGGGGCCAAAAACCTTGTGTGGAGTCAGGGCCGGAACCGAGGATTCCTCTCAGGGGCTGATATGGATCTTTGGGTACATCTGGAGTCTCGCCAGGGGAGACAGGCCTCGTCTCGAGTCGGGGCGTGCACGTGCACTTTCCTTCCAGGCTGTAGCAGCAATGTCACGCTTCCCGTCGCGTGGATCAAAGGATCTGTGGTTTTCCCTCGAGGCTTTCCCTCGAGGCTTTCCCACAGGGCTGTCCCACGTGCCACCATGGTGTGAGTCGATCCTCGGCGTGAAAGATGACCCAGTGCAGGGCAAAGAGGTTCCTCTGGAATGCACTGAGACATCTGGGGGACTCTTGGAATGGTGGTACGACCATGGAGTTCCTCTCGCCTTTCCTGTTGAGAGTGCCTCCTCTTGAGATGCGACGGGAACGCCGGGAATTCTTTCCCGTTGAAAGCAGGGAAAGGATCCCTCATCTCGAGCTACGAGGGGGAAACGGTGCTCCTCTGGATGTGGGCGGGACCATCGTGCTTCCTCTTGAGTGGACACGGGTATGGCGGTGAACTTCTTGAGTTGCAGCAAGGGTGTGAAAGACCCTTTCGAAGTCCCAGAGGTTAGGTGTCATTAGTCTCCAGACGCCTCATTGGAAATAGGCCTCATCTCGCCTGGAAGGGAGAACTTCCTGGATTTTCTCGAGTTGCGGCAGGTGTTCTCGAGTTACGACGGGGACCTCAGGGACCCGCCCTGGTGGCCTCAGGAGAGGCCAGTCCCCATGCGAGTTGCTAGGGGGCCTCTCGGGATTCCTCTCCCGTCGATACCGGGTCCAGAAACCTTGTGTGGTGTCAGGGCCGGAACCGAGGATTCCTCTCAGGTGCTGACATGGATCTTTGGGTACTTGTGGAGTCTCCCCAGGGGAGTCAGGCCTCGTCTCGTGTGGGGGCATGCACTTGCGCTTTCCTTCCAGGCTGTAGCAGCAATGTCACGCTTCCCGTGGCGTGGATCAAAGGATCTGTGGTTTTCCCTTGAGGCTTTCCCTCGAGGCTTTCCCACAGGGCTGTCCCACTTGCCACCGTGGTGTGAGTCGATCCTCGGCGTGAAAGATGAGCCAGTGCAGGGCAAAGAGGTTCCTCTGGAATGGACTGAGACATCTGGGGGACTCTTGGAATGGTGGTACGACCATGGAGTTCCTCTCGCCTTTCCTGTTGAGAGTGCCTCCTCTTGAGATGCGACGGGAACGCCGGGAATTCTTTCCCGTTGAAAGCAGGGAAAGGATCCCTCATCTCGAGCTACGAGGGGGAAACGGGACTCCTCTGGATGTGGGCGGGACCATCGTGCTTCCTCCCGAGTGGAGACGGGTATGGCGGTGAACTTCTTGAGTTACAGCAAGGCTGTGAAAGACCCTTTCGAAGTTCCAGAAGTTAGGTGTCATTTATCTCCAGACGCCTCATCGGAAATAGGCCTCATCTCGCCTGGAAGGGAGAACTTCCTGGATTTTCTCGAGTTGCGGCAGGTGTTCTCGAGTTACGACGGGGACCTCAGGGACCCGCCCTGGTGGCCTCAGGAGAGGCCAGTCCCATGCGAGTTGCTAGGGGGCCTCTCGGGATTCCTCTCCCATCGATACCGGGCCCAAAAACATTTTTTGGAGTCAGGGCCGGAACCGAGGATTCCTCTCAGGGGCTGACATGGATCTTTGGGTACTTCTGGAGTCTCCCCAGGGCCGTCAGGCCTCGTCTCGAGTGGGGGCATGCACTTGCGCTTTCCTTCCAGGCTGTAGCAGCAATGTCACGCTTCCCGTGGCCTGAATCAAAGGATCTGTGGTTTTCCCTCGAGGCTTTCCCTCGAGGCTTTCACACAGGGCTGTCCCACGTGCCACCGTGGTGTGAGTCGATCGTCGGCGTGAAAGATGAGCCAGTGCAGGGCAAAGAGGTTCCTCTGGAATGGACTGAGACATCTGGGGGACTCGTGGAATGGTGGTACGACCATGGAGTTCCTCTCGCCTTTCCTGTTAAGAGGGCCTCCTCTTGAGATGCGATGGGAACGCCGGGAATTCTTTCCCGTTGAAAGCAGGGAAAGGATCCCTCATCTCGAGCTACGAGGGGGAAACGGGGATCCTCTGGATGTGGGCGGGACCATCGTGCTTCCTCGCGAGTGGAGACGGGTATGGCGGTGAACTTCTTGAGTTGCAGCAAGGGTGTGAAAGACCCTTTCGAAGTTCCAGAGTTTAGGTGTCATTAGTCTCCAAACGCCTCATCGGAAATAGGATTCTTCTCGCCTGGAAGGGAGAACTTCCTAGATTTTCTCGAGTCGCGACAGGTGTTCTTGAGTTACGACGGAGACCTCAGGGACCCGCCCTGGTGGCCTCAGGAGAGGCCAGTCCCCATGCGAGTTGCTAGGGGGCCTCTCGGGATTCCTCTCCCGTCGATACCGGGGCCAAAAACCTTGTGTGGAGTCAGGGCCGGAACCGAGGATTCCTCTCAGGGGCTGACATGGATCTTTGGGTACTTCTGGAGTCTCCCCAGGGTAGTCAGGCCCCGTCTCGAGTGGGGGCATGCACGTGCGCTTTCCTTCCAGGCTGTAGCAGCAATGTCACGCTTTCCGTCGCGTGGATCAAAGGATCTGTGGTTTTCCCTCAAGGCTTTGCCTCGAGGCTTCCCAAAGGGCTGTCCCACGTGCCACCGTGGTGTGAGTCGATCCTCGGCGTGAAAAATGAGCCAGTGCAGGGCAAAGAGGTTCCTCTGGAATGGACTGAGACATCTGGGGGACTCTTGGAATGGTGGTACGACCATGGAGTTCCTGTCGCCTTTCCTGTTGAGAGTGCCTCATCTTGAGATGCGACGGGAATGCCGGGAATTCTTTCCCGTTGAAAGCAGGGAAAGGATGCCTCATCCCAAGCTACGAGGGGGAAACGTGGCTCCTCTGTATGTGAGCGGGCCCATCGTGCTTTCTCTCGTGTGGAGACGGGTATGGCGGTAAACTTCTTGAGTTGCAGCAAGGGTGTGAAAGACCCTTTCGACGTTCCAGAGGTTAGGTGTCATTAGTCTCCAGACGCCTCATCAGAAATAGGCCTCATCTCGCCTGGAAGGGAGAACTTCCTGGATTTTCTCGAGGTGCGGCAGGTGTTTTCGAGTTACGACCGGTACCACAGGGACCCGCCCTGATGGCCTCAGGAGAGGCCAGTCCCCATGCGAGTTGCTAGGGGGCCTCTCGGGATTCCTCTCCCTTCGATACCGGCGCCAAAAACCTTGTGTGGAGTCAGGGCCAGAACCGAGGATTCCTCTCAGGGGCTGACATGGATCTTTGGGTACTTCTGGAGTCTCCCCAGGGGAGTCAGGCCTCGTCTCGAGTGGGGGCATGCACGTGCGCTTTCCTTCCAGGCTGTAGCAGCAATGTCACGCTTCCCGTCGCGTGGATCAAAGGATCTGTGGTTTTCCCTCGAGGCTTTCCCTCGAGGCTTTCCCACAGGGCTGTCCCACGTGCCACCGTGGTGTGAGTCGATCCTCGGCGTGAAAGATGAGCCAGTGCAGGGCAAAGAGGTTCCTCTGGAATGGACTGAGACATCTGGTGGACTCTTGGAATGGTGGTACGACCATGGAGTTCCTCTCGCCTTTCCTGTTGAGAGTGCCTCCTCTTTGGATGCGACGGGAACGCCGGGAATTCTTTCCCGTTGAAAGCAGGGAAAGGATCCCTCATCTCGAGCTACGAGGGGGAAACGGGGCTCCTCTGGATGTGGGCGGGACCATCGTGCTTCCTCTCGAGTGGAGACGGGTATGGCGGTGAACTTCTTGAGTTGCACCAAGGGTGTGAAAGACCCTTTCGAATTTCCAGAGGTTAGGTGTCATTAGTCTCCAGACGCCTCATCGGAAATAGGCCTCATCTCGCCTGAAAGGGAGAACTTCCTGGATTTTCTCGAGTTGCGGCAGGTGTTCTCGAGTTACGACGGGGACCTCAGGGACCCGCCCTGGTGGCCTCAGGGGAGGCCAGTCCCCATGCGAGGTGCTAGGGGGCCTCTCGGGATTCCTCTCCCGTCGATACCGGGGCCAAAAACCTTGTGTGGAGTCAGGGCCGGAACCGAGGATTCCTCTCAGGGGCTGACATGGATCTTTGGGTACTTCTGGAGTCTCCCCAGGGGAGTTAGGCCTCTTCTCGAGTGGGGGCATGCACGTGCGCTTTTCTTCCCGGCTGTAGCAGCAATGTCACGCTTCCCGTCGCGTGGATCAAAGGATCTGTGGTTTTCCCTCGAGGCTTTCCCACAGGGCTGTCCCACGTGCCACCGTGGTGTGAGTCGATCCTCGGCGTGAAAGATGAGCCAGTGCAGGGCAAAGAGGTTCCTCTGGAATGGACTGAGACATCTGGGGACTCTTGGAATGGTGGTACGACCATGGAGTTCCTCTCGCCTTTCCTGTTGAGAGTGCCTCCTCTTGAGATGCGACGGGAACGACGGGAATTCTTCCCCGTTGAAAGCAGGGAAAGGATCCATCATCTCGAGCTCCGAGGGGGAAACGGGGCTCCTTTGGATGTGAGCGGGACCATCATGCTTCCTCTCGAGTGGAGACGGGTATGGCGGTGAACTTCTTGAGTTGCAGCAAGGGTGTGAAAGACCCTTTCGAAGTTCCAGAGGTTAGGTGTCATTAGTCTCCAGACGCCTCATCGGAAATAGGCCTCATCTCGCCTGGAAGGGAGAACTTCCTGGATTTTCTCGAGATGCGGCAGGTGTTCTCGAGTTACGACGGGGACCTCAGGGACCCGCCCTGGTGGCCTCAGGAGAGGCCAGTCCCCATGCGAGTTGCTAGGGGGCCTCTCGGGATTCCTCTCCCGTCGATACCGGGGCCAAAAACTTTGTATGGAGTCAGGGTCGGAACCGAGGATTCCTCTCAGGGGCTTATATGGATCTTAGGGTACTTCTGGAGTCTCGCCAGGGGAGACAGGCCTCGTCTCGAGTGGGGGCATGCACGTGCGCTTTCCTTCCAGGCTGTAGCAGCAATGTCACGCTTCCCGTCGCGTGCATCAAAGGATCTGTGGTTTTCCCTCGAGGCTTTCCCTCGAGGCTTTCCCACAGGGCTGTCCCACGTGCCTCCGTGGTGTGAGTCGATCCTCGGCGTGAAAGATGAGCCAGTGCAGGGCAAAGAGGTTCCTCTGGAATGGACTGAGACATCTGGGGGACTCTTTGTATGGTGGTACGACCATGGAGTTCCTCTCGCCTTTCCTGTTGAGAGTGCCTCCTCTTGAGATGCGACGGGAACGCCGGGATTTCCTTCCCGTTGAAAGCAGGAAAGGATCCCTCATCTCGAGCTCCGAGAGGGAAACGGGGCTCCTCTGGATGTGGGCGGGACCATCGTACTTCCTCTCGAGTGGAGACGGGTATGGCGGTGAACTTCTTGAGTTGCAGCAAGGGTGTGAAACACCCTTTCGAAATTCCAGAGGTTAGGTGTCATTATCTCCAGACGCCTCATCGGAAATAGGCCTCATCTCGCCTGGAAGGGAGAACTTCCTGGATTTTCTCGAGTTGCGGCAGGTGTTCTCGAGTTAAGACGGGGACCTCAGGGACCCGCCCTGGTGGCCTCAGGAGAGGCCAGTCCCCATGCGAGGTGCTAGGGGGCCTCTCGGGATTCCTCTCCCGTCGATACCGGGGCCAAAAAGCTTGTGTGGAGTCAGGGCCGGAACCGAGGATTCCTCTCAGGGGCTGACATGGATCTTTGGGTACTTCTGGAGTCTCCCCAGAGGAGTTAGGCCTCGAATCAAGTGGGGGCATGCACGTGCGCTTTCCTTCCAGGCTGTAGCAGCAATGTCACGCTTCCCGTGGCGTGTATCAAAGGATCTGTGGTTTTCCCTCGAGACTTTCCCACAGGGCTATCCCACGTGCCACCGTGGTGTGAGTCGATCCTCGGCGTGAAAGCTGAGCCAGTGTAGGGCAAAGCGGTTCCTCTGGAATGGACTGAGACATCTGGGGGACTCCTGGAATGGTGGTACGACCATGGAGTTCCTCTCGCCTTTCCTGTTGAGAGTGCCTCCTCTTGAGATGCGACGGGAACGCCGGGAATTCTTTCCCGTCTAAAGCAGGGAAAGGTTCCCTCATCTCGAGCTAGGAGGGGGAAACGGGGCTCCTCTGGATGTGGGCGGGACCATCGTGCTTCCTCTCGAGTGGAGACGGGTATGGCGGTGAACTTCTTGAATTGCAGCAAGGGTGTGAAAGACCCTTTCGAAGTTCCAGAGGTTAGGTGTCATTAGTCTCCAGACGCCTCATCGGAAATAGGCCTCATCTCGCCTCAAAGGGAGAACTTCCTGGATTTTCTCGAGTTGCGGCAGGTGTTCTCGAGTTACGAAGGGGACCTCAGGGACCCGCCCTGGTGGCCTCAGGAGAGGCCAGTCCCCATGCAAGGTGCTAGGGGGCCTCTCGGGATTCCTCTCCCGTCGATACCGGGGCTAAAATCCTTGTGTGGAGTAAGGTCCGGAACCGAGGATTCCTCTCAGGGGCTGACATGGATCTTTGGGTACTTCTGGAGTCTCCCCAGGGGAGTCAGGCCTCGTCTCGAGTGGGGGCATGCACGTGCGCTTTCCTTACAGGCTGTAGCAGCAATGTCACGCTTCCCGTGGCGTGGATCAAAGGATCTGTGGTTTTCCCTCGAGGCTTTCCCACAGTGCTGTCCGACGTGCCACCGTGGTGTGAGTCGATCCTCGGCGTGAAAGATGAGCCAGTGCAGGGCAAAGAGGTTCCTCTGGAATGGACTGAGACATCTGGGGGACTCTTGGAATGGTGGTACGACCATGGAGTTCCTCTCGCCTTTCCTGTTGAGAGTGCCTCCTCTTGAGATGCGACGGGAACGCCGGGAATTCTTTCCCGTTGAAAGCAGGGAAAGGATCCCTCATCTTGAGCTACGAGGGGGAAACGGGGCTCCTCTGGATGTGGGCGGGACCATCGTGCTTCCTCTCGAGTGGAGACGGGTATGGCGGTGAACTTCTTGAGTTGCAGCAAGGGTGTGAAAGACCCTTTCGAAGTTCGAGAGGTTAGGTGTCATTAGTCTCCAGACGCCTCATCGGAAATAGGCCTCATCTCGCCTGGAAGGGAGAACTTCCTGGATTTTCTCGAGTTGCGGCAGGTGTTCTCGAGTTACGACGGGGACCTCAGGGACCCGCCCTGGTGGCCTCAGGAGAGGCCAGTCCCCATGCGAGGTGCTAGGGGGCCTCTCGGGATTCCTCTCCCGTCGATACCGGGGCCAAAAACCTTGTGTGGAGTCAGGGCCGGAACCGAGGATTCCTCTCAGGGGCTGACATGGATCTTTGGGTACTTCTGGAGTCTCCCCAGGGGAGTCAGGCCTCGTCTCGAGTGGGGGCATGCACGTGCGCTTTCCTTCCAGGCTGTAGCAGCAATGTCACGCTTCCTGTCGCGTGGATCAAAGGATCTGTGGTTTTCCCTCGAGGCTTTCCCTCGAGGCTTTTCCACAGGGCTGTCCCACGTGCCACCGTGGTGTGAGTCGATCCTCGGCGTGAAAGATGAGCCAGTGCAGGGCAAAGAGGTTCCTCTGGAATGGACTGAGACATCTGGGGGACTCCTGGAATGGTGGTACGACCATGGAGTTCCTCTCGCCTTTCCTGTTGAGAGTGCCTCCTCTTGAGATGCGACGGGAACGCCGGGAATTCTTTCCCGTCTAAAGCAGGGAAAGGTTCCCTCATCTCGAGATACGAGGGGGAAACGGGGCTCCTCTGGATGTGGGCGGGACCATCGTGCTTCCTCTCGAGTGGAGACGGGTATGGCGGTGAACTTCTTGAGTTGCAGCAAGGGTGTGAAAGACCCTTTCGAATTTCCAGAGGTTAGGTGTCATTAGTCTCCAGACGCCTCATCGGAAATAGGCCTCATCTCGCCTGAAAGGTAGAACTTCCTGGATTTTCTCGAGTTGCGGCAGGTGTTCTCGAGTTACGACGGGGACCTCAGGGACCCGCCCTGGTGGCCTCAGGAGAGGCCAGTCCCCATGCGAGGTGCTAGGGGGCCTCTCGGGATTCCTCTCCCGTCGATACCGGGGCCAAAAACCTTGTGTGGAGTCAGGGCCGGAACCGAGGATTCCTCTCAGGGGCTGACATGGATCTTTGGGTACTTCTGGAGTCTCCCCAGGGGAGTTAGGCCTCTTCTCGAGTGGGGGCATGCACGTGCGCTTTCCTTCCCGGCTGTAGCAGCAATGTCACGCTTCCCGTCGCATGGATCAAAGGATCTGTGGTTTTCCCTCGAGGCTTTCCCACAGGGCTGTCCCACGTGCCACCGTGGTGTGAGTCGATCCTCGGCGTGAAAGATGAGCCAGTGCAGGGCAAAGAGGTTCCTCTGGAATGGACGGAGACATCTGGGGACTCTTGGAATGGTGGTACGACCATGGAGTTCCTCTCGCCTTTCCTGTTGAGAGTGCCTCCTCTTGAGATGCGACGGGAACGCCGGGAATTCTTCCCCGTTGAAAGCAGGGAAAGGATCCATCATCTCGAGCTCCGAGGGGGAAACGGGGCTCCTTTGGATGTGGGCGGGACCATCATGCTTCCTCTCGAGTGGAGACGGGTATGGCGGTGAACTTCTTGAGTTGCAGCAAGGGTGTGAAAGACCCTTTCGAAGTTCCAGAGGTTAGGTGTCATTAGTCTCCAGACGCCTCATCGGAAATAGGCCTCATCTCGCCTGGAAGGGAGAACTTCCTGGATTTTCTCGAGATGCGGCAGGTGTTCTCGAGTTACGACGGGGACCTCAGGGACCCGCCCTGGTGGCCTCAGGAGAGGCCAGCCCCATGCGAGTTGCTAGGGGGCCTCTCGGGATTCCTCTCCCGTCGATACCGGGGCCAAAAACTTTGTATGGAGTCAGGGCCGGAACCGAGGATTCCTCTCAGGGGCTGACATGGATCTTTGGGTACTTCTGGAGTCTCCCCAGGGGCGTCAGGCCTCGTCTCGAGTGGGGGCATGCACGTGCGCTTTCCTTCCAGGCTGTAGCAGCAATATCACGCTTCCCGTCGCGTGGATCAAAGGATCTGTGGTTTTCCCTCGAGGCTTTCCCTCGAGGCTTTCCCACAGGGCTGTCCCACGTGCCACCGTGGTGTGAGTCGATCCTCGGCATGAAAGATGAGCCAGTGCAGGGCAAAGAGGTTCCTCTGGAATGGACTGATACATCTGGGGGACTCTTGGAATGGTGGTACGACCATGGAGTTCCTCTCGCCTTTCCTGTTGAGAGTGCCTCCTCTTGAGATGCGACGGGAACGCCGGGAATTCTTTCCCGTTGAAAGTAGGGAAAGGATCCCTCATCTCGAGCTCCGAGGGGGAAACTGGGCTCCTCTGGATGTGGGCGGGACCATCGTGCTTCCTCTCTAGTGGAGACGGGTATTGCCGGGGTCCAGCCCCGGTGGATCCAGGGAATTCGAAGGGTGGACGGCGTTGGCGTGGAAAGACTTGTTTATTTATTAATATAAGATTAGATTAAGAAACTGTAGTGCAGTAGGAAGATTAAGTGGAGAAAGAGGCCTGAATAGCTTGGTTTACGCGGAAGACCAATAAAATTCCAGACAAGGAATTTGCACCATCTACGTTGGGCCACCGGTGCCCGCTTGAATATCTAAGGGTGCCTCGCCTTAAGCTCCCTTTCTCGCGGATCTTAATAACCAGGGCAAATAAGTAGACCTGGCGAGCCTCCGCGCCCCAGATGGAAATTCAGCCTGAAATTAAAGTAAAGAGCAGAGGGAAGAAAAGGGAGAGAAAAAGAGAGAGAGAGAGAGACACGGGGGGAGCCAGATTCCCAAGAAACCAGGCCGAGACTAGTCCAAGAAACTGGTCTGAGAATCTGGTCCCGTCCTTTATTGTTCAGAAGGCCTTTTATACTTTTGATAAAACATGGAGATCAATGGGTAACACAAAGTTATGCAGCGTTAGCAGTCCAGACTCTTATCAAAACCAGGCTTTTCTCTCTGCATACCTAATTGTATACACAAGTCTTAGGTAATTTACATCATCTTCCAACCAAAAGGGCCAATTAACATTTTACAGCCTTTTTTCTGATAAGGGTTTGTCAACCACAAGACTTATTTGTGTTGATCTTCCCAAGGTCTGGTGCCACTCTCGGAAAGCACTAAAGAAAGTTACATTCTTAGACAGCAAGGATACAGCAACTTATAACAAGTAGAGGGAGTGCAGTGATTTATAGCAAAAGAGAAGCAATTAACTCAAAAGTCTAGTGTTGCTAACATCAAAACTACTATGTATCTTTTTCTACATCCTGCTTACATTAACATCCTTCCAGGTGCCTAAAAGATAAAGAATAAGGAGGTCTGGCAGCAATCCTTGAGTCAACAGTGAAAACCCTCTACCAATATAATTTTTAACTCTTTAGAAAAGGCTCTGTATCTTTAAGATGCTTTTAAGCTTTGTGCCTCCCGTGGTTGGGGGGCTGTAAGCAATTCACAAGCTGTAAGCTTTGTGCCTCTCGCGGTTGGGGGGCTGTAAGCAATTCACAAGCTGTAAGAGGTCTGGGGAACCTGTTAGGCAGACTAGAGAGCTATCAGAGGGGTTTAACTGAAACATCCCTTTCAAATGCAGAAGACTAAAACCCTGAATTGACTTTTTTCCAGAGAATATCAGAAAAGTGGAAAAGCAGAGCACAAAAGCCGGCAGATTTTTGCTGGGGTACATGCTTAGGAATATCCAGAGGGGTCCCTGAAGTCTGAGCACGCCTTGCGTATGTCAGCTTCCTTCCTCATGACCTTGTCACGGGCGGGATTCCTCACACTGGCTTCCGGCAACTCCCCCTTCTTTATTAGTTTTTTAAAAAAATTAGGTGCAGTTCAGTCGCGAGATTCCGAATGCTCTGCCGAAGAGTCCTGACAACACAAGGAAGCACGATTACAAGGAGCAGGATTATGGCACCCACAGCAGCATAGCTAGAGACAGTAGTCAGAAGAGTTTTTCCAGAAATGAAGTCAGAGAAGGTGTGGAAAAAGTCATTGGCTTCTCCTGTGGCGGTAAAATCTAATCGGGAGTGTTCCAAGGTCTGAATCTGATTATGAAGTTTCCCTAAATCTAAACTAATATCTGAGCTGTTCCAGACACCTAAAATATGATTTTTGACCCTCTCCCATTTAAAATCTGTCTCATTTACTTTCAGGGATGTAACACATATCCACCGGTAATCGGCATGACATGAAAGAGCCAATTTCATTTTCAGACTCTGTAATTCATTCCCAATATGCATTACTGCTTCTTCTAAGGCATCAATCCTTATTTCTAGCTTCCTATCTATAATTTCCTGGGTTGCCAGCGTTAGAGAAACATTTTTGGATACGGTGTCAACATATTGGGCAGTATACACTTGTTGAGACAATGATAATGCCGCCACAGTAACAGAAGTAATTGCGGTTATCAAAGCTGATATTCCCAAAACAAGTAAGCCCACAAACCGTCGTGTTCGCATTAAATCTTGTAGCTGTTGCAGTACAGCTAGGCCATGGTTATCATACCAATACGTGGCTACAGTTACAGGTACCATGAGATAGGGCGGACGTTTTAAAACCATGAAAGAGCAAACTTTATATTGAGGAGTTAAACAGGATGAAAGCATACATTGTTCACAAGACACTACATGGGGTCCACCTGTATAATTCAATTGTATGTTAAGTCTTTCAGAATCATTAGTGAAAAGAAAAACATAAGGAGAGAGTAGACAAGCTAAAATAGAGTAAATAGAGGTATTTTTTGGTCGGATTAAAATAATAGGGGCGGTAGCCGCAAGGGCTCTCCAAATTTCTGGCTGCCAAAAGGTTTTACCTCTAGTTATATAAGACAGCATAGGGGGAACAAATTGGTTATGATGCCGTCTGGTGGCAACTAACGGCCAAGAAATTGAATATTCTTTCCAATTATCCAATCTATTGATAAAGTCATCGTCAGACTCAGGGTCTTGACCTGGATTTGGGTTGCTCCAGTCCTGAATCGCACAATTTCTTCCTCCCGGCATATTGTAATCTACTCTCGAATTATAAATACAAGATTTCCAAATCGGATATCCTGAATGATCATCTATAGTTTTCCAAATAACATCTGAGGGAGCAACATCATCACAATTTGGATATTCTGATGGAGTTTTGAGAGACAAAGACTTATAGGGGCCAAGGACCCCAGGCATACGGGCTCGTAATATCCAAGCAGACCGATCCCCTATAGATGCAAATTTAGAGGTTGGGGAATCTGTCATAACTGCTTTTGTGGAGGCTCCAACGCATCCTGTCTTGGTAAAGAAGTCTCCTGTAAGGCCAGGAGGAAAATTAAAGCAGACAGGAAAATCATCTGCTAGTCCTTTAAAGGTATAATTGAAATTAATAGGGTATTGGTCTTTTGTATAGGAAGTATAAGATCCTCCCAAAAGGCGAGGCTGGTCTGTACTAACTCGTATGGGGTCACTGTTCCAAGTAACAACTTGGAAAGTTGGAGGATCCGGGAGAAACGCCCAATATTTGGTTGGAATGGGAGCAGCGCTTACCTGGCAAGAGAGCAAGGCAAGCATGGCAATAAACACCTTTTCAGGAGAGACTGACGATCCCTGTAGGGTAGCTATCCCCTGTGCCTGGCGACAGAGAGCTTTAATCTGTCCCCAGGTGGGCAAGGAGGCTTGTTGGGTTGACTGAGCTGGGCGTCCTAATGGATTCCTGCGAGGCAAAAAATCAGGGGGTGCAATATCCTGTATCTGAAGTCGTGACATCTGTCCAGTGGGTGGCTCCGATCCGCGCCTATCCGGGATCTCCAATGTCAGCTGTCCTGGGGTCAGCGGCGTTTCCCGTGCTGGCGGAGGGAGCGGGGGAAGAGGGAGTTTCTTCCTTTTTAGAGATCGCGGTGGCGGGGGATTCTGGTATCCGGGGAGCTGAGACATGGCGAATTAGTCTGTCTGGAACCCAAATCGGAGCGTCCGCGTCCTGTGGAAAAACACAAGCATACCCTCGCCCATTGGTTAATAAGGGGTCAGGACCTTTCCATTGTCCGGAAAGAAGGTCCCTCCATTTTACTAATGGTTTTGCATTCAATTGCTCTGGGCACCAATGGCGAAGCATTGCAGTGTTTCCGGATGAATCAGCATTTAAGTTATTTATTACGAAAAGAGCATGTTGCAAAATCTGATGGGGGGAACTATATTTAAATTCCCCTTCTTTTAGTTTTTGAATATGGATTTTCAGTGTTTGATGTGCTCTTTCCACAATGGCTTGTCCTTGTGGGTTATAAGGGATGCCGGTGTTATGTTTAATTTGAAATCTTGTACAGAATTGCTGAAAAGATTTAGAAGTGTAAGCAGGAGCATTATCAGTTTTTAAAGCTTTTGGCAAGCCCAGATAGGAAAAGCATGCAAAAAGATGTTGTATTACATCTTTAACTGCTTCCCCTGTACGAGCAGTGGCAATAATAACATGAGAGAAGGTATCTACAGTTACATGAACAAAAGACAGTTTTCCAAATGAAGAGACATGGGTTACATCCATTTGCCAGAGTGCATTAGGTTTGAGACCGCGAGGGTTAACTCCCAGAGGCAAAGCATTCACGGTAGTAGGACAATGTGAACAAGAACGAACAATCTCTCGGGCAGATTCTCGAGGAATTTGAAACTGGTATCGTAAGGCAGTGGCATTTTGGTGATGAAGTGAGTGAGAAGCTCGAGCTTCTTCAAAAACAGAAGCCACTGAAATCCTGGTTAACGAATCTGCCAATTCATTGAGAGCATTTAAAGGGCCAGGCAGGCCGGAATGAGCCCGAATGTGGCCGATAAAGAACGCCCGATTTCTTTTCCATATTTGCTGCTGCAGTTTAGTTAACAAATGGAAGATAGCAGTTTTGTTTTCAGGCAAAACTGCAGTCTCAATGTGTGGAAACAGCCTGACCACATACTGAGAGTCAGAATAAAGGTTAAATTCTTTCTCCGCAAACATAACAAAGGCCTCAATAACAGCTGTGATTTCAGCCCTTTGAGCTGAAGTTTCTTGTGTTTCCAAAAGTTTTTGATGATCTCTTGTGACTATAGAGGCTCTACCGTTAGCCGATCCATCAGTAAAGACTACCTGAGCATCTGAAATAGGGAACTGTTTACACCGGACAGGAAAAATAACTGGATGGTTAGACATAAAATTTAGTAAAACATGCGAGGGTAAATGATGCAAAATTTGACCACAGTAATTCCCTATGGCAATCTGCCAGTCTTCATCAAACATTAAAAGAGCATCAAGCTGCTCCTTATTATATGGAATTACAATCTCTGATGGCTCTTTACCAAACAATTCAATGCTCCGCTTCCTTCCTTTTAGCATTAATGTGGCAATTAAACCAGGATAAGAAGCCACGACTTTTTTAGCTTGGGTAGGAAGATGGATCCATTCTAAAGGGCCGCGTTGCCACAGAACTCCCGTAGGCGCCGTTGGAGTAGCTAGGCAAAGGAACTGCCACGTCATCGTCAAATCAATTCTTTTTACATAGCTATTTGATAAGGCTGCTTCTACTTTGCCTAGGGCTTCTTGAGCCTCAGCTGTTAATTGTCTTTTTGAGGTTGGATCAGGATCCCCGCGTAAAGTGTTAAAAAGAGGTTTTAATTCGGCAGTGGTTAATTTTAAATATGGTCTAATCCAATTAATATCACCTAAGAGTTTTTGATAATCATTTAAAGTAATAAGATGGTCTTTTCTCAATTGCAGCGGGGTATGAGTCACCGTTTCCGAATTTATGACTCTTCCTAAGTAAGTTATGGGCGGATTGATTTGAATTTTTTCTGGGGCAATTTTTAGGCCTCTGTCTGTCAATGCCTGGGTCAGGTCCTGGAGCACAGTCTGCAGGTGAACTCTATCAGGATGAGCTATTAAAATATCATCCATATAGTGAATCATATACACGTGTTCATATTTAGCCCTAGTATCTTCTAGAGCGGCATTAACAAATTTTTGGCATAAAGTAGGGCTATTTTTCATTCCCTGAGGCAGAACCTTCCACTGAAACCGTAAATAAGGCTGTTTAAGATTTTCTGATGGCAGACTAAAGGCAAATCGCTTTTTATCCTCAGGATTTAAGGGAATAGTGAAAAAACAATCTTGTAAATCAATAACAATTATATTATATCCCTCTGGAACGGCTACTGGGGAAGGGAGCCCAGGCTGTAAGGCCCCCATGTCCTCCATGGTGGCATTAATAGCTCTCAAATCCTGTAAAAGTCGCCATTTACCAGATTTTTTCTTAATGACAAAAATAGGAGTGTTCCAGGGGCTATTGGAGGGCTCAATATGTCCCAATTCTAATTGTTCAAAGATTAATGCTTTAGCTGCCAATAATTTTTCCTTATGCAGAGGCCACTGTTCTACCCACACCGGATCTTGAGATTTCCATGTGATGGGGTCGGCAGCAAAAACAATGGCCTCAATTATAAATTTGGATATCCCAATCCAGCACGTAGCTTGCGAGGAGTTGGGCAAATTGGCTCAATTATTCCTGTCTGTTGTTTACCCAATCCTTTTGATGGATCATAGCCCATCTGCAACATCTGAGAGGTCACTTTATCATCAGGGCTAAAAAGTAACACTCCCATTTGAGATAGCACGTCCCTCCCCCACAGGGTAAGGGGGAGCGAAGGAACGACATAAGGTTGGAAAGTTCCACGGGTATCCTCAAATTGCCAATCTAAAATTTTTGCACTTTTGGCTATTGTGGGGGCTCTTCCTATCCCCACCAAGTTATTTTCAGTAGTATGCGTGGGCCAGGAGCTGGGCCAGTCTTTTCCTGAAATGCAAGAAACATCTGCTCCTGTGTCTAATAACCCCACAATAGACTTGCCATTAATCAGGATAGTCTTCATAGGACGTTTCTGAGTAATTTCTGTTATCGAAAAAACCATATCACTAGACCCAAATCCTTTATCCTGCCTTTCATTTTGAGTAGCTGTGCGCCCAATTGCAGTGTGGTAAGGCAAAAGCAAAAGTTGGGCTATTCTTTGTCCCTGATGTATTTGGAAAGTTTTAGTTGGGGGTGAAATCATTATCTGGATTTCTCCTGTATAATCTGAGCCAATTACTCCAGGGATGATTGTGAGACCTTGCATAGCTAAGGAACTTCTGCCTAGTATAATTCCTACTAAACCTGTTGGTAATGGGCCTTTAACTCCTGTAGGTATTTTTACAGTGGGGCTATCTGGTGTTAATATTGCTGAGGTGGTGGAACTGAGGTCCAGTCCTGCGCTGCCTGGGGTTGCTCTGATGAGTTCTGCGATGGGACGAAGGGAATGAATGGGTTCAGTGAGGCTGCCCCAATTGTTGTCGGGGCCTGAGGCTGGCCCCTCAATCCGTTTCCCGACTGCTGGTCGGGGCCCAAAAAGGCTCCATTTCTATGGAATTGTGACCTACATTCTTTTGCCCAGTGATATCCTTTTTGACAACGAGGGCAGAGAGATCTAGGGAGATTAGTAGGCACAGCCGGGGAGGGAGAATTCGGCAGAGAAGAACCGGCTGCTTTTTGGGGACAAGCTCGCATAAGGTGCCCTTCCCGTCCGCAAGAGAAGCAGGCCTTGGATAAACCAATATTCTGGCCTGGACTACTGGAATGACTCTTTGACGGGTTATTTCTATTTGTAAAAAAGGACTGTACTGCCTGCTGGTAAGAATTTCCCTTTATGGCTGCAGCTATGGCAACGCCCTGCATCATCGCTGGTCCTACATCTGCACATTGCCTGATATAATCTATTATTTCCCCAGTTTTTTTAATAGGACGTAAAATGGCCTGGCAGGTAGAATTAGCATTTTCAAATGCCAGTTGTTTTATCAATATACTAGCTGCCTCAGTGTTGGAAATTACTCTGTTGACTGCCTCTGCAAGTCTTGATATAAAGTCTTCATATGGCTCTTCTGGTTTTTGTTTAACATTTGAGAAGGAAGAGGTAGATTCTTTCCCTTCAGGCAACAAACGCCAAGCCCCAAGGGCGCAGGCGGTTACTTGATCTAAAGTGGTTTTATCTAATCCCATTTGATCTCTAAGTGTTCCAAAATCATCAGTCCCTGCCAACATATTTTTTATAATATATCTTGGGCCATATTTTTGGTTAGCATCAGCCTGTTTTTGGGCTAGATCTTCATATTCAGTTCTCCAAAGTACATATTGACCTCCAGACAGACAAGCTTTAGCGACTGTCTTCCAGTCATGGGGTGTCATCCATCTGCCCGCTAAAGCTTCCACCAATGATACAGTGTACGGGGCTTTAGGCCCATACAAAGCACAAGCCTGTTTGAGTTCTTTAATCATTTTCATTGGAATGGGTTCCCAGTGGGGGGCTGTTCTCCCACCACTTCCACCAAATATTATGGGGAAACAAGGCTCAAGGTGGGGATCAAGTTCATCATCTGGGCTAGAGAAAACTCTTCTTCGGGGAGCTTCTAGTGGAGGCCCCTCACCCTTATAGGGAGGGGGGGGCAAGGGGTGTCCTATGTCACTTTCTTCGTACTTTGGGAATTTTTTATCCGTTCTGTGTTTAGGTCTTACGGATGTTTTATCTGGGGAATCTGGCCTTAAACTCTCAGGTGCATATAATCTGATGGGGGACATTTGTCTTGAGCCTCTGGAAGCAGAAGGCTTAATTAAGGAAATTTCTCTTGAATTTGTGGAAGCAGGTGGTCTGGTTGGGGAAGTTTTTATTAAGCTCTTTGGAGCAGATAATCTAATTGGAGAAGTTTCTCTTAAACTCCTTGGAGCATCTTTATTTAATAAAGACCAGTCCTCATCAGAATGATCTTGACTTACTTCCTCTTCCAAATCTTCCTCATCTGAAAGCTGCTCTTTTTTGTCATCTCTATCTATTACCTTTTCTTGGGCAGTCATTGCAGCTATCATTTGACTCAACTGCCGATAGTTAGGTGTAGCCTCCTTTTCATCACTCTCCTCTTCGATAGATACCTTTTTCTCTGCACTTTCTTCTTTAAGATGTACCTTTTCAGATTCAGGGGCAGGGTCTAGAGCGTCCCTAATTATATTCCATAAGGAAAAGGCGTCAGTAGGCACCTTTTGTGAGCCATGTTCAGCATGGTAAGTTTTTAGTTGTTTTCCTACTCTCTCCCAGGTGTCTAAGTTAACAGTGCCTTCTTCTGGAAACCAGGGACACTGTTCTTGTACAAAGGAAAAAAATGAATGAATATTGGATTTTTTAACTTTAATTCCTCGTTTAGTTAGTAACTGCAAGATTACTCCTGTAAAAAGCTGTCTTTCTTTTGATTCACTGTTACCCATGTCAGAAAATTAAGTCTTATAGAAAAGTCTACCTCAACAAAAAGGTTTTACCTTTGGCGAGGGGGGTTTTGTTTTCAACCCTAAGATAGCAGGTTTCTTTTCAACCTCTAGAGCACCAGGTTTCTCTTAAACCCTTGAACACTTCCCACTCCTCCTCACCCTGTCTATCCTACAGGGGGGTCCGCGGCACCCTGAGTGGGGTCCTAGCCGTCCCGAACACTCAACACTGGGGGAGTACCCAAAAGTACTCCGGGGGGAGTGATTAAGTCACTCCGGGGGGGAGCAACAGAGAGTGCTCCGGGGGGAGCAACAGAGAGTGCTCCGGGGGGAGCTACAGAGAGTGCTCCGGGGGGAGCTTTTGCTCCGAGGAACCTACCTTCGAATAGCCTGTTCCGGGCGCCACTTGCCGGGGTCCAGCCCCGGTGGATCCAGGGAATTCGAAGGGTGGACGGCGTTGGCGTGGAAAGACTTGTTTATTTATTAATATAAGATTAGATTAAGAAACTGTAGTGCAGTAGGAAGATTAAGTGGAGAAAGAGGGCTGAATAGCTTGGTTTACGCGGAAGACCAATAAAATTCCAGACAAGGAATTTGCACCATCTACGTTGGGCCACCGGTGCCCGCTTGAATATCTAAGGGTGCCTCGCCTTAAGCTCCCTTTCTCGTGGATCTTAATAACCAGGGCAAATAAGTAGACCTGGCGAGCCTCCGCGCCCCAGATGGAAATTCAGCCTGAAATTAAAGTAAAGAGCAGAGGGAAGAAAAGGGAGAGAAAAAGAGAGAGAGAGAGAGACACGGGGGGAGCCAGATTCCCAAGACACCAGGCCGAGACTAGTCCGAGAAACTGGTCTGAGAATCTGGTCCCGTCCTTTATTGTTCAGAAGGCCTTTTATACTTTTGATAAAACATGGAGATCAATGGGTAACACAAAGTTATGCAGCGTTAGCAGTCCAGACTCTTATCAAAACCAGGCTTTTCTCTCTGCATACCTAATTGTATACACAAGTCTTAGGTAATTTACATCATCGTCCAACCAAAAGGGCCAATTAACATTTTACAGCCTTTTTTCTGATAAGGGTTTGTCAACCACAAGACTTATTTGTGTTGATCTTCCCAAGGTCTGGTGCCACTCTCGGAAAGCACTAAAGAAAGTTACATTCTTAGACAGCAAGGATACAGCAACTTATAACAAGTAGAGGGAGTGCAGTGATTTATAGCAAAAGAGAAGCAATTAACTCAAAAGTCTAGTGTTGCTAACATCAAAACTACTATGTATCTTTTTCTACATCCTGCTTACATTAACATCCTTCCAGGTGCCTAAAAGATAAAGAATAAGGAGGTCTGGCAGCAATCCTTGAGTCAACAGTGAAAACCCTCTACCAATATAATTTTTAACTCTTTAGAAAAGGCTCTGTATCTTTAAGATGCTTTTAAGCTTTGTGCCTCCCGCGGTTGGGGGGCTATAAGCAATTCACAAGCTGTAAGCTTTGTGCCTCTCGCGGTTGGGGGGCTGTAAGCAATTCACAAGCTGTAAGAGGTCTGGGGAACCTGTTAGGCAGACTAGAGAGCTATCAGAGGGGTTTAACTGAAACATCCCTTTCAAATGCAGAAGACTAAAACCCTGAATTGACTTTTTTCCAGAGAATATCAGAAAAGTGGAAAAGCAGAGCACAAAAGCCAGCAGATTTTTGCTGGGGTACATGCTTAGGAATATCCAGAGGGGTCCCTGAAGTCTGAGCACGCCTTGCGTATGTCAGCTTCCTTCCTCATGACCTTGTCACGGGCGGGATTCCTCACACTGGCTTCCGGCAGGGTATGGTGGTGAACTTCTTGAGTTGCAGCAAGGCTGTGAAAGACCCTTTCGAAGTTCCAGAGGTAAGGTGTCATTAGTCTCCAGACGCCTCATCGGAAATAGGCCTCATCTCGCCTGGAAGGGAGAACTTCCTGGATTTTCTCGAGTTGCGGCAGGTGTTCTCGAGTTACGACGGGGACCTCAGGGACCCGCCCTGGTGGCCTCAGGAGAGGCCAGTCCCTATGCGAGTTGCTAGGGGGCCTCTCGGGATTCCTCTCCCGTCGATACCGGGGCCAAAAACCTTGTGTGGAGTCAGGGCCGGAACCGAGGATTCCTCTCAGGGGCTGACATGGATCTTTGGATACTTCTGGAGTCTCCCCAGGGGAGTCAGGCCTCGTCTCGAGTGGGGGCATGCACGTGCACTTTCCTTCCAGGCTGTAGCAGCAATGTCACGCTTCCCGTCGCGTGGATCAAATGATCTGCGGTTTTCCCTCGAGGCTTTCCCTCGAGGCTTTCCCACAGGGCTGTCCCATGTGACACCGTGGTGTGAGTCGATTCTCGGCGTGAAAAATGAGCCAGTGCAGGGCAAAGAGGTTCCTCTGGAATGGACTGAGACATCTGGGGGACTCTTGGAATGGTGGTACGACCATGGAGTTCCTCTCGCCTTTCCTGTTGAGAGTGCCTCCTCTTGAGATGCGACGGGAACGCCGGGAATTCTTTCCCGTTGAAAGCAGGGAAAGGATCCCTCATCTCGAGCTACGAGGGGGAAACGGGGCTCCTCTGGATGTGGGCGGGACCATCGTGCTTCCTCTCGAGTTGAGACGGGTATGGCGGTGAACTTCTTGAGTTGCAGCAAGGGTGTGAAAGACCCTTTCGAAGTTCCAGAGGTTAGGTGTCATTAGTCTCCAGAGGCCTCATCGGAAATAGGCCTCATCTCGCCTGGAAGGGACAACTTCCTGGATTTTCTCGAGTTGCGGCAGGTGTTCTCGAGTTACGACGGGGACCTCAGGGACCCGCCCTGGTGGCCTCAGGAGAGGCCAGTCCCCATGCGAGTTGCTAGGGGGCCTCTCGGGATTCCTCTCCCGTCGATACCGGGGCCAAAAAGCTTGTGTGGAGTCAGGGCCGGAACCGAGGATTCCTCTCAGGGGCTGACATGGATCTTTGGGTACTTCTGGAGTCTCCCCAGGGGAGTCAAGCCTCGTCTCGAGTGGGGGCATGCACGTGCGCTTTCCTTCCAGGCTGTAGCAGCAATGTCACGCTTCCCGTCGCGTGGATCAAAGGATCTGTGGTTTTCCCTCGAGGCTTTCCCTCGAGGCTTTCCCACAGGGCTGTCCCACGTGCCACCGTGTTGTGAGTCGATCCTCGGCGTGAAAGATGAGCCAGTGCAGGGCAAAGAGGTTCCTCTGGAATGGACTGAGACATCTGGGGGACTCTTGGAATGGTGGTACGACCATGGAGTTCCTCTCGCCTTTCCTGTTGAGAGTGCCTCCTCTTGAGATGCGACGGGAACGCCGGGAATACTTTCCCGTTGAAACCAGGGAAAGGATCCCTCATCTCTAGCTACGAGGGGGAAACGGGGCTCCTCTGAATGTGGGCGGGACCATCGTGGTTCCTCTCGAGTGGAGACGGGTATGGCGGTGAACTTCTTGAGTTGCAGCAATGGTGTGAAAGACCCTTTCGAAGTTCCAGAGGTTAGTTGTCATTAGTCTCCAGACGCCTCATCGGAAATAGGCCTCATCTCGCCTGGAAGGGAGAACTTCCTGGATTTTCTCGAGTTGCGGCAGGTGTTCTCGAGTTACGACGGGGACCTCAGGGACCCGCCCTGGTGGCCTCAGGAGAGGCCAGTCCCCATGCGAGCTGCTAGGGGGCCTCTCGGGATTCCTCTCCAGTCGATACCGGGGCCAAAAACCTTGTGTGGAGTCAGGGCCGGAACCGAGGATTCCTCTCAGGGGCTGACATGGATCTGTGGGTACTTCTGGAGTCTCCCCAGGGGAGTCAGGCCTCGTCTCGAGTGGGGGCATGCACGTGCGCTTTCCTTCCAGGCTGTAGCAGCAATGTGACGCTTCCCGTCGCGTGGATCAAAGGATCTGTGGGTTTCCCTCGAGGATTTCCCACAGTGCTGTCCCACGTGCCACCGTGGTGTAAGTCGATCCTCGGCGTGAAAGATGAGCCAGTGCAGGGCAAAGAGGTTCCTCTGGAATGGACTGAGACATCTGGGGGACTCTTGGCATGGTGGTACGACCATGGAGTTCCTCTCGCCTTTCCTGTTGAGACTGCTTCCTCTTAAGATGCGACGGGAACGCCGGGAATTCTTTCCCGTTGAAAGCAGGGAAAGGATCCCTCATCTCGAGCTACGAGGGGGAAACGGGGCTCCTCTGGATGTGGGCGGGACCATCGTGCTTCCTCTCGAGTGGAGACGGGTATGGCGGTGAACTTCTTGAGTTGCAGCAAGGGTGTGAAAGACCCTTCCGAAGTTCCAGAGGTTAGGTGTCATTAGTCTCCAGACGCCTCATCGGAAATAGGCCTCATCTCGCCTGGAAGGGAGAACTTCCTGGATTTTCTCGAGTTGCGGCAGGTGTCTCGAGTTACGACGGGGACCTCAGGGACTCGCACTGGTGGCCTCAGGAGAGGCCAGTCCCCATGCGAGTTGCTAGGGGGCCTCTCGGGATTCCTCTCCCGTCGATACCGGGGCCAAAAACCTTGTTTGGAGTCAGGGCCGGAACCGAGGATTCCTCTCAGGGGCTGACATGGATTTGTGGGTACTTCTGGAGTCTCCCCAGGGGAGTCAGGCCCCGTCTCGAGTCGGGGCATGCACGTGCGCTTTCCTTCCAGGCTGTAGCAGCAATGTCAGGCTTCCCGTCGGGTGGATCAAAGGATCTGTGGTTTTCCCTCGAGGCTTTCCCTCAGGGCTGTCCCACGTGCCACCGTGGTGTGAGTCGATCCTCGGCGTGAAAGATGAGCCAGTGCAGGGCAAAGAGGTTACTCTGGGATGGACTGAGACATCTGGGGGACTCTTGGAATGGTGGTACGACCATGGAGTTCCTCTCGCCTTTCCTGTTGAAAGTGCCTCCTCTTGAGATGCGACGGGAACGCCGGGAATTCTTTCCCGTTGAAAGCAGGGAAAGGATCCCTCATTTCGAGCTACGAGGGGGAAACGGGGCTCCTCTGGATGTGGGCGGGAGCATCGTGCTTCCTCTCGCGTGGAGACGGGTATGGCGGTGAACTTCTTGAGTTGCAGCAAGGGTGTGAAAGACCCTTTCGAAGTTCCCTAGGTTAGGTGTCATTAGTCTACAGATGCCTCATCGGAAATAGGCCTCATCTCGACTGGCAGGGAGAACGTCCTGGATTTTCTCGAGTTGCGGCCGGTGTTCTCGAGTTATGACCGGGACCTAAGGGACCCGCCCTGGTGGCCTCAGTAGAGGCCAGTCCCCATGCGAGGTGCTAGGGGGCCTCTCGGGATTCCTCTCCCGTCGATACCGGGGCCAAAAACCTTGTGTGGAGTCAGGGCCGGAAACGAGGATTCCTCTCAGGGGCTGACATGGATCTTTGGGTACTTCTGGAGTCTCCCCATGGGAGTCAGGCCTCGTCTCGAGTGGGGGCATGCACGTGCGCTTTCCTTCCAGGCTGTAGCAGCAATGTCACGCTTCCCGTCGCGTGGATCAAAGGATCTGTGGTTTTCCCTCGAGGCTTTCCCTCGAGGCTTTCCCACAGGGCTGTCCCACGTGCCACCGTGGTGTGAGTCGATCCTCGGCGTGAAAGATGAGCCAGTGCAGGGCAAATAGTTTCCTCTGGAATGGACTGAGACATCTGGGGGACTCTTGGAATGGTGGTACGACCATGGAGTTCCTCTCGCCTTTCCTGTTGAGAGTGCCTCCTCTTGAGATGCGACGGGAATGCCGGGAATTCTTTCCCGTTGAAAGCAGGGAAAGGATCCCTCATCTCGAGCTACGAGGGGGAAACGGGGCTCCTCTGGATGTGGGCGGGACCATCGTGCTTCCTCTCGAGTGGAGACGGGTATGGCGGTGAACTTCTTGAGTTGCAGCAAGGGTGTGAAAGACCCTTTCGAAGTTCCAGAGGTTAGGTGTCATTAGTCTCCAGATGCCTCATCGGAAATAGGCCTCATCTCGCCTGGCAGGGAGAACGTCCTGGATTTTCTCGAGTTGCGGCCGGTGTTCTCGAGTTACGACCGGGACCTCAGGGACCCGCCCTCGTGGCCTCAGGAGAGGCCAGTCCCCATGCGAGTTGCTAGGGGGCCTCTCGGGATTCCTCTCCCGTCGATACCGGGGCCAAAAACCTTGTGTGGAGTCAGGGCCGGAACCGAGGATTCCTCTCAGGGGCTGACATGGATCTGTGGGTACTTCTGGAGTCTCCCCAGGGGAGTCAGGCCTCGTCTCGAGTGGGGGCATGCACGTGCGCTTTCCTTCCAGGCTGTAGCAGCAATGTCACGCTTCCCGTCGCGTGGATCAAAGGATCTGTGGTTTTCCCTCGAGGCTTTCCCTCGAGGCTTTCCCACAGGGCTGTCCCACGTGCCACCGTGGTGTGAGTCGATCCTCGGCGTGAAAGATGAGCCAGTGCAGGGCAAAGAGGTTCCTCTGGAAAGGACTGAGACATCTGGGGGACTCTTGGAATGGTGGTACGACCATGGAGTTCCTCTCGCCTTTCCTGTTGAGAGTGCCTCCTCTTGAGATGCGACGGGAACGCCGGGAATTCTATCCCGTTGAAAGCAGGGAAAGGATCCCTCATCTCGATCTACGAGGGGGAAACGGGGCTCCTCTGCATGTGGGCGGGACCATCGTGCTTCCTCTCGAGTGGAGACGGGTATGGCGGTGAACTTCTTGAGTTGCAGCAAGGGTGTGAAAGACCCTTTCGAAGTTCCAGAGGTTAGGTGTCATTAGTCTCCAGACGCCTCATCGGAAATAGGCCTCATCTCGCCTGGAAGGGAGAACTTCCTGGATTTTCTCGAGTTGCGGCAGGTGTTCTCGAGTTACGACGGGGACCTCAGGGACCCGCCATGGTGGCCTCAGGAGAGGCCAGTTCCCATGCGAGTTGCTAGGGGGCCTCTCGGGATTCCTCTTCCGTCGATACCGGGGCCAAAAACCTTGTGTGGAGTCAGGACCGGAACCGAGGATTCCTCTCAGGGGCTGACATGGATCTTTGGGTACTTCTGGAGTCTCCCCAGGGGAGTCAGGCCTCGTCTCGAGTGGGGACATGCACGTGCGCTTTCCTTCCAGGCTGTAGCAGCAATGTCAGGCTTCCCGTCGGGTGGATCAAAGGATCTGTGGTTTTCCCTCGAGGCTTTCCCACAGGGCTGCCCCACGTGCCACCGTGGTGTGATTCGATCCTCGGCGTGAAAGATGAGCCAGTGCAGGGCAAAGAGGTTCCTCTGGAATGGACTGAGACATCTGGGGGACTCTTGGAATGGTGGTACGACCATGGAGTTCCTCTCGCCTTTCCTGTTGAGAGTGCCTCCTCTTGAGATGCGACGGGAACGCCGGGAATTCTTTCCCGTTGAAAGCAGGGAAAGGATCCCTCATCTCGAGCTACGAGGGGGAAACGGGGCTCCTCTGGATGTGGGCGGGACCATAGTGCTTCCTCTCGAGTGGAGACGGGTATGGCGGTGAACTTCTTGAGTTGCAGCAAGGGTGTGAAAGACCCTTTCGAAGTTCCAGAGGTTAGGTGTCATTAGTCTCCAGATGCCTCATCGGAAATAGGCCTCATCTCGCCTGCAAGGGAGAACTTCCTGGATTTTCTCGAGTTGCGGCAGGTGTTCTCGAGTTACGACGGGGACCTCAGGGACCCGCCCTGGTGGCCTCAGGAGAGGCCAGTCCCCATGCGAGTTGCTAGGGGGCCTCTCGGGATTCCTCTCCCGTCGATACCGCGGCCAAAAACCTTGTGTGGAGTCAGGGCCGGAACCGAGGATTCCTGTCAGGGGCTGACATGGATCTGTGGGTACTTCTGGAGTCTCCCCAGGGGAGTCAGGCCTCGTCTCGAGTGGGGGCATGCACGTGCGCTTTCCTTCCAGGCTGTAGCAGCAATGTCACGCTTCCCGTCGCGTGGATCAAAGGATCTGTGGTTTTCCCTCGAGGCTTTCCCTCGAGGCTTTCCCACAGGGCTGTCCCACGTGCCACCGTGGTGTGAGTCGATCCTCGGCGTGAAAGATGAGCCAGTGCAGGGCAAAGAGGTTCCTCTGGAAAGGACTGAGACATCTGGGGGACTCTTGGAATGGTGGTACGACCATGGAGTTCCTCTCGCCTTTCCTGTTGAGAGTGCCTCCTCTTGAGATGCGACGGGAACGCCGGGAATTCTATCCCGTTGAAAGCAGGGAAAGGATCCCTCATCTCGAGCTACGAGGGGGAAACGGGGCTCCTCTGCATGTGGGCGGGACCATCGTGCTTCCTCTCGAGTGGAGACGGGTATGGCGGTGAACTTCTTGAGTTGCAGCAAGGGTGTGAAAGACCCTTTCGAAGTTCCAGAGGTTAGGTGTCATTAGTCTCCAGACGCCTCATCGGAAATAGGCCTCATCTCGCCTGGAAGGGAGAACTTCCTGGATTTTCTCGAGTTGCGGCCGGTGTTCTCGAGTTACGACGGGGACCTCAGGGACCCGCAATGGTGGCCTCAGGAGAGGCCAGTCCCCATGCGAGGTGCTAGGGGGCCTCTCGGGATTCCTCTTCCGTCGATACCGGGGCCAAAAACCTTGTGTGGAGTCAGGGCCGGAACCGAGGATTCCTCTCAGGGGCTGACATGGATCTTTGGGTACTTCTGGAGTCTCCCCAGGGGAGTCAGGCCTCGTCTCGAGTGGGGATATGCACGTGCGCTTTCCTTCCAGGCTGTAGCAGCAATGTCATGCTTCCCGTCGCGTGGATCAAAGGATCTGTGGTTTTCCCTCGAGGCTTTCCCTCGAGGCTTTCCCACAGGGCTGTCCCACGAGCCACCGTGGTGTGAGTCGATCCTCGGCGTGAAAGATGAGCCAGTGCAGGGCAAAGAGGTTCCTCTGGAATGGACTGAGACATCTGGGGGACTCTTGGAATGGTGGTACGACCATGGAGTTCCTCTCGCCTTTCCTGTTGAGAGTGCCTCCTCTTGAGATGGGACGGGAACGCCGGGAATTCTTTCCCGTAGAAAGCAGGGAAAGGATCCCTCATCTCGAGCTACGAGGGGGAAACGGGGCTCCTCTAGATGTGGGCGGGACCATCGTGCTTCCTATCGAGTGGAGACGGGTTTGGCGGTGAACTTCTTGAGTTGCAGCAAGGGTGTGAAAGACCCTTTCGAAGTTCCAGAGGTTAGGTGTCATTAGTCTCCAGACGCCTCATCGGAAATAGGCCTCATCTCGCCTGGAAGGGAGAACTTCCTGGATTTTCTCGAGTTGCGGCAGGTGTTCTCGAGTTACGACGGGGACCTCAGGGACCCGCCCTGGTGGCCTCAGGAGAGGCCAGTCCCCATGCGAGGTGCTAGGGGGCCTCTCGGGATTCCTCTCCCGTCGATCCCGGGGCCAAAAACCTTGTGTGGAGTCAGGGCCGGAACCGAGGATTCCTCTCAGGGGCTGACATGGATCTTTGGGTACTTCTGGAGTCTCCCCAGGGGAGTCAGGCCTCGTCTCGAGTGGGGGCATGCATGTGCGCTTTCCTTCCAGGCTGTAGCAGCAATGTCACGCTTCCCGTCGCGTGGATCAAAGGATCTGTGGTTTTCCCTTGAGGCTTTCCCTCGAGGCTTTCCCACAGGGCTGTCCCACGTGCCACCGTGGTGTGATTCGATCCTCGGCGTGAAAGATGAGCCAGTGCAGGGCAAAGAGGTTCCTCTGGAATGGACTGAGACATCTGGGGGACTCTTGGAATGGTGGTACGACCATGGAGTTCCTCTCGCCTTTCCTGTTGAGAGTGCCTCCTCTTGAGATGCGATGGGAATGCCGGGAATTCTTTCCCGTTGAAAGCAGGGAAAGGATCCCTCATCTCGAGCTACGAGGGGGAAACGGGGCTCCTCTGGATGTGGGCGGGACCATCGTGCTTCCTCTCGAGTGGAGACAGGTATGGCGGTGAACTTCTTGAGTTGCAGTAAGGGTGTGAAAGACCCTTTCGAAGTTCCAGAGGTTAGGTGTCATTAGTCTCCAGACGCCTCATCGGAAATAGGCCTCATCTCGCCTGGAAGGGAGAACTTCCTGGATTTTCTCGAGTTGCGGCAGGTGTTCTCGAGTTACGACGGGGACCTCAGGGACCCGCCCTGGTGGCCTCAGGAGAGGCCAGTCCCCATGCGAGTTGCTAGGGGGCCTCTCGGGATTCCTCTCCCGTCGATACCGGGGCCAAAAACCTTGTGTGGAGTCAGGGCCGGAACCGAGGATTCCTCTCAGGGGCTGACATGGATCTGTGGGTACTTCTGGAGTCTCCCCAGGGGAGTCAGGCCTCGTCTCGACTGGGAGCATGCACGTGCGCTTTCCTTCCAGGCTGTAGCAGCAATGTCTCGCTTCCCGTCGCGTGGATCAAAGGATCTGTGGTTTTCCCTCGAGGCTTTCCCTCGAGGCTTTCCCACAGGGCTGTCCCACGTGCCACCGTGGTGTGAGTCGATCCTCGGCGTGAGAGATGAGCCAGTGCAGGGCAAATAGTTTCCTCTGGAATGGACTGAGACATCTGGGGGACTCTTGGAATGGTGGTACGACCATGGAGTTCCTCTCGCCTTTCCTGTTGAGAGTGCCTCCTCTTGAGATGCGACGGGAATGCCGGGAATTCTTTCCCGTTGAAAGCAGGGAAAGGATCCCTCATCTCGAGCTACGAGGGGGAAACGGGGCTCCTCTGGATGTGGGCGGGACCATCGTGCTTCCTCTCGAGTGGAGACGGGTATGGCGGAGAACTTCTTGAGTTGCAGCAAGGGTGTGAAAGAACCTTTCGAAGTTCCAGAGGTTAGGTGTCATTAGTCTCCAGATGCCTCATCGGAAATAGGCCTCATCTCACCTGGCAGGGAGAACGTCCTGGATTTTCTGGAGTTGGGGCCGGTGTTCTCGAGTTACGACCGGGACCTCAGGGACCCGCCCTCGTGGCCTCAGGAGAGGCCAGTCCCCATGCGAGTTGCAAGGGGGCCTTCGGGATTCCTCTCCCGTCGATACCGGGGCCAAAAACCTTGTGTGGAGTCAGGGCCAGAACCGAGGATTCCTCTCAGGGGCTGACATGGATCTTTGGGTACTTCTGGAGTCTCCCCAGGGGAGTCAGGCCTCGTCTCGAGTGGGGGCATGCACGTGCGCTTTCCTTCCAGGCTGTAGCAGCAATGTCACGCTTCCCGTGGCGTGGATCAAAGGATCTGTGGTTTTCCCTCGAGGCTTTCCCTCGAGGCTTTCCCACAGGGCTGTCCCACGTGCCACCGTGGTGTGAGTCGATCCTCGGCGTGAAAGATGAGCCAGTGCAGGGCAAAGAGGTTCCTCTGGAATGGACTGAGACATCTGGGGGACTCTTGGAATGGTGGTACGACCATGGAGTTCCTCTCGCCTTTCCTGTTGAGAGTGCCTCCTCTTGAGATGTGACGGGAACGCCGGGAATTCTTTCCCGTAGAAAGCAGGGAAAGGATCCCTCATCTCGAGCTACGAGGGGGAAACGGGGCTCCTCTGGATGTGGTCTGGACCATCGTGCTTCCTCTCGAGTGGAGACGGGTATGGCGGTGAACTTCTTGAGTTGCAGCAAGGGTGTGAAAGACCCTTTCGAAGTTCCAGAGGTTAGGTGTCATTAGTCTCCAGATGCCTCATCGGAAATAGGCCTCATCTCGCCTGCAAGGGAGAACTTCCTGGATTTTCTCGAGTTGCGGCAGGTGTTCTCGAGTTACGACGGGGACCTCAGGGACCCGCCCTGGTGGCCTCAGGAGAGGCCAGTCCCCATGCGAGTTGCTAGGGGGCCTCTCGGGATTCCTCTCCCGTCGATACCGCGGCCAAAAACCTTGTGTGGAGTCAGGGCCGGAACCGAGGATTCCTGTCAGGGGCTGACATGGATCTGTGGGTACTTCTGGAGTCTCCCCAGGGGAGTCAGGCCTCGTCTCGAGTGGGGGCATGCACGTGCGCTTTCCTTCCAGGCTGTAGCAGCAATGTCACGCTTCCCGTCGCGTGGATCAAAGGATCTGTGGTTTTCCCTCGAGGCTTTCCCTCGAGGCTTTCCCACAGGGCTGTCCCACGTGCCACCGTGGTGTGAGTCGATCCTCGGCGTGAAAGATGAGCCAGTGCAGGGCAAAGAGGTTCCTCTGGAAAGGACTGAGACATCTGGGGGACTCTTGGAATGGTGGTACGACCATGGAGTTCCTCTCGCCTTTCCTGTTGAGAGTGCCTCCTCTTGAGATGCGACGGGAACGCCGGGAATTCTATCCCGTTGAAAGCAGGGAAAGGATCCCTCATCTCGAGCTACGAGGGGGAAACGGGGCTCCTCTGCATGTGGGCGGGACCATCGTGCTTCCTCTCGAGTGGAGACGGGTATGGCGGTGAACTTCTTGAGTTGCAGCAAGGGTGTGAAAGACCCTTTCGAAGTTCCAGAGGTTAGGTGTCATTAGTCTCCAGACGCCTCATCGGAAATAGGCCTCATCTCGCCTGGAAGGGAGAACTTCCTGGATTTTCTCGAGTTGCGGCCGGTGTTCTCGAGTTACGACGGGGACCTCAGGGACCCGCAATGGTGGCCTCAGGAGAGGCCAGTCCCCATGCGAGTTGCTAGGGGGCCTCTCGGGATTCCTCTTCCGTCGATACCGGGGCCAAAAACCTTGTGTGGAGTCAGGGCCGGAACCGAGGATTCCTCTCAGGGGCTGACATGGATCTTTGGGTACTTCTGGAGTCTCCCCAGGGGAGTCAGGCCTCGTCTCGAGTGGGGATATGCACGTGCGCTTTCCTTCCAGGCTGTAGCAGCAATGTCATGCTTCCCGTCGCGTGGATCAAAGGATCTGTGGTTTTCCCTCGAGGCTTTCCCTCGAGGCTTTCCCACAGGGCTGTCCCACGAGCCACCGTGGTGTGAGTCGATCCTCGGCGTGAAAGATGAGCCAGTGCAGGGCAAAGAGGTTCCTCTGGAATGGACTGAGACATCTGGGGGACTCTTGGAATGGTGGTACGACCATGGAGTTCCTCTCGCCTTTCCTGTTGAGAGTGCCTCCTCTTGAGATGGGACGGGAACGCCGGGAATTCTTTCCCGTAGAAAGCAGGGAAAGGATCCCTCATCTCGAGCTACGAGGGGGAAACGGGGCTCCTCTAGATGTGGGCGGGACCATCGTGCTTCCTATCGAGTGGAGACGGGTTTGGCGGTGAACTTCTTGAGTTGCAGCAAGGGTGTGAAAGACCCTTTCGAAGTTCCAGAGGTTAGGTGTCATTAGTCTCCAGACGCCTCATCGGAAATAGGCCTCATCTCGCCTGGAAGGGAGAACTTCCTGGATTTTCTCGAGTTGCGGCAGGTGTTCTCGAGTTACGACGGGGACCTCAGGGACCCGCCCTGGTGGCCTCAGGAGAGGCCAGTCCCCATGCGAGGTGCTAGGGGGCCTCTCGGGATTCCTCTCCCGTCGATCCCGGGGCCAAAAACCTTGTGTGGAGTCAGGGCCGGAACCGAGGATTCCTCTCAGGGGCTGACATGGATCTTTGGGTACTTCTGGAGTCTCCCCAGGGGAGTCAGGCCTCGTCTCGAGTGGGGGCATGCATGTGCGCTTTCCTTCCAGGCTGTAGCAGCAATGTCACGCTTCCCGTCGCGTGGATCAAAGGATCTGTGGTTTTCCCTTGAGGCTTTCCCTCGAGGCTTTCCCACAGGGCTGTCCCACGTGCCACCGTGGTGTGATTCGATCCTCGGCGTGAAAGATGAGCCAGTGCAGGGCAAAGAGGTTCCTCTGGAATGGACTGAGACATCTGGGGGACTCTTGGAATGGTGGTACGACCATGGAGTTCCTCTCGCCTTTCCTGTTGAGAGTGCCTCCTCTTGAGATGCGATGGGAATGCCGGGAATTCTTTCCCGTTGAAAGCAGGGAAAGGATCCCTCATCTCGAGCTACGAGGGGGAAACGGGGCTCCTCTGGATGTGGGCGGGACCATCGTGCTTCCTCTCGAGTGGAGACAGGTATGGCGGTGAACTTCTTGAGTTGCAGTAAGGGTGTGAAAGACCCTTTCGAAGTTCCAGAGGTTAGGTGTCATTAGTCTCCAGACGCCTCATCGGAAATAGGCCTCATCTCGCCTGGAAGGGAGAACTTCCTGGATTTTCTCGAGTTGCGGCAGGTGTTCTCGAGTTACGACGGGGACCTCAGGGACCCGCCCTGGTGGCCTCAGGAGAGGCCAGTCCCCATGCGAGTTGCTAGGGGGCCTCTCGGGATTCCTCTCCCGTCGATACCGGGGCCAAAAACCTTGTGTGGAGTCAGGGCCGGAACCGAGGATTCCTCTCAGGGGCTGACATGGATCTGTGGGTACTTCTGGAGTCTCCCCAGGGGAGTCAGGCCTCGTCTCGACTGGGAGCATGCACGTGCGCTTTCCTTCCAGGCTGTAGCAGCAATGTCTCGCTTCCCGTCGCGTGGATCAAAGGATCTGTGGTTTTCCCTCGAGGCTTTCCCTCGAGGCTTTCCCACAGGGCTGTCCCACGTGCCACCGTGGTGTGAGTCGATCCTCGGCGTGAGAGATGAGCCAGTGCAGGGCAAATAGTTTCCTCTGGAATGGACTGAGACATCTGGGGGACTCTTGGAATGGTGGTACGACCATGGAGTTCCTCTCGCCTTTCCTGTTGAGAGTGCCTCCTCTTGAGATGCGACGGGAATGCCGGGAATTCTTTCCCGTTGAAAGCAGGGAAAGGATCCCTCATCTCGAGCTACGAGGGGGAAACGGGGCTCCTCTGGATGTGGGCGGGACCATCGTGCTTCCTCTCGAGTGGAGACGGGTATGGCGGAGAACTTCTTGAGTTGCAGCAAGGGTGTGAAAGAACCTTTCGAAGTTCCAGAGGTTAGGTGTCATTAGTCTCCAGATGCCTCATCGGAAATAGGCCTCATCTCACCTGGCAGGGAGAACGTCCTGGATTTTCTGGAGTTGGGGCCGGTGTTCTCGAGTTACGACCGGGACCTCAGGGACCCGCCCTCGTGGCCTCAGGAGAGGCCAGTCCCCATGCGAGTTGCAAGGGGGCCTTCGGGATTCCTCTCCCGTCGATACCGGGGCCAAAAACCTTGTGTGGAGTCAGGGCCAGAACCGAGGATTCCTCTCAGGGGCTGACATGGATCTTTGGGTACTTCTGGAGTCTCCCCAGGGGAGTCAGGCCTCGTCTCGAGTGGGGGCATGCACGTGCGCTTTCCTTCCAGGCTGTAGCAGCAATGTCACGCTTCCCGTGGCGTGGATCAAAGGATCTGTGGTTTTCCCTCGAGGCTTTCCCTCGAGGCTTTCCCACAGGGCTGTCCCACGTGCCACCGTGGTGTGAGTCGATCCTCGGCGTGAAAGATGAGCCAGTGCAGGGCAAAGAGGTTCCTCTGGAATGGACTGAGACATCTGGGGGACTCTTGGAATGGTGGTACGACCATGGAGTTCCTCTCGCCTTTCCTGTTGAGAGTGCCTCCTCTTGAGATGTGACGGGAACGCCGGGAATTCTTTCCCGTAGAAAGCAGGGAAAGGATCCCTCATCTCGAGCTACGAGGGGGAAACGGGGCTCCTCTGGATGTGGTCTGGACCATCGTGCTTCCTCTCGAGTGGAGACGGGTATGGTGGTGAACTTCTTGAGTTGCAGCAAGGGTGTGAAAGACCCTTTCGAAGTTCCAGAGGTTAGGTGTCATTAGTCTCCAGACGCCTCATCGGAAATAGGCCTCATCTCGCCTGGAAGGGAGAACTTCCTGGATTTTCTCGAGTTGCGGCAGGTGTTCTCGAGTTACGACGGGGACCTCAGGGACCCGCCCTGGTGGCCTCAGGAGAGGCCAGTCCCCGTGCGAGTTGCTAGGGGGCCTCTCGGGATTCCTCTCCCGTCGATACCGGGGCCAAAAACCTTGTGTGGAGTCAGGGCCGGAACCGAGGATTCCTCTCAGGGGCTGACATGGATCTTTGGGTACTTCTGGAGTCTCCCCAGGGGAGTCAGGCCTCGTCTCGAGTGGGTGCATGCACGTGCGCTTTCCTTCCAGGCTGTAGCAGCAATGTCACGCTTCCCGTCGCGTGGATCAAAGGATCTGTGGTTTTCCCTCTAGGCTTTCCCTCGAGGCTTTCCCACAGGGCTGTCCCACGTGCCACCGTGTTGTGAGTCGATCCTCGGCGTGAAAGATGAGCCAGTGCAGGGCAAAGAGGTTCCTCTGGAATTGACTGAGACATCTGGGGGACTCTTGGAATGGTGGTACGACCATGGAGTTCCTCTCGCCTTTCCTGTTGAGAGTGCCTCCTCTTGAGATGCGACGGGAACGCCGGGAATACTTTCTCGTTGAAAGCAGGGAAAGGATCCCTCATCTCGAGCTACGAGGGGGAAACGGGGCTCCTCTGGATGTGGGCGGGACCATCGTGCTTCCTCTCGAGTGGAGACGGGTATGGCGGTGAACTTCTTGAGTTGCAGCAAGGGTGTGAAAGACCCTTTCGACGTTCCAGAGGTTAGGTGTCATTAGTCTCCAGAGGCCTCATCGGAAATAGGCCTCATCTCGCCTGGAAGGGAGAACTTCCTGGATTTTCTCGAGTTGCGGCAGGTGTTCTCGAGTTACGACGGGGACCTCAGGGACCCGCCCTGGTGGCCTCAGGAGAGGCCAGTCCCCATGGGAGTTGCTAGGGGGCCTCTCGGGATTCCTCTCCCGTCGATACCGGGGCCAAAAAGCTTGTGTGGAGTCAGGCCCGGAACCGAGGATTCCTCTCAGGGGCTGACATGGATCTTTGGGTACTTCTGGAGTCTCCCCAGGGGAGTCAGGCCTCGTCTCGAGTGGGGGCATGCACGTGCGCTTTCCTTCCAGGCTGTAGCAGCAATGTCACGCTTCCCGTCGCGTGGATCAAAGGATCTGTGGTTTTCCCTCGAGGCTTTCCCTCGAGGCTTTCCCACAGGGCTGTCCCACGTGCCACCGTGGTGTGAGTCGATCCTCGGCGTGAAAGATGAGCCAGTGCAGGGCAAAGAGGTTCCTCTGGAATGGACTGAGACATCTGGGGGACTCTTGGAATGGTGGTACGACCATGGAGTTCCTCTCGCCTTTCCTGTTGAGAGTGCCTCCTCTTGAGATGCGACGGGAACGCCGGGAATACTTTCCCGTTGAAACCAGGGAAAGGATCCCTCATCTCTAGCTACGAGGGGGAAACGGGGCTCCTCTGGATGTGGGCGGGACCATCGTGCTTCCTCTCGAGTGGAGACGGGTATGGCGGTGAACTTCTTGAGTTGCAGCAAGGGTGTGAAAGACCCTTTCGAAGTTCCAGAGGTTTGGTGTCATTAGTCTCCAGAGGCCTCATCGGAAATAGGCCTCATCTCGCCTGGAAGGGAGAACTTCCTGGATTTTCTCGAGTTGCGGCAGGTGTTCTCGAGTTACGACGGGGACCTCAGGGACCCGCCCTGGTGGCCTCCGGAGAGGCCAGTCCCCATGCGAGTTGCTAGGGGGCCTCTCGGGATTCCTCTCCCGTCGATACCGGGGCCAAAAACCTTGTGTGGAGTCAGGGCCGGAACCGAGGATTCCTCTCATGGGCTGACATGGATCTTTGGGTACTTCTGGAGTCTCCCCAGTGGAGTCAGGCCTCGTCTCGAGTGGGGGCATGCACGTGCGCTTTCCTTCCAGGCTGTAGCAGCAATGTCACGCTTCCCGTCGCGTGGATCAAAGGATCTGTGGTTTTCCCTCGAGGCTTTCCCTCGAGGCTTTCCCACAGGGCTGTCCCACGTGCCACCGTGGTGTGAGTCGATCCTCGGCGTGAAAGATGAGCCAGTGCAGGGCAAAGAGGTTCCTCTGGAATGGACTGAGACATCTGGGGGACTCTTGGAATGGTGGTACGACCATGGAGTTCCTCTCGCCTTTCCTGTTGAGAGTGCCTCCTCTTGAGATGCGACGGGAACGCCGGGAATTCTATCCCGTTGAAAGCAGGGAAAGGATCCCTCATCTCGATCTACGAGGGGGAAACGGGGCTCCTCTGCATGTGGGCGGGACCATCGTGCTTCCTCTCGAGTGGAGACGGGTATGGCGGTGAACTTCTTGAGTTGCAGCAAGGGTGTGAAAGACCCTTTCGAAGTTCCAGAGGTTAGGTGTCATTAGTCTCCAGACGCCTCATCGGAAATAGGCCTCATCTCGCCTGGAAGGGAGAACTTCCTGGATTTTCTCGAGTTGCGGCAGGTGTTCTCGAGTTACGACGGGGACCTCAGGGACCCGCCATGGTGGCCTCAGGAGAGGCCAGTTCCCATGCGAGTTGCTAGGGGGCCTCTCGGGATTCCTCTTCCGTCGATACCGGGGCCAAAAACCTTGTGTGGAGTCAGGACCGGAACCGAGGATTCCTCTCAGGGGCTGACATGGATCTTTGGGTACTTCTGGAGTCTCCCCAGGGGAGTCAGGCCTCGTCTCGAGTGGGGACATGCACGTGCGCTTTCCTTCCAGGCTGTAGCAGCAATGTCAGGCTTCCCGTCGGGTGGATCAAAGGATCTGTGGTTTTCCCTCGAGGCTTTCCCACAGGGCTGCCCCACGTGCCACCGTGGTGTGATTCGATCCTCGGCGTGAAAGATGAGCCAGTGCAGGGCAAAGAGGTTCCTCTGGAATGGACTGAGACATCTGGGGGACTCTTGGAATGGTGGTACGACCATGGAGTTCCTCTCGCCTTTCCTGTTGAGAGTGCCTCCTCTTGAGATGCGACGGGAACGCCGGGAATTCTTTCCCGTTGAAAGCAGGGAAAGGATCCCTCATCTCGAGCTACGAGGGGGAAACGGGGCTCCTCTGGATGTGGGCGGGACCATCGTGCTTCCTCTCGAGTGGAGACGGGTATGGCGGTGAACTTCTTGAGTTGCAGCAAGGGTGTGAAAGACCCTTTCGAAGTTCCAGAGGTTAGGTGTCATTAGTCTCCAGATGCCTCATCGGAAATAGGCCTCATCTCGCCTGCAAGGGAGAACTTCCTGGATTTTCTCGAGTTGCGGCAGGTGTTCTCGAGTTACGACGGGGACCTCAGGGACCCGCCCTGGTGGCCTCAGGAGAGGCCAGTCCCCATGCGAGTTGCTAGGGGGCCTCTCGGGATTCCTCTCCCGTCGATACCGCGGCCAAAAACCTTGTGTGGAGTCAGGGCCGGAACCGAGGATTCCTCTCAGGGGCTGACATGGATCTGTGGGTACTTCTGGAGTCTCCCCAGGGGAGTCAGGCCTCGTCTCGAGTGGGGGCATGCACGTGCGCTTTCCTTCCAGGCTGTAGCAGCAATGTCACGCTTCCCGTCGCGTGGATCAAAGGATCTGTGGTTTTCCCTCGAGGCTTTCCCTCGAGGCTTTCCCACAGGGCTGTCCCACGTGCCACCGTGGTGTGAGTCGATCCTCGGCGTGAAAGATGAGCCAGTGCAGGGCAAAGAGGTTCCTCTGGAAAGGACTGAGACATCTGGGGGACTCTTGGAATGGTGGTACGACCATGGAGTTCCTCTCGCCTTTCCTGTTGAGAGTGCCTCCTCTTGAGATGCGACGGGAACGCCGGGAATTCTATCCCGTTGAAAGCAGGGAAAGGATCCCTCATCTCGAGCTACGAGGGGGAAACGGGGCTCCTCTGCATGTGGGCGGGACCATCGTGCTTCCTCTCGAGTGGAGACGGGTATGGCGGTGAACTTCTTGAGTTGCAGCAAGGGTGTGAAAGACCCTTTCGAAGTTCCAGAGGTTAGGTGTCATTAGTCTCCAGACGCCTCATCGGAAATAGGCCTCATCTCGCCTGGAAGGGAGAACTTCCTGGATTTTCTCGAGTTGCGGCCGGTGTTCTCGAGTTACGACGGGGACCTCAGGGACCCGCAATGGTGGCCTCAGGAGAGGCCAGTCCCCATGCGAGTTGCTAGGGGGCCTCTCGGGATTCCTCTTCCGTCGATACCGGGGCCAAAAACCTTGTGTGGAGTCAGGGCCGGAACCGAGGATTCCTCTCAGGGGCTGACATGGATCTTTGGGTACTTCTGGAGTCTCCCCAGGGGAGTCAGGCCTCGTCTCGAGTGGGGATATGCACGTGCGCTTTCCTTCCAGGCTGTAGCAGCAATGTCATGCTTCCCGTCGCGTGGATCAAAGGATCTGTGGTTTTCCCTCGAGGCTTTCCCTCGAGGCTTTCCCACAGGGCTGTCCCACGAGCCACCGTGGTGTGAGTCGATCCTCGGCGTGAAAGATGAGCCAGTGCAGGGCAAAGAGGTTCCTCTGGAATGGACTGAGACATCTGGGGGACTCTTGGAATGGTGGTACGACCATGGAGTTCCTCTCGCCTTTCCTGTTGAGAGTGCCTCCTCTTGAGATGGGACGGGAACGCCGGGAATTCTTTCCCGTAGAAAGCAGGGAAAGGATCCCTCATCTCGAGCTACGAGGGGGAAACGGGGCTCCTCTAGATGTGGGCGGGACCATCGTGCTTCCTATCGAGTGGAGACGGGTTTGGCGGTGAACTTCTTGAGTTGCAGCAAGGGTGTGAAAGACCCTTTCGAAGTTCCAGAGGTTAGGTGTCATTAGTCTCCAGACGCCTCATCGGAAATAGGCCTCATCTCGCCTGGAAGGGAGAACTTCCTGGATTTTCTCGAGTTGCGGCAGGTGTTCTCGAGTTACGACGGGGACCTCAGGGACCCGCCCTGGTGGCCTCAGGAGAGGCCAGTCCCCATGCGAGGTGCTAGGGGGCCTCTCGGGATTCCTCTCCCGTCGATCCCGGGGCCAAAAACCTTGTGTGGAGTCAGGGCCGGAACCGAGGATTCCTCTCAGGGGCTGACATGGATCTTTGGGTACTTCTGGAGTCTCCCCAGGGGAGTCAGGCCTCGTCTCGAGTGGGGGCATGCATGTGCGCTTTCCTTCCAGGCTGTAGCAGCAATGTCACGCTTCCCGTCGCGTGGATCAAAGGATCTGTGGTTTTCCCTTGAGGCTTTCCCTCGAGGCTTTCCCACAGGGCTGTCCCACGTGCCACCGTGGTGTGATTCGATCCTCGGCGTGAAAGATGAGCCAGTGCAGGGCAAAGAGGTTCCTCTGGAATGGACTGAGACATCTGGGGGACTCTTGGAATGGTGGTACGACCATGGAGTTCCTCTCGCCTTTCCTGTTGAGAGTGCCTCCTCTTGAGATGCGATGGGAATGCCGGGAATTCTTTCCCGTTGAAAGCAGGGAAAGGATCCCTCATCTCGAGCTACGAGGGGGAAACGGGGCTCCTCTGGATGTGGGCGGGACCATCGTGCTTCCTCTCGAGTGGAGACAGGTATGGCGGTGAACTTCTTGAGTTGCAGCAAGGGTGTGAAAGACCCTTTCGAAGTTCCAGAGGTTAGGTGTCATTAGTCTCCAGACGCCTCATCGGAAATAGGCCTCATCTCGCCTGGAAGGGAGAACTTCCTGGATTTTCTCGAGTTGCGGCAGGTGTTCTCGAGTTACGACGGGGACCTCAGGGACCCGCCCTGGTGGCCTCAGGAGAGGCCAGTCCCCATGCGAGTTGCTAGGGGGCCTCTCGGGATTCCTCTCCCGTCGATACCGGGGCCAAAAACCTTGTGTGGAGTCAGGGCCGGAACCGAGGATTCCTCTCAGGGGCTGACATGGATCTGTGGGTACTTCTGGAGTCTCCCCAGGGGAGTCAGGCCTCGTCTCGACTGGGAGCATGCACGTGCGCTTTCCTTCCAGGCTGTAGCAGCAATGTCTCGCTTCCCGTCGCGTGGATCAAAGGATCTGTGGTTTTCCCTCGAGGCTTTCCCTCGAGGCTTTCCCACAGGGCTGTCCCACGTGCCACCGTGGTGTGAGTCGATCCTCGGCGTGAGAGATGAGCCAGTGCAGGGCAAATAGTTTCCTCTGGAATGGACTGAGACATCTGGGGGACTCTTGGAATGGTGGTACGACCATGGAGTTCCTCTCGCCTTTCCTGTTGAGAGTGCCTCCTCTTGAGATGCGACGGGAATGCCGGGAATTCTTTCCCGTTGAAAGCAGGGAAAGGATCCCTCATCTCGAGCTACGAGGGGGAAACGGAGCTCCTCTGGATGTGGGCGGGACCATCGTGCTTCCTCTCGAGTGGAGACGGGTATGGCGGAGAACTTCTTGAGTTGCAGCAAGGGTGTGAAAGAACCTTTCGAAGTTCCAGAGGTTAGGTGTCATTAGTCTCCAGATGCCTCATCGGAAATAGGCCTCATCTCACCTGGCAGGGAGAACGTCCTGGATTTTCTGGAGTTGGGGCCGGTGTTCTCGAGTTACGACCGGGACCTCAGGGACCCGCCCTCGTGGCCTCAGGAGAGGCCAGTCCCCATGCGAGTTGCAAGGGGGCCTTCGGGATTCCTCTCCCGTCGATACCGGGGCCAAAAACCTTGTGTGGAGTCAGGGCCACAACCGAGGATTCCTCTCAGGGGCTGACATGGATCTTTGGGTACTTCTGGAGTCTCCCCAGGGGAGTCAGGCCTCGTCTCGAGTGGGGGCATGCACGTGCGCTTTCCTTCCAGGCTGTAGCAGCAATGTCACGCTTCCCGTGGCGTGGATCAAAGGATCTGTGGTTTTCCCTCGAGGCTTTCCCTCGAGGCTTTCCCACAGGGCTGTCCCACGTGCCACCGTGGTGTGAGTCGATCCTCGGCGTGAAAGATGAGCCAGTGCAGGGCAAAGAGGTTCCTCTGGAATGGACTGAGACATCTGGGGGACTCTTGGAATGGTGGTACGACCATGGAGTTCCTCTCGCCTTTCCTGTTGAGAGTGCCTCCTCTTGAGATGTGACGGGAACGCCGGGAATTCTTTCCCGTAGAAAGCAGGGAAAGGATCCCTCATCTCGAGCTACGAGGGGGAAACGGGGCTCCTCTGGATGTGGTCTGGACCATCGTGCTTCCTCTCGAGTGGAGACGGGTATGGTGGTGAACTTCTTGAGTTGCAGCAAGGGTGTGAAAGACCCTTTCGAAGTTCCAGAGGTTAGGTGTCATTAGTCTCCAGACGCCTCATCGGAAATAGGCCTCATCTCGCCTGGAAGGGAGAACTTCCTGGATTTTCTCGAGTTGCGGCAGGTGTTCTCGAGTTACGACGGGGACCTCAGGGACCCGCCCTGGTGGCCTCAGGAGAGGCCAGTCCCCGTGCGAGTTGCTAGGGGGCCTCTCGGGATTCCTCTCCCGTCGATACCGGGGCCAAAAACCTTGTGTGGAGTCAGGGCCGGAACCGAGGATTCCTCTCAGGGGCTGACATGGATCTTTGGGTACTTCTGGAGTCTCCCCAGGGGAGTCAGGCCTCGTCTCGAGTGGGTGCATGCACGTGCGCTTTCCTTCCAGGCTGTAGCAGCAATGTCACGCTTCCCGTCGCGTGGATCAAAGGATCTGTGGTTTTCCCTCTAGGCTTTCCCTCGAGGCTTTCCCACAGGGCTGTCCCACGTGCCACCGTGTTGTGAGTCGATCCTCGGCGTGAAAGATGAGCCAGTGCAGGGCAAAGAGGTTCCTCTGGAATTGACTGAGACATCTGGGGGACTCTTGGAATGGTGGTACGACCATGGAGTTCCTCTCGCCTTTCCTGTTGAGAGTGCCTCCTCTTGAGATGCGACGGGAACGCCGGGAATACTTTCTCGTTGAAAGCAGGGAAAGGATCCCTCATCTCGAGCTACGAGGGGGAAACGGGGCTCCTCTGGATGTGGGCGGGACCATCGTGCTTCCTCTCGAGTGGAGACGGGTATGGCGGTGAACTTCTTGAGTTGCAGCAAGGGTGTGAAAGACCCTTTCGACGTTCCAGAGGTTAGGTGTCATTAGTCTCCAGAGGCCTCATCGGAAATAGGCCTCATCTCGCCTGGAAGGGAGAACTTCCTGGATTTTCTCGAGTTGCGGCAGGTGTTCTCGAGTTACGACGGGGACCTCAGGGACCCGCCCTGGTGGCCTCAGGAGAGGCCAGTCCCCATGGGAGTTGCTAGGGGGCCTCTCGGGATTCCTCTCCCGTCGATACCGGGGCCAAAAAGCTTGTGTGGAGTCAGGCCCGGAACCGAGGATTCCTCTCAGGGGCTGACATGGATCTTTGGGTACTTCTGGAGTCTCCCCAGGGGAGTCAGGCCTCGTCTCGAGTGGGGGCATGCACGTGCGCTTTCCTTCCAGGCTGTAGCAGCAATGTCACGCTTCCCGTCGCGTGGATCAAAGGATCTGTGGTTTTCCCTCGAGGCTTTCCCTCGAGGCTTTCCCACAGGGCTGTCCCACGTGCCACCGTGGTGTGAGTCGATCCTCGGCGTGAAAGATGAGCCAGTGCAGGGCAAAGAGGTTCCTCTGGAATGGACTGAGACATCTGGGGGACTCTTGGAATGGTGGTACGACCATGGAGTTCCTCTCGCCTTTCCTGTTGAGAGTGCCTCCTCTTGAGATGCGACGGGAACGCCGGGAATACTTTCCCGTTGAAACCAGGGAAAGGATCCCTCATCTCTAGCTACGAGGGGGAAACGGGGCTCCTCTGGATGTGGGCGGGACCATCGTGCTTCCTCTCGAGTGGAGACGGGTATGGCGGTGAACTTCTTGAGTTGCAGCAAGGGTGTGAAAGACCCTTTCGAAGTTCCAGAGGTTTGGTGTCATTAGTCTCCAGAGGCCTCATCGGAAATAGGCCTCATCTCGCCTGGAAGGGAGAACTTCCTGGATTTTCTCGAGTTGCGGCAGGTGTTCTCGAGTTACGACGGGGACCTCAGGGACCCGCCCTGGTGGCCTCCGGAGAGGCCAGTCCCCATGCGAGTTGCTAGGGGGCCTCTCGGGATTCCTCTCCCGTCGATACCGGGGCCAAAAACCTTGTGTGGAGTCAGGGCCGGAACCGAGGATTCCTCTCATGGGCTGACATGGATCTTTGGGTACTTCTGGAGTCTCCCCAGTGGAGTCAGGCCTCGTCTCGAGTGGGGGCATGCACGTGCGCTTTCCTTCCAGGCTGTAGCAGCAATGTCACGCTTCCCGTCGCGTGGATCAAAGGATCTGTGGTTTTCCCTCGAGGCTTTCCCTCGAGGCTTTCCCACAGGGCTGTCCCACGTGCCACCGTGGTGTGAGTCGATCCTCGGCGTGAAAGATGAGCCAGTGCAGGGCAAAGAGGTTCCTCTGGAATGGACTGAGACATCTGGGGGACTCTTGGAATGGTGGTACGACCATGGAGTTCCTCTCGCCTTTCCTGTTGAGAGTGCCTCCTCTTGAGATGCGACGGGAACGCAGGGAATTCTTTCCCGTTGAAAGCAGGGAAAGGATCCCTCATCTCGAGCTACGAGGGGGAAACGGGGCTCCTTTGGATGTGGTCGGGACCATCGTGCTTCCTCTCGAGTGGAGACGGGTATGGTGGTGAACTTCTTGAGTTGCAGCAAGGGTGTGAAAGACCCTTTCGAAGTTCCAGAGGTTAGGTGTCATTAGTCTCCAGACGCCTCATCGGAAATAGGCCTCATCTCGCCTGGAAGGGAGAACTTCCTGGATTTTCTCGAGTTGCGGAAGGTGTTCTCGAGTTACGACGGGGACCTCAGGGACCGGCCCTGGTGGCCTCAGGAGAGGCCAGTCCCCATGCGAGTTGCTAGGGGGCCTCTCGGGATTCCTCTCCCGTCGATACCGGGGCCAAAAAGCTTGTGTGGAGTCAGGGCCGGAACCGAGGATTCCTCTCAGGGGCTGACATGGATCTTTGGGTACTTCTGGAGTCTCCCCAGGGGAGTCAGGCCTCGTCTCGAGTGGGGGCATGCACGTGCGCTTTCCTTCCAGGTTGTAGCAGCAATGTTACGCTTCCCGTCGCGTGGATCAAAGGATCTGTGGTTTTCCCTCGAGGCTTTCCCACAGGGCTGTCCCACGTGCCACCGTGGTGTGAGTCGATCCTCGGCGTGAAAGATGAGCCAGTGCAGGGCAAAGAGGTTCCTCTGGAATGGACTGAGACATCTGGGGGACTCTTGGAATGGTGGTACGACCATGGAGTTCCTCTCGCCTTTCCTGTTGAGAGTGCCTCCTCTTGAGATGCGACGGGAACGCCGGGAATTCTTTCCCGTTGAAAGCAGGGAAAGGATCCCTCATCTCGAGCTACGAGGGGGAAACGGGGCTCCTCTGGATGTGGGCGGGACCATCGTGCTTCCTCTCTAGTGGAGACGGGTATGGCGGTGAACTTCTTGAGTTGCAGCAAGGGTGTGAAAGACCCTTTCGAAGTTCCAGAGGTTAGGTGTCATTAGTCTCCAGAGGCCTCATCGTTAATAGGCCTCATCTCGCCTGGAAGGCAGAACTTTCTGGATTTTCTCGAGATGCGGCAGGTGTTCTCGAGTTACGACGGGGACCTCAGGGACCCGCCCTGGTGGCCTCAGGAGAGGCCAGTCCCTATGCGAGTTGCTAGGGGGCCTCTCGGGATTCCTCTCCCGTTGATACCGGGGCCAAAAACCTTGTGTGGAGTCAGGGCCGGAACCGAGGATTCCTCTCAGGGGCTGACATGGATCTTTGGGTACTTCTGGAGTCTCCCCAGGGGAGTCAGGCCTCGTCTCGCGTGGGGGCATGCACGTGCGCTTTCCTTCCAGGCTGTAGCAGCAATGTCACGCTTCCCGTCGCGTGGATCAAAGGATCTGTGGTTTTCCCTCGAGGCTTTCCCTCGAGCCTTTCCCACAGGGCTGTCCCACGTGCCACCGTGGTGTGAGTCGATCCTCGGCGTGAAAGATGAGCCAGTGCAGGGCAAAGAGGTTCCTCTGGAATGGACTGAGACATCTGGGGGACTCTTGGAATGGTGGTACGACCATGGAGTTCCTCTCGCCTTTCCTGTTGAGAGTGCCTCCTCTTGAGATGCGACGGGAACGCCGGGAATTCTTTCCCGTTGAAAGCAGGGAAAGGATCCCTCATCTCGAGCTACGAGGGGGAAACGGGGCTCCTCTGGATGTGGGCGGGACCATCGTGCTTCCTCTCTAGTGGAGATGGGTATGGTGGTGAACTTCTTGAGTTGCAGCAAGGCTGTGAAAGACCCTTTCGAAGTTCCAGAGGTAAGGTGTCATTAGTCTCCAGACGCCTCATCGGAAATAGGCCTCATCTCGCCTGGAAGGGAGAACTTCCTGGATTTTCTCGAGTTGCGGCAGGTGTTCTCGAGTTACGACGGGGACCTCAGGGACCCGCCCTGGTGGCCTCAGGAGAGGCCAGTCCCTATGCGAGTTGCTAGGGGGCCTCTCGGGATTCCTCTCCCGTCGATACCGGGGCCAAAAACCTTGTGAGGAGTCAGGGCCGGAACCGAGGATTCCTCTCAGGGGCTGACATGGATCTTTGGGTACTTCTGGAGTCTCCCCAGGGGAGTCAGGCCTCGTCTCGAGTGGGGGCATGCACGTGCACTTTCCTTCCAGGCTGTAGCAGCAATGTCACGCTTCCCGTCGCGTGGATCAAATGATGTGTGGTTTTCCCTCGAGGCTTTCCCACAGGGCTGTCCCACGTGCCACCGTGGTGTGAGTCGATCCTCGGCGTGAAAGATGAGCCAGTGCAGGGCAAAGAGGTTCCTCTGGAATGGACTGAGACATCTGGGGGACTCTTGGAATGGTGGTACGACCATGGAGTTCCTCTCGCCTTTCCTGTTGAGAGTGCCACCTCTTGAGATGCGACGGGAACGCCGGGAATTTTTTCCCGTTGAAAGCAGGGAAAGGATCCCTCATCTCGAGCTACGAGGGGGAAACGGGGCTCCTCTGGATGTAGGCGGGACCATCGTGCTTTCTCTCGAGTGGAGACGGGTATGGCGGTGAACTTCTTGAGTTGCAGCAAGGGTGTGAAAGACCCTTTCGAAGTTCCAGAGGTTATGTGTCATTAGTCTCCAGACGCCTCATCGGAAATAGGCCTCATCTCGCCTGGAAGGGAGAACTTCCTTGATTTTCTCGAGTTGCGGCAGGTGTTCTCGAGTTACGACGGGGACCTCAGGGACCCGCCCTGTTGGCCTCAGGAGAGGCCAGTCCCTATGCGTGTTGCTAGGGGGCCCCTCGGGATTCCTCTCCCGTCGATACCGGGGCCAAAAACCTTGTGTGGAGTCAGGGCCGGAACCGAGGATTCCTCTCAGGGGCTAATATGGATCTTTGGGTACTTCTGGAGACTCGCCAGGGGAGACAAGCCTCGTCTCGTGTGGGGGCATGCACGTGCCCTTTCCTTAAAGGCTGTAGCAGCAATGTCACGCTTCCCGTCGCGTGGATCAAAGGATCTGTGGTTTTCCCTCGAGGCTTTCCCTCGAGGCTTTCTCACACGGCTGTCCCACGTGACACCGTGGTGTGAGTCGATTCTCGGCGTGAAAAATGAGCCAGTGCAGGGCAAAGAGGTTCCTCTGGAATGGACTGAGACATCTGGGGGACTCTTGGAATGGTGGTACGACCATGGAGTTCCTCTCGCCTTTCCTGTTGAGAGTGCCTCCTCTTGAGATGCGACGGGAACGCCGGGAATTCTTTCCCGTTGAAAGCAGGTAAAGGATCCCTCATCTCGAGCTCCGAGGGGGAAACGGGGCTCCTCTGGATGTGGTCGGGACCATCGTGCTTCCTCTCGAGTGGAGACGGGTATGGCGGTGAACTTCTTGAGTTGCAGCAAGGGTGTGAAAGACCCTTTCGAAGTTCCAGAGGTTAGGTGTCATTAGTCTCCAGACGCCTCATCGGAAATAGGCCTCATCTCGCCTGGAAGGGAGAACTTCCTGGATTTTCTCGAGTTGCGGCAGGTGTTCTCGAGTTACGACGGGGACCTCAGGGACCCGCCCTGGTGGCCTCAGGAGAGGCCAGTCCCCATGCGTGTTGTTAGGGGGCCTCTCGGGATTCCTCTCCCGTCGATACCGGGGCCAAAAACCTTGTGTGGAGTCAGGGCCGGAACCGAGGATTCCTCTCAGGGGCTGACATGGATCTTTGGGTACTTCTGGAGTCTCCCCAGGGGAGTCAGGCCTCGTCTCGAGTGGGGGCATGCGCGTGCGCTTTCCTTCCAGGCTTTAGCAGCAATGTCACGCTTCCCGTCGCTTGGATCAAATGATCTGTGGTTTTCCCTCGAGGCTTTCCCTCGAGGCTTTCCCACAGGGCTGTCCCACGTGCCACCGTGGTGTGAGTCGATCCTCGGCGTGAAAGATGAGCCAGTGCATGGCAAAGAGGTTCCTCTGGAATGGACTGAGACATCTGGGGGACTCTTGGAATGGTGGTACGACCATGGAGTTCCTCTCGCCTTTCCTGTTGAGAGTGCCTCCTCTTGAGATGCGACGGGAACGCCGGGAATTCTTTCCCGTTGAAAGCAGGGAAAGGATCCCTCATCTCGAGCTACGAGGGGGAAACGGGGCTCCTCTGGATGTGGGCGGGACCATCGTGCTTCCTCTCGAGTGGAGACGGGTATGGCGGTGAACTTCTTGAGTTGCAGCAAGGGTGTGAAAGACCCTTTCGAAGTTCCAGAGGTTAGGTGTCATTAGTCTCTAGACGCCTCATCGGAAATAGGCCTCATCTCGCCTGGAAGGGAGAACTTCCTGGATTTTCTCGAGTTGCGGCAGGTGTTCTCGAGTTACGACGGGGACCTCAGGGACCCGCCATGGTGGCCTTAGGAGAGGCCCGTCCCCATGCGAGGTGCTAGGGGGCCTCTCGGGATTCCTCTCCCGTCGATCCCGGGGCCAAAAACCTTGTGTGGAGTCAGGGCCGGAACCGAGGATTCCTCTCAGGGGCTGACATGGATCTTTGGGTACTTCTGGAGTCTCCCCAGGGGAGTCAGGCCTCGTCTCGAGTGGGGGCATGCACGTGCGCTTTCCTTCCAGGCTGTAGCAGCAATGTCACGCTTCCCGTCGCGTGGATCAAAGGATCTGTGGTTTTCCCTCGAGGCTTTCCCTCGAGGCTTTCCCACAGGGCTGTCCCACGTGCCACCGTGTTGTGAGTCGATCCTCGGCGTGAAAGATGAGCCAGTGCAGGGCAAAGAGTTTCCTCTGGAATGGACTGAGACATCTGGGGGACTCTTGGAATGGTGGTACGACCATGGAGTTCCTCTCGCCTTTCCTGTTGAGAGTGCCTCCTCTTGAGATGCGACGGGAACGCCGGGAATTCTTTCCCGTTGAAAGCAGGGAAAGGATCCCTCATCTCGAGCTAGGAGGGGGAAACGGGGCTCCTCTGGATGTGGGCGGGACCATCGTGCATCCTCTCGAGTGGAGACGGGTATGGCGGTGAACTTCTTGAGTTGCAGCATGGGTGTGAAAGACCCTTTCGAAGTTTCAGAGGTTTGGTGTCATTAGTCTCCAGAGGCCTCATCGGAAATAGGCCTCATCTCGCCTGGAAGGGAGAACTTCCTGGATTTTCTCGAGTTGCGGCAGGTGTTCTCGAGTTACGACGGGGACCTCAGGGACCCGCCCTGGTGGCCTCAGGAGAGGCCAGTCCCCATGCGAGTTGCTAGGGGGCCTCTCGGGATTCCTCTCCCGTCGATACCGGGGCCAAAAAGCTTGTGTGGAGTCAGGGCCGGAACCGAGGATTCCTCTCAGGGGCTGACATGGATCTTTGGGTACTTCTGGAGTCTCCCCAGGGGAGTCAGGCCTCGTCTCGAGTGGGGGCATGCACGTGCGCTTTCCTTCCAGGCTGTAGCAGCAATGTCACGCTTCCCGTCGCGTGGATCAAAGGATCTGTGGTTTTCCCTCGAGGCTTTCCCTCGAGGCTTTCCCACAGGGCTGTCCCACGTGCCACCGTGTTGTGAGTCGATCCTCGGCGTGAAAGATGAGCCAGTGCAGGGCAAAGAGGTTCCTCTGGAATGGACTGAGACATCTGGGGGACTCTTGGAATGGTGGTACGACCATGGAGTTCCTCTCGCCTTTCCTGTTGAGAGTGCCTCCTCTTGAGATGCGACGGGAACGCCGGGAATTCTTTCCCGTTGAAAGCAGGGAAAGGATCCCTCATCTCGAGCTAGGAGGGGGAAACGGGGCTCCTCTGGATGTGGGCGGGACCATCGTGCTTCCTCTCGAGTGGAGACGGGTATGGCGGTGAACTTCTTGAGTTGCAGCAAGGGTGTGAAAGACCCTTTCGAAGTTCCAGAGGTTTGGTGTCATTAGTCTCCAGAGGCCTCATCGGAAATAGGCCTCATCTCGCCTGGAAGGGAGAACTTCCTGGATTTTCTCGAGTTGCGGCAGGTGATCTGGAGTTACGACGGGGACCTCAGGGACCGGCCCTGGTGGCCTCAGGAGAGGCCAGTCCCCATGCGAGTTGCTAGGGGGCCTCTCTGGATTCCTCTCCCGTCGATACCGGGGCCAAAAAGCTTGTGTGGAGTCAGGGCCGGAACCGAGGATTCCTCTCAGGGGCTGACATGGATCTTTGGGTACTTCTGGAGTCTCCCCAGGGGAGTCAGGCCTCGTCTCGAGTGGGGGCATGCACGTGCGCTTTCCTTCCAGGCTGTAGCAGCAATGTCACGCTTCCCGTCGCGTGGATCAAAGGATCTGTGGTTTTCCCTCGAGGCTTTCCCTCGAGGCTTTCCCACAGGGCTGTCCCACGTGCCACCGTGTTGTGATTCGATCCTCGGCGTGAAAGATGAGCCAGTGCAGGGCAAAGAGGTTCCTCTGAAATGGACTGAGACATCTGGGGGACTCTTGGAATGGTGGTACGACCATGGAGTTCCTCTCGCCTTTCCTGTTGAGAGTGCCTCCTCTTGAGATGCGACGGGAACGCCGGGAATTCTTTCCCGTTGAAAGCAGGGAAAGGATCCCTCATCTCGAGCTCCGAGGGGGAAACTGGGCTCCTCTGGATGAGGGCGGGACCATCGTGCTTCCTCTCGAGTGGAGACGGGTATGGCGGTGAACTTCTTGAGTTGCAGCAAGGGTGTGAAAGACCCTTTCGAAGTTCCAGAGGTTTGGTGTCATTAGTCTCCAGAGGCCTCATCGGAAATAGGCCTCATCTCGCCTGGAAGGGAGAACTTCCTGGATTTTCTCGAGTTGCGGCAGGTGTTCTCGAGTTACGACGGGGACCTCAGGGACCCGCCCTGGTGGCCTCAGGAGAGGCCAGTCCCCATGCGAGTTGCTAGGGGGTCTCTCGGGATTCCTCTCCCGTCGATACCGGGGCTAAAATCCTTCTGTGGAGTCAGGGCCGAAACCGAGGATTCCTCTCAGGGGTTGACATGGATCTCTGGGTCTGTCCGGAGTCTCCCCAGGGGAGTCAAGCCTCGTCTCGAGGGGGGGCATGCACGTGCGCTTTCCTTCCAGGCTGTAGCAGCAATGTCACGCTTCCCGTCGCGTGGATCAAAGGTTCTGTGGTTTTCCCTCGAGGCTTTCCCTCGAGGCTTTCCCACAGGGCTGTCCCACATGCCACGGTGGTGGGAGTCGATCATCGGCGTGAAAGATGAGCCAGTGCAGGGCAAAGAGGTTCCTCTGGAATGGACTGAGACATCTGGGGGACTCTTGGAATGGTGGTACGACCATGGAGTTCCTCTCGCCTTTCCTGTTGAGAGTGCCTCCTCTTGAGATGCGACGGGAACACCGGGAATTCGTTCCCGTTGAAAGCAGGGAAAGGATCCCTCATCTCGAGCTACGAGGGGGAAACGGGGCTCCTCTGGATGTGGGCGGGACCTTCGTGCTTCCTCTCGAGTGGAGACGGGTATGGCGGTGAACTTCTTGAGTTGCAGCAAGGGTGTGAAAGACCCTTTCGAAGTTCCAGAGGTTAGGTGTCATTAGTCTCCAGAGGCCTCATCGGAAATAGGCCTCATCTCGCCTGCAAGGGAGAACTTTCTGGATTTTCTCGAGTTGCGGCAGGTGTTTTCGAGTTACGACGGGTATCTCAGGGACCCGCCCAGGTGGCCTCAGGAGAGGCCAGTCCCCATGCGAGTTGCTAGGGGGCCTCTCTGGATTCCTCTCCCGTCGATACCGGGGCCAAAAACCTTGTGTGGAGTCAGGGCCGGATCCGAGGATTCCTCTCAGGGGCTGACATGGATCTTTGGGTACTTGTGGAGTCTCCCCAGGGGAGTCAGGCCTCGTCTCTAGTGGGGGCATGCACGTGCGCTTTCCTTCCAGGCTGTAGCAGCAATGTCACGCTTCCCGTCGCGTGGATCAAAGGATCTGTGGTTTTCCCTCGAGGCTTTCGCTCGAGGCTTTCCCACAGGGCTGTCCCACGTGCCACCGTGGTGTGAGTCGATCCTCGGCGTGAAAGATGAGCCAGTGCAGGGCAAAGAGGCTTCTCTGGAATGGACTGAGACATCTGGGGGACTCTTGGAATGGTGGTACGACCATGGAGTTCCTCTCGCCTTTCCTGTTGAGAGTGCCTCCTCTTGAGATGCGACGGGAACGCCGGGAATTCTTTCCCGTTGAAAGCAGGGAATGGATCCCTCATCTCGAGCTACGAGGGGGAAACGGGGCTCCTCTGGATGTGGGCGGGACCATCGTGCTTCCTCTCGAGTGGAGACGGGTATGGCGGTGAACTTCTTGAGTTGCAGCAAGGGTGTGAAAGACCCTTTCGAAGTTCCAGAGGTTAGGTGTCATTTGTCTCCAGAGGCCTCATCGGAAATAGGCCTCATCTCGCCTGGAAGGGAGAACTTCCTGGATTTTCTCGAGTTGCGGAAGGTGTTCTCGAGTTACGACGGGGACCTCAGGGACCCGCCCTGGTGGCCTCAGGAAAGGCTAGTCCCCTGGAGAGTTGCTAGGGGTCCTCTCCGGATTCCTCTCCCGTCGATACCGGGGCTAAAATCCTTCTGTGGAGTCAGGGCCGAAACCGAGGATTCCTCTCAGGGGTTGACATGGATCTCTGGGTCTGTCCGGAGTCTCCCCAGGGGAGTCAAGCCTCGTCTCGAGGGGGGGCATGCACGTGCGCTTTCCTTCCAGGCTGTAGCAGCAATGTCACGCTTCCCGTCGCGTGGATCAAAGGTTCTGTGGTTTTCCCTCGAGGCTTTCCCTCGAGGCTTTCCCACAGGGCTGTCCCACATGCCACGGTGGTGGGAGTCGATCATCGGCGTGAAAGATGAGCCAGTGCAGGGCAAAGAGGTTCCTCTGGAATGGACTGAGACATCTGGGGGACTCTTGGAATGGTGGTACGACCATGGAGTTCCTCTCGCCTTTCCTGTTGAGAGTGCCTCCTCTTGAGATGCGACGGGAACACCGGGAATTCGTTCCCGTTGAAAGCAGGGAAAGGATCCCTCATCTCGAGCTACGAGGGGGAAACGGGGCTCCTCTGGATGTGGGCGGGACCTTCGTGCTTCCTCTCGAGTGGAGACGGGTATGGCGGTGAACTTCTTGAGTTGCAGCAAGGGTGTGAAAGACCCTTTCGAAGTTCCAGAGGTTAGGTGTCATTAGTCTCCAGAGGCCTCATCGGAAATAGGCCTCATCTCGCCTGCAAGGGAGAACTTTCTGGATTTTCTCGAGTTGCGGCAGGTGTTTTCGAGTTACGACGGGTATCTCAGGGACCCGCCCAGGTGGCCTCAGGAGAGGCCAGTCCCCATGCGAGTTGCTAGGGGGCCTCTCTGGATTCCTCTCCCGTCGATACCGGGGCCAAAAACCTTGTGTGGAGTCAGGGCCGGATCCGAGGATTCCTCTCAGGGGCTGACATGGATCTTTGGGTACTTGTGGAGTCTCCCCAGGGGAGTCAGGCCTCGTCTCTAGTGGGGGCATGCACGTGCGCTTTCCTTCCAGGCTGTAGCAGCAATGTCACGCTTCCCGTCGCGTGGATCAAAGGATCTGTGGTTTTCCCTCGAGGCTTTCGCTCGAGGCTTTCCCACAGGGCTGTCCCACGTGCCACCGTGGTGTGAGTCGATCCTCGGCGTGAAAGATGAGCCAGTGCAGGGCAAAGAGGCTTCTCTGGAATGGACTGAGACATCTGGGGGACTCTTGGAATGGTGGTACGACCATGGAGTTCCTCTCGCCTTTCCTGTTGAGAGTGCCTCCTCTTGAGATGCGACGGGAACGCCGGGAATTCTTTCCCGTTGAAAGCAGGGAATGGATCCCTCATCTCGAGCTACGAGGGGGAAACGGGGCTCCTCTGGATGTGGGCGGGACCATCGTGCTTCCTCTCGAGTGGAGACGGGTATGGCGGTGAACTTCTTGAGTTGCAGCAAGGGTGTGAAAGACCCTTTCGAAGTTCCAGAGGTTAGGTGTCATTTGTCTCCAGAGGCCTCATCGGAAATAGGCCTCATCTCGCCTGGAAGGGAGAACTTCCTGGATTTTCTCGAGTTGCGGAAGGTGTTCTCGAGTTACGACGGGGACCTCAGGGACCCGCCCTGGTGGCCTCAGGAAAGGCTAGTCCCCTGGAGAGTTGCTAGGGGTCCTCTCCGGATTCCTCTCCCGTCGATACCGGGGCTAAAATCCTTCTGTGGAGTCAGGGCCGAAACCGAGGATTCCTCTCAGGGGTTGACATGGATCTCTGGGTCTGTCCGGAGTCTCCCCAGGGGAGTCAAGCCTCGTCTCGAGGGGGGGCATGCACGTGCGCTTTCCTTCCAGGCTGTAGCAGCAATGTCACGCTTCCCGTCGCGTGGATCAAAGGTTCTGTGGTTTTCCCTCGAGGCTTTCCCTCGAGGCTTTCCCACAGGGCTGTCCCACATGCCACGGTGGTGGGAGTCGATCATCGGCGTGAAAGATGAGCCAGTGCAGGGCAAAGAGGTTCCTCTGGAATGGACTGAGACATCTGGGGGACTCTTGGAATGGTGGTACGACCATGGAGTTCCTCTCGCCTTTCCTGTTGAGAGTGCCTCCTCTTGAGATGCGACGGGAACACCGGGAATTCGTTCCCGTTGAAAGCAGGGAAAGGATCCCTCATCTCGAGCTACGAGGGGGAAACGGGGCTCCTCTGGATGTGGGCGGGACCTTCGTGCTTCCTCTCGAGTGGAGACGGGTATGGCGGTGAACTTCTTGAGTTGCAGCAAGGGTGTGAAAGACCCTTTCGAAGTTCCAGAGGTTAGGTGTCATTAGTCTCCAGAGGCCTCATCGGAAATAGGCCTCATCTCGCCTGCAAGGGAGAACTTCCTGGATTTTCTCGAGTTGCGGCAGGTGTTTTCGAGTTACGACGGGTATCTCAGGGACCCGCCCAGGTGGCCTCAGGAGAGGCCAGTCCCCATGCGAGTTGCTAGGGGGCCTCTCTGGATTCCTCTCCCGTCGATACCGGGGCCAAAAACCTTGTGTGGAGTCAGGGCCGGATCCGAGGATTCCTCTCAGGGGCTGACATGGATCTTTGGGTACTTGTGGAGTCTCCCCAGGGGAGTCAGGCCTCGTCTCTAGTGGGGGCATGCACGTGCGCTTTCCTTCCAGGCTGTAGCAGCAATGTCACGCTTCCCGTCGCGTGGATCAAAGGATCTGTGGTTTTCCCTCGAGGCTTTCGCTCGAGGCTTTCCCACAGGGCTGTCCCACGTGCCACCGTGGTGTGAGTCGATCCTCGGCGTGAAAGATGAGCCAGTGCAGGGCAAAGAGGCTTCTCTGGAATGGACTGAGACATCTGGGGGACTCTTGGAATGGTGGTACGACCATGGAGTTACTCTCGCCTTTCCTGTTGAGAGTGCCTCCTCTTGAGATGCGACAGGAACGCCGGGAATTCTTTCCCGTTGAAAGCAGGGAATGGATCCCTCATCTCGAGCTACGAGGGGGAAACGGGGCTCCTCTGGATGTGGGCGGGACCATCGTGCTTCCTCTCGAGTGGAGACGGGTATGGCGGTGAACTTCTTGAGTTGCAGCAAGGGTGTGAAAGACCCTTTCGAAGTTCCAGAGGTTCAGTGTCATTAGTCTCCAGACGCCTCATCGGAAATAGGCCTCATCTCGCCTGGAAGGGAGAACTTCCTGGATTTTCTCGAGTTGCGGCAGGTGTTCTCGAGTTACGACGGGGACCTCAGGGACCCGCCCTGGTGTCCTCAGGAAAGGCCAGTCCCCATGCGAGTTGCTCGGGGGCCTCTCGGGATTCCTCTCCCGTCGATACCGGGGCCAAAATCCTTCTGTGGAGTCAGGGCCGGAACCGAGGATTCCTCTCAGGGGCTGACATGTGTCTTTGGGTACTTCTGGAGTCTCCCCAGGGGGGTTAGGCCTCGTCTCGAGTGGGGGCATGCACGTGCGCCTTCCTTCCAGGCTGTAGCAGCAATGTCACGCTTCCCGTCGCGTGGATCAAAGGATCTGTGGTTTTCCCTCGAGGCTTTCCCTCGAGGCTTTCCCACAGGGCTGTCTCACGTGCCACCGTTGTGTGAGTCGATCCTCGGCGTGAAAGATGAGCCAGTGCAGGGCAAACAGGTTCCTCTGGAATGGACTGAGACATCTGGGGGACTCTTGGAATGGTGGTACGACCCTGGAGTTCCTCTCGCCTTTCCTGTTGAGAGTGCCTCCTCTTGAGATGCGACGGGAACGCCGGGAATTCTTTCCCGTTGAAAGCAGGGAAAGGATCCCTCATCTCGAGCTACGAGGGGGAAACGGGGCTCCTCTGGATGTGGGCGGGACCATCGTGCTTCCTCTCGAGTGGAGACGGGTATGGCGGTGAACTTCTTGAGTTGCAGCAAGGGTGTGAAAGACCCTTTCGAAGTTCCAGAGGTTAGGTGTCATTTGTCTCCAGAGGCCTCATCGGAAATAGGCCTCATCTCGCCTGGAAGGGAGAACTTCCTGGATTTTCTCGAGTTGCGGAAGGTGTTCTCGAGTTACGACGGGGACCTCAGGGACCCGCCCTGGTGGCCTCAGGAGAGGCCAGTCCCCATGCGAGTTGCTAGGGGGCCTCTCGGGATTCCTCTCCCGTCGATACCGGGGCCAAAAACCTTGTGTGGAGTCAGGGCCGGAACCGAGGATTCCTCTCAGGGGCTGACATGGATCTTTGGGTACTTCTGGAGTCTCCCCAGGGGAGTCAGGCCTCGTCTCGAGTGGGGGCATGCACGTGCGCTTTCCTTCCAGGTTGTAGCAGCAATGTCACGCTTCCCGTCGCGTGGATCAAAGGATCTGTGGTTTTCCCTCGAGGCTTTCCCTCGAGGCTTTCCCACAGGGCTGTCCCACGTGCCACCGTGGTGTGAGTCGATCCTCGGCGTGAAAGATGAGCCAGTGCAGGGCAAAGAGGCTCCTCTGGAATGGACTGAGACATCTGGGGGACTCTTGGAATGGTGGTACGACCATGGAGTTCCTCTCGCCTTTCCTGTTGAGAGTGCCTCCTCTTGAGATGCGACGGGAACGCCGGGAATTCTTTCCCGTTGAAAGCAGGGAAAGGATCCCTCATCTCGAGCTCCGAGGGGGAAACGGGGCTCCTCTGGATGTGGGCGGGACCATCGTGCTTCCTCTCGAGTGGAGACGGGTATGGCGGTGAACTTCTTGAGTTGCAGCAAGGATGTGAAAGACCCTTTCGAAGTTCCAGAGGTTCGGTGTCACTAGTCTCCAGACGTCTCATCGGAAATAGGCCTCATCTCGCCTGGAAGGGAGAACTTCCTGGATTTTCTCGAGTTGCGGCAGGTGTTCTCGAGTTACGACGGGGACCTCAGGGACCCGCCCTGGTGGCCTCAGGAAAGGCCAGTCCCCATACGAGTTGCTCGGGGGCTTCTCGGGATTCCTCTCCCGTCGATACCGGGGCCAAAAACCTTGTGTGGAGTCAGGGCCGGAACCGAGGATTCCTCTCAGGGGATGACATGGATCTTTGGGTACTTCTGGAGTCTCCCCAGGGGAGTCAGGCCTCGTCTCGAGTGGGGGCATGCACGTGCGCTTTCCTTCCATGCTGTAGCAGCAATGTCACGCTTCCCGTCGCGTGGATCAAAGGATCTGTGGTTTACCCTCGAGGCTTTCCCACAGGGCTGTCCCACGTGCCACCGTGGTGTGAGTCGATCCTCGGCGTGAAAGATGAGCCAGTGCAGGGCAAAGAGGTTCCTCTGGAATGGACTGAGAAATCTCGGGGACTCTTGGAATGGTGGTACGACCATGGAGTTCCTCTCGTCTTTCCTGTTGAGAGTGCCTCCTCTTGAGATGCGACGGGAACGCCGAAAATACTTTCCCGTTGATAGCAGGGAAATGATCCCTCATCTCGAGCTTCGAGGGGCAAACGGGGCTCCTCTGGATGTGGGCGGGACCATCATGTTTCCTCTCGAGTGGAGACGGGTATGGCGGTGAACTTCTTGAGTTGCAGCAAGGGTGTGAAAGACCCTTTCGAAGTTCCAGAGGTTCCGTGTCATTAGTCTCCAGACGCCTTATCGGAAATAGGCCTCATCTCGCCTGGAAGGGAGAACTTCCTGGATTTTCTCGAGTTGGGTCAGGTGTTCTCGAGTTACGACGGGGACCTCAGGAACCCGCCCTGGTGGCCTCAGGAAAGGTCAGTCCCCTTGCGAGTTCCTAGGGGGCCTCTCGGGATTCCTCTCCCGTCGATACCGGGGCCAAAATACTTGTGGGGAGTCAGGGCCGGAACCGAGGATTCCTCTCAGGGGCTGACATGGATCTTTGGGTACTTCTGGAGTCTCCCCAGGGGAGTCAGGCCTCGTCTCGAGTGGGGGCATGCACGTGCGCTTTCCTTCCAGGCTGTAGCAGCAATGTCACGCTTCCCGTCGGGTGGATCAAGGGATCTGTGGTTTTCCCTCGAGGCTTTCCCTCGAGGCTTTCCCACAGGGCTGTCCCACGTGCCACCGTGGTGTGAGTCGATCCTCGGCGTGAAAGATGAGCCAGTGCAGGGCAAAGAGGTTCCTCTGCAATGGACTGAGACATCTGGGGGACTCTTGGAATGGTGGTACGACCATGGAGTTCCTCTCGCCTTTCCTGTTGAGAGTTCCTCCTCTTGAGATGCGACGGGAACGCCGGGAATTCTTTCCTGTTGAAAGCAGGGAAAGGATCCCTCATCTCGAGCTACGAGGGGGAAACGGGGCTCCTCTGAATGTGGGCGGGACCATCGTGCTTCCTCTCGAGTGGAGACGGGTATGGCGGTGAACTTCTTGAGTTGCAGCATGGGTGTGAAAGACCCTATTGAAGTCCCAGAGATTAGCTGTCATTAGACTCCAGACGCCTCATCGGAAATAGGCCTCATCTCGCCTGGAACGGAGAACTTCCTGGATTTTCTCGAGTTGCGGCAGGTGTTCTCGAGTTACGACGGGGACGTCAGGGACAAGCCCTGGTGGCCTCAGGAAACTCCAGTCCCCATGCGAGTTGCTAGGGTGCCTCTCGGGATTCCTCTCCAGTCGATACCGGGGCCAAAAACCTTGTGTGGAGTCAGGGCCGGAACGGAGGATTCCTCTAAGGGGCTGACATGGATCTTTGGGTCTCTCTGGAGTCTCCCCAGGGGAGTCAGGCCTCGTCTCGAGTGGGGGCATGCACGTGCGCTTTCCTTCCAAGCTGTAGCAGCAATGTCACGCTTCCCGTCGCGTGGATCAAAGGATCTGTGGTTTTCCCTCTAGGCTTTCCCTCGAGGCTATCCCACAGGGCTGTCCCACGTGCCACCGTGGTGTGAGTCGATCTTCGGCATGAAAGATGAGCTAGTGCAGGGCAAAGAGTTTCCTCTGGAATGGACTGAAACATCTGGGGGACTCTTGGAGTGGTGGTACGACCATGGAGTTCCTCTCGTCTTTCCTGTTGAGAGTGCCTCCTCTTGAGATGCGACGGGAACGCCGAAAATACTTTCCCGTTGATAGCAGGGAAAGGATCCCTCATCTCGAGCTACGAGGGGCAAACGGGGCTCCTCTGGATGTGGACGGGACCATCATGTTTCCTCTCGAGTGGAGACGGTTATGGCGGTGAACTTCTTGAGTTGCAGCAAGGGTGTGAAAGACCCTTTCGAAGTTCCAGAGTTTCCGTGTCATTAGTCTCCAGACGCCTCATCGGAAATAGGCCTCATCTCGCCTCGATGGGAGAACTTCCTGAAGTTTCTCGAGTTGCGGCAGGTGTTCTCGAGTTACGACGGGGACCTCAGGGACCCGCCCTGGTGGCCTCAGGAAAGGCCAGTCCCCATGCGAGTTGCTCGGGGGCCTCTCAGGATTCCTCTCCTGTCGATACCGGGGCCAAAAAACTTGTGTGGAGTCAGGGCCGGAACCGAGGATTCCTCTCAGGGGCTGACATGGATCTTTGGGTACTTCTGGAGTCTCCCCAGGGGAGTCAGGCCTTGTCTCGAGTGGGGGCATGCACGTGCGCTTTCCTTCCAGGCTGTAGCAGCAATGTCTCGGTTCCCGTCGCGTGGATCAAAGGATCTGTGGTTTTCCCTCGAGGCTTTCCCACAGGGCTGTCTCACGTGCCACCGTGGTGTGAGTCGATTCTCGGCGTGAAAGATGAGACAGTGCAGGGCAAAGAGGTTCCTCTGGATTAGACTGAGACATCTGGGGGACTCTTGGAATGGTGGTACGACCATGGAGTTCCTCTCGCCTTTCCTGTTGAGAGTGCCTCCTCTTGAGATGCGACGGGAACGCCGGGAATTCTTTCCCGTTGAAAGCAGGGAAAGGATCCCTCATCTCGAGTTACGAGGGGGAAACGGGGCTCCTCTGGATGTGGGCGGGACCATCGTGCTTCCTCTCGAGTGGAGACGGGTATGGCGGTGAAATTCTTGAGTTGCAGCAAGGGTGTGAAAGACCCTTTCGAAGTTCCAGAGGTTAGGTGTCATTAGTCTCCAGACGCCTCATCGGAAATAGGCCTCATTTCGCCTGGAAAGGAGAACTTCCTGGATTTTCTCGAGTTGCGGCAGGTGTTCTCGATTTACGACGGGGACCTCAGGGACCCGCCCTGGTGGCCTCAGGTACGGCAGGTCCCCATGCTAGTTGCTAGGGGGCCTCTCGGGATTCCTCTCCCGTCGATACCGGGGCCAAAAATCTTGTGTGGAGTCAGGGCCGGAACCGAGGATTCCTCTCAGGGGCTGACATGGATCTTTGGGTACTTCTGGAGTTTCCCCAGGGGAGTCAGGACTCGTCTCGAGTGGGGGCATGCACGTGCGCTTTCCTTCCAGGCTGTAGCAGCAATGTCATGCTTCCCGTCGCGTGGATCAAAGGATCTGTGGTTTTCCCTCGAGGCTTTCCCTCGAGGCTTTCCCACACGGCTGTCCCATGTGCCACCGTGGTGTGAGTCGATCCTCGGCGTGAAAGATGAGCCAGTGCAGGGCAAAGAGTTTCCTCTGGAATGGACTGAGAAATCTCGGAGACTCTTGGAATGGTGGTACGACCATGGAGTTCCTCTCATCTTTCCTGTTGAGAGTGCCTCCTCTTGAGATGCGACCGGAACGCCGGGAATTCTTTCCCGTTGATAGCAGGGAAAGGATCCCTCATCTCGAGCTACGAGTGGGAAACGGGGCTCCTCTGGATGTGGGCGGGACCATCGTGTTTCCTCTCGAGTGGAGACGGGTATGGCGGTGAACTTCTTGAGTTGCAGCAAGGGTGTGAAAGACCCTTTCGAAGTTCCAGAGGTTAGATGTCATTAGTCTCCAGACGCCTTATCAGAAATAGGCCTCATCTCGCCTGGAAGGGAGAACTTCCTGGATTTTCTCGAGTTGCGACAGGTGTTCTCGAGTTACGACGGCGACCTCAGGGACCCGCCCTGGTGGCCTCAGGAGAGGACAGTCCCCATGCGAGGTGTTAGCGGGCCTCTCGGGATTCCTCTCCCGTCGATACCGGCGCCAAAAACCTTGTGTGAAGTCAGGGCCGGAACCGAGGATTCCTCTCAGGGGCTGACATGGATCTTTGGGTACTTGTGGAGTCTCCCCAGGGGAGTCAGGCCTCGTCTCGAGTGGGGGCATGCACGTGCGCTTTCCTTCCAGGCTGTAGCAGCAATGTCACGCTTCCCGTCGCGTGGATCAAAGGATCTGTGGTTTTCCCTCGAGGCTTTCCCTCGAGGCTTTCCCACAGGGCTGTCCCACGTGCCACGGTGGTGTGAGTCGATCCTCGGCGTGAAAGATGAGCCAGTGCAGGGCAAAGAGGTTCCTCTGGAATGGACTGAGACATCTGGGGGACTCTTGGAATGGTGGTACGACCATGGAGTTCCTCTCGCCTTTCCTGTTGAGAGTGCCTCCACTTGAGATGCGACTGGAACGCCGGGAATTCTTTCCCGTTGTAAGCAGGGAAAGGATCCCTCATCTCGAGCTCCGAGGGGGAAACGGGGCTCCTCTGGATGTGGGCGGGACCATCGTGCTTCCTCTCGAGTGGAGACGGGTATGGCGGTGAACTTCTTGAGTTGCAGCAAGGATGTGAAAGACCCTTTCGAAGTTCCAGAGGTTAGGTGTCATTAGTCTCCAGACGCTTCATCGGAAATAGGCCTCATCTCCCCTGGAAGGGAGAACTTACTGGATTTTCTCGAGTTGCGGCAGGTGTTATCGAGTTACGACGGGGACCTCAGGGACCCGCCCTGGTGGCCTCAGGAGAGGCCAGTCCCCATGCGAGTTGCTAGGGGGCCTATCGGGATTCCTCTCCCGTCGATACCGGGGCCAAAAACCTTGTGTGGCGTCAGGGCCGGAACCGAGGATTCCTCTCAGGGGCTGACATGGATCTTTGGGTACTTCTGGAGTCTCCCCAGGGGAGTCAGGCCTCGTCTCGAGTGGGGGCATGCACGTGCGCTTTCCTTCCAGGCTGTAGCAGCAATGTCATTCTTCCCGTCGCGTGGATCAAAGGATCTGTGGTTTTCCCTCGAAGCTTTCCCTAGAGGCTTTCCCACAGGGCTGTCCCACGTGCCACAGTGGTGTGAGTCGATCCTCGGCGTGAAAGATGAGCCAGTGCAGGGCAAAGAGGTTCCTCTGGAATGGACTGAGACATCTGGGGGACTCTTGGAATGGTGGTACGACCATGGAGTTCCTCTCGCCTTTCCTGTTGAGAGTGCCTCCTCTTGAGATGCGACGGGAACGCCGGGAATTCTTTCCCGTTGTAAGCAGGGAAAGGATCCCTCATCTCGAGCTCCGAGGGGGAAACGGGGCTCCTCTGGATGTTGGCGGGTCCTTCGTGCTTCCTCTCGAGTGAAGACGGGTATGGCGGTGAACTTCTTGAGTTGCAGCAAGGGTGTGAAAGACCCTTTCGAAGTTCCAGAGGTTAGGTGTCATTAGTCTCCAGACGCCTCATCGGAAATAGGCCTCATCTCGCCTGGAATGGAGAACTTCCTGGATTTTCTCGAGTTGCGGCAGGTGTTCTCGAGTTACGACGGGGACCTCAGGGACCCGCCCTGGTGGCCTCAGGAGAGGCCAGTCCCCATGCGAGTTGCTAGGGGGCCTCTCGGGATTCCTCTCCCGTTGATACCAGGGCCAAAAACCTTGTGTGGATTCAGGGCCGGAAGCGAGGATTCCTCTCAGGGGCTGACATGGATCTTTGGGTACTTCTGCAGTCTCCCCAAGGGAGTCAGGCCTCGTCTCGAGTGGGGGCATGCACGTGCGCTTTCCTTCCAGGCTGTAGCAGCAATGTCACGCTTCCCGTCTCGTGGATCAAAGGATCTGTGGTTTTCCCTCGAGGCTTTCCCTCGAGGCTTTCCCACAGGGCTGTCCCACGTGCCACCGTGGTGTGAGTCGATCCTCGGCGTGAAAGATGAGCCAGTGCAGGGCAAAGAGGCTCCTCTGGAATGGACTGAGACATCTGGGGGACTCTTGGAATGGTGGTACGACCATGGAGTTCCTCTCGCCTTTCCTGTTGAGAGTGCCTCCTCTTGAGATGCGACGGGAACGCCGGGAATTCTTTCCCGTTGAAAGCAGGGAAAGGATCCCTCATCTCGAACTACGAGGGGGAAACGGGGCTCCTCTGGATGTGGGCGGGACCATCGTGCTTCCTCTCGAGTGGAGACGGGTATGGCGGTGAACTTCTTGAGTTGCAGCAAGGGTGTGAAAGACCCTTTCGAAGTTCCAGAGGTTAGATGTCATTAGTCTCCAGACGCCTTATCGGAAATAGGCCTCATCTCGCCTGGAAGGGAGAACTTCCTGGATTTTCTCGAGTTGCGGCAGGTGTTCTCGAGTTACGACGGGGACCTCAGGGACCCGCCCTGGTGGCCTCAGGAGAGGACAGTCCCCATGCGAGGTGCTAGGGGGCCTCTCGGGATTCCTCTCCCGTCAATACCGGTGCCAAAAACCTTGTGTGAAGTCAGGGCCGGAACCGAGGATTCCTCTCAGGGGCTGACATGGATCTTTGGGTACTTGTGGAGTCTCCCCAGGGGAGTCAGGCCTCGTCTCGAGTGGGGGCATGCACGTGCGCTTTCCTTCCAGGCTGTAGCAGCAATGTCACGCTTCCCGTCGCGTGGATCAAAGGATCTGTGGTTTTCCCTCGAGGCTTTCCCTCGAGGCTTTCCCACAGGGCTGTCCCACGTGCCACCGTGGTGTGAGTCGATCCTCGGCGTGAAAGATGAGCCAGTGCAGGGCAAAGAGGTTCCTCTGGAATGGACTGAGACATCTGGGGGACTCTTGGAATGGTGGTACGACCATGGAGTTCCTCTCGCCTTTCCTGTTGAGAGTGCCTCCACTTGAGATGCGACTGGAATGCCGGTAATTCTTTCCCGTTGTAAGCAGGGAAAGGATCCCTCATCTCGAGCTCCGAGGGGGAAACGGGGCTCCTCTGGATGTGGGCGGAACCATCGTGCTTCCTCTCGAGTGGAGACGGGTATGGCGGTGAACTTCTTGAGTTGCAGCAAGGATGTGAAAGACCCTTTCGAAGTTCCAGAGGTTAGGTGTCATTAGTCTCCAGACGCTTCATCGGAAATAGGCCTCATCTCGCCTGGAAGGGAGAACTTCCTGGATTTTCTCGAGTTGCGGCAGGTGTTCTCGAGTTACGACGGGGACCTCAGGGACCCGCCCTGGTGGCCTCAGGAGAGGCCAGTCCCCATGCGAGTTGCTAGGCGGCCTATCGGGATTCCTCTCCCGTCGATACCGGGGCCAAAAACCTTGTGTGGAGTCAGGGCCGGAACCGAGGATTCCTCTCAGGGGCTGACATGGATCTTTGGGTACTTCTGGAGTCTCGCCAGGGGAGTCAGGCCTCGTCTCGAGTGGGGGCATGCACGTGCGCTTTCCTTCCAGGCTGTAGCAGCAATGTCATTCTTCCCGTCGCGTGGATCAAAGGATCTGTGGTTTTCCCTCGAAGCTTTCCCTAGAGGCTTTCCCACAGGGCTGTCCCACGTGCCACCGTGGTGTGAGTCGATCCTCGGCGTGAAAGATGAGCCAGTGCAGGGCAAAGAGGTTCCTCTGGAATGGACTGAGACATCTGGGGGACTCTTGGAATGGTGTACGACCATGGAGTTCCTCTCGCCTTTCCTGTTGAGAGTGCCTCCTCTTGAGATGCGACGGGAACGCCGGGAATTCTTTCCCGTTGAAAACAGGGAAAGGATCCCTCATCTCGAGCTCCGAGGGGGAAACGGGGCTCCTCTGGATGTGGGCGGGACCATCGTGCTTCCTCTCGAGTGGAGACGGGTATGGCGGTAAACTTCTTGAGTTGCAGCAAGGGTGTGAAAGACCCTTTCGAAGTTCCAGAGGTTAGGTGTCATTAGTCTCCAGACGCCTCATCGGAAATAGGCCTCATCTCGCCTGGAAGGGAGAACTTCCTGGATTTTCTCGAGTTGCGGCAGGTGTTCTCGAGTTACGACGGGGACCTCAGGGACCCGCCCTGGTGGCCTCAGGAGAGGCCAGTCCCCATGCGAGTTGCTAGGGGGCCTCTCGGGATTCCTCTCCCGTCGATACCGGGTCCAAAAACCTTGTGTGGTGTCAGGGCCGGAACCGAGGATTCCTCTCAGGTGCTGACATGGATTTTTGGGTACTTCTGGAGTCTCCCCAGGGCAGTCAGGCCTCGTCTCGTGTGGGGGCATGCACTTGCGCTTTCCTTCCAGGCTGTAGCAGCAATGTCACACTTCCCGTGGCGTGGATCAAAGGATCTGTGGTTTTCCCTCGAGGCTTTCCCTCGAGGCTTTCCCACAGGGCTGTCCCACGTGCCACCGTGGTGTGAGTCGATCCTCGGCGTGAAAGATGAGCCAGTGCAGGGCAAAGAGGTTCCTCTGGAATGGACTGAGACATCTGGGGGACTCTTGGAATGGTGGTACGACCATGGAGTTCCTCTCGCCTTTCCTGTTGAGAGTGCCTCCTCTTGAGATGCGACGGGAACGCCGGGAATTCTTTCCCGTTGAAAGCAGGGAAAGGATCCCTCATCTCGAGCTACGAGGGGGAAACGGGACTCCTCTGGATGTGGGCGGGACCATCGTGCTTCCTCCCGAGTGGAGACGGGTATGGCGGTGAACTTCTTGAGTTGCAGCAAGGGTGTGAAAGACCCTTTCGAAGTTCCAGAAGTTAGGTGTCATTTATCTCCAGACGCCTCATCGGAAATAGGCCTCATCTCGCCTGGAAGGGAGAACTTCCTGGATTTTCTCGAGTTGCGGCAGGTGTTCTCGAGTTACGACGGGGACCTCAGGGACCCGCCCTGGTGGCCTCAGGAGAGGCCAGTCCCCATGCGAGTTGCTAGGGGGTCTCTCGGGATTCCTCTCCCGTCGATACCGGGCCGAAAAACATTTTTTGGAGTCAGGGCCGGAACCGAGGATTCCTCTCAGGGGCTGACATGGATCTTTGGGTACTTCTGGTGTGTCCCCAAGGGAGTCAGGCCTCGTCTCGAGTCGGGGCATGCACGTGCGCTTTCCTTCCAGGCTGTAGCAGCAATGTCACGCTTCCCGTCACGTGGATCAAAGGATCTGTGGTTTTCCCTCGAGGCTTTCCCTCGAGGCTTTCCCACAGGGCTGTCCCACGTGCCACGGTGGTGTGAGTCGATCCTCGGCGTGAAAGATGAGCCAGTGCAGGGCAAAGAGGTTCCTCTGGAATGGACTGAGACATCTGGGGGACTCTTGGAATGGTGGTACGACCATGGAGTTCCTCTCGCCTTTCCTGTTGAGAGTGCCTCCTCTTGAGATGCGACGGGAACGCCGGGAATTCTTTCCCGTTGAAAGCAGGGAAAGGATCCCTCATCTCGAGCTCCGAGGGGGAAACGGGGCTCCTCTGGATGTTGGCGGGTCCATCGTGCTTCCTCTCGAGTGAAGACGGGTATGGCGGTGAACTTCTTGAGTTGCAGCAAGGGTGTGAAAGACCCTTTCGAAGTTCCAGAGGTTAGGTGTCATTAGTCTCCAGACGCCTCATCGGAAATAGGCCTCATCTCGCCTGGAAGGGAGAACTTCCTGGATTTTCTCGAGTTGCGGCAGGTGTTCTCGAGTTACGACGGGGACCTCAGGGACCCGCCCTGGTGGCCTCAGGAGAGGCCAGTCCCCATGCGAGTTGCTAGGGGGCCTCTCGGGATACCTCTCCCGTTGATACCAGGGCCAAAAACCTTGTGTGGAGTCAGGGCCGGAAGCGAGGATTCCTCTCAGGGGCTGCCATGGATCTTTGGGTACTTCTGCAGTCTCCCCAAGGGAGTCAAGCCTCGTCTCGAGTGGGGGTATGCACGTGCGCTTTCCTTCCAGGCTGTAGCAGCAATGTCACGCTTCCCGTCGCGTGGATCAAAGGATCTGTGGTTTTCCCTCGAGGCTTTCCCTCGAGGCTTTCCCACAGGGCTGTCCCACGTGCCACCGTGGTGTGAGTCGATCCTCGGCGTGAAAGATGAGCCAGTGCAGGGCAAAGAGGTTCCTCTGGAATGGACTGAGACATCTGGGGGACTCTTGGAATGGTGGTACGACCATGGAGTTCCTCTCGCCTTTCCTGTTGAGAGTGCCTCCTCTTGAGATGCGACGGGAATGCCGGGAATTCTTTCCCGTTGAAAGCAGGGAAAGGATCCCTCATCTCGAGCTCCGAGGGGGAAACGGGGCTCCTCTGGATGTGGGCGGGACCATCGTGCTTCGTCTCGAGTGGAGACAGGTATGGCGGTGAACTTCTTGAGTTGCAGCAAGGGTGTGAAAGACCCTTTCGAAGTTTCAGAGTTTAGGTGTCATTAGTCTCCAGACGCCTCATCGGAAATAGGCCTCATCTCGCCTGGAAGGGAGAACTTCCTGGATTTTCTCGAGTTGCGGCAGGTTATCCCGAGTTACGACGGGGACCTCAGGGACCCGCCCTGGTGGCCTCAGGAGAGGCCAGTCCCCATGCGAGTTGCTAGGGGGCCTCTCGGGATTCCTCTCCCGTCGATCCCGGGGCCAAAAGAATTTTTTGGAGTCAGGGCCGGAACCGAGGATTCCTCTCAGGGGCTTACATGGATCTTTGGGTACTTCTGGAGTCTCCCCAAGGGAGTCAGGCCTCGTCTCGAGTGGGGGCATGCACGTGCGCTTTCCTTCCAGGCTGTAGCAGCAATGTCACACTTCCCGTCGCGTGGATCAAAGGATCTGTGGTTTTCCCTCGAAGCTTTCCCTCGAGGCTTTCCCACAGGGCTGTCCCACGTGCCACCGTGGTGTGAGTCGATCCTCGGCGTGAAAGATGAGCCAGTGCAGGGCAAAGATGTTCCTCTGGAATGCACTGAGACATCTGGGGGACTCTTGGAATGGTGGTACGACCATGGAGTTCCTCTCGCCTTTCCTGTTGAGAGTGCCTCCTCTTGAGATGCTACGGGAACGCCGGGAATTCTTTCCCGTTGAAAGCAGGGAAAGGATCCCTCATCTCGAGCTCCGAGGGGGAAACGGGGCTCCTCTGGATGTGGGCGGGACCATCGTGCTTCCTCTCGAGTGGAGACGGGAATGGCGGTGAACTTCTTGAGTTGCAGCAAGGGTGTGAAAGACCCTTTTGAAGTTCCAGAGGTTAGGTGTCATTAGTCTCCAGACGCCTCATCGGAAATAGGCCTCATCTCGCCTGGAAGGGAGAACTTCCTGGATTTTCTCGAGTTGCGGCAGGTCATCCCGAGTTACGACGGGGACCTCAGGGACCCGCCCTGGTGGCCTCAGGAGAGGCCAGTCCCCATGCGAGTTGCTAGGGGGCCTCTCGGGATTCCTCTCCCGTCGATACCGGGGCCAAAAGCCTTGTGTGGAGTCAGGGCCGGAACCGAGGATTCCTCTCAGGGGCTGATATGGATCTTTGGGTACTTCTGGAGTCTCGCCAGGGGAGACAGGCCTCGTCTCGAGTGGGGGCATGCACGTGCGCTTTCCTTCCAGGCTGTAGCAGCAATGTCACGCTTCCCGTCGCGTGGATCAAAGGATCTGTGGTTTTCCCTCGAGGCTTTCCCTCGAGGCTTTCCCACAGGGCTGTCCAACGTGCCACCGTGGTGTGAGTCGATCCTCGGCGTGAAAGATGAGCCAGTGCAGGGCAAAGAGGTTCCTCTGGAATGGACTGAGACATCTGGGGGACTCTTGGAATGGTGGTACGACCATGGAGTTCCTCTCGCCTTTCCTGTGGAGAGTGCCTCCTCTTGAGATGCGACGGGATCGCCGGGAATTCTTTCCCGTTGAAAGCAGGGAAAGGATCCCTCATCTCGAGCTCCGAGGGGGAAACGGAGCTCCTCTGGATGTGGGCGGGACCATCGTGCTTCCTCTCGAGTGGAGACGGGTATGGCGGTGAACTTCTTGAGTTGCAGCAAGGGTGTGAAATACCCTTTCGAAGTTTCAGAGGTTAGGTGTCATTAGTCTCCAGACGCCTCATCGGAAATAGGCCTCATCTCGCCTGGAAGGGAGAACTTCCTGGATTTTCTCGAGTTGCGGCAGGTGTTCTCGAGTTACGACGGGGACCTCAGGCACCCGCCCTGGTGGCCTCAGGAGAGGCCAGTCCCCATGCGAGTTGCTAGGGGGCTTCTCGGGATTCCTCTCCCGTCGATACCGGGGCCACAAACCTTGTGTGGAGTCAGGGCCGGAACCGAGGATTCCTCTCAGGGGCTGACATGGATCTTTGGGTACTTCTGGAGTCTCCCCAGGGGATTCAGGCCTCGTCTCGTGTGGGGGCATGCACGTGCGCTTTCCTTCCAGGCTGTAGCAGCAATGTCACGCTTCCCGTGGCGTGGATCAAAGGATCTGTGGTTTTCCCTCGAGGCTTTCCCTCGAGGCTTTCCCACAGGGCTGTCCCACGTGCCACCGTGGTGTGAGTCGATCCTCGGCGTGAAAGATGAGCCAGTGCAGGGCAAAGAGGTTCCTCTGGAATGGACTGAGACATCTGGGGGACTCTTGGAATGGTGGTACGACCATGGAGTTCCTCTCGCCTTTCCTGTTGAGAGTGCCTCCTCTTGAGATGCGACGGGAACGCCGGGAATTCTTTCCCGTTGAAAGCAGGGAAAGGATCCCTCATCTCGAGCTACGAGGGGGAAACGGGGCTCCTCTGGATGTGGGCGGGACCAACGTGCTTCCTCTCGAGTGGAGACGGGTATGGCGGTGACCTTCTTGAGTTGCAGAAAGGGTGTGAAAGACCCTTTCGAAGTCCCAGAGTTTAGGTGTCATTAGTCTCCAGACGCCTCATCGGAAATAGGCCTCATCTCGCCTGGAAGGGAGAACTTCCTGGATTTTCTCGAGTTGCGGCAGGTGTTCTCGAGTTACGACGGGGACCTCAGAGACCCGCCCTGGTGGCCTCAGGAGAGGCCAGTCCCCATGCGAGTTGCTAGGGGGCCTCTCGGGATTCCTCTCCCGTCGATACCGGGGCCAAAAACCTTGTGTGGAGTCAGGGCCGGAACCGAGGATTCCTCTCAGGGGCTGACATGTATCTTTGGGTACTTCTGGAGTCTCCCCAGGGGAGTCAGGCCTCGTCTCGAGTGGGGGCATGCACGTGCACTTTCCTTCCAGGCTGTAGCAGCAATGTCACGCTTCCCGCCGCGTGGATCAAAGGATCTGTGGTTTTCCCTCGAGGCTTTCCCTCGAGGCTTTCCCACAGGGCTGTACCACGTGCCACCGTGGTGTGAGTCGATCCTCGGCGTGAAAGATGAGCCAGTGCAGGGCAAAGAGATTCCTCTGGAATGGACTGAGACATCTGGGGGACTCTTGGAATGGTGGTACGACCATGGAGTTCCTCTCGCCTTTCCTGTTGAGAGTGCCTCCTCTTGAGATGCGACGGGAACGCCGGGAATTCTTTCCTGTTGAAAGCAGGGAAAGGATCCCTCATCTCGAGCTACGAGGGGGAAACGGGGCTCCTCTGGGTGTGGGCGGGACCATCGTGCTTCGTCTCGAGTGGAGACAGGTATGGCGGTGAACTTCTTGAGTTGCAGCAAGGGTGTGAAAGACCCTTTCGAAGTTTCAGAGTTTAGGTGTCATTAGTCTCCAGACGCCTCATCGGAAATAGGCCTCATCTCGCCTGGAAGGGAGAATTTCCTGGATTTTCTCGAGTTGCGGCAGGTTATCCCGAGTTACGACGGGGACCTCAGGGACCCGCCCTAGTGGCCTCAGGAGAGGCCAGTCCCCATGCGAGTTGCTAGGGGGCCTCTCGGGATTCCTCTCCCGTCGATACCGGGGCCAAAAGAATTTTTTGGAGTCAGGGCCGGAACCGAGGATTCCTCTCAGGGGCTTACATGGATCTTTGGGTACTTCTGGAGTCTCCCCAAGGGAGTCAGGCCTCGTCTCGAGTGGGGGCATGCACGTGCGCTTTCCTTCCAGGCTGTAGCAGCAATGTCACGCTTCCCGTCGCGTGGATCAAAGGATCTGTGGTTTTCCCTCGAGGCTTTCCCTCGAGGCTTTCCCACAGGGCTGTCCAACGTGCCACCGTGGTGTGAGTCGATCCTCGGCGTGAAAGATGAGCCAGTGCAGGGCAAAGAGGTTCCTCTGGAATGGACTGAGACATCTGGGGGACTCTTGGAATGGTGGTACGACCATGGAGTTCCTCTCGGCTTCCTGTGGAGAGTGCCTCCTCTTGAGATGCGACGGGATCGCCGGGAATTCTTTCCCGTTGAAAGCAGGGAAAGGATCCCTCATCTCGAGCTCCGAGGGGGAAACGGGGCTCCTCTGGATGTGGGCGGGACCATCGTGCTTCCTCTCGAGTGGAGACGGGTTTGGCGGTGAACTTCTTGAGTTGCAGCAAGGGTGTGAAAGACCCTTTCGAAGTTCCAGAGGTTAGGTGTCATTAGTCTCCAGACGCCTCATCGGAAATAGGCCTCATCTCGCCTGGAAGGGAGAACTTCCTGGATTTTCTCGAGTTGCGGCAGGTGTTCTCGAGTTACGACGGGGACCTCAGGCACCCGCCCTGGTGGCCTCAGGAGAGGCCAGTCCCCATGCGAGTTGCTAGGGGGCCTCTCGGGATTCCTCTCCCGTCGATACCGGGGCCACAAACCTTGTGTGGAGTCAGGGCCGGAACCGAGGATTCCTCTCAGGGGCTGACATGGATCTTTGGGTACTTCTGGAGTCTCCCCAGGGGAGTCAGGCCTCGTCTCGTGTGGGGGCATGCACGTGCGCTTTCCTTCCAGGCTGTAGCAGCAATGTCACGCTTCCCGTCGCGTGGATCAAAGGATCTGTGGTTTTCTCTCGAGGCTTTCCCTAGAGGCTTTCCCACAGGGCTGTCCCACGTGCCACCGTGGTGTGAGTGGATCCTCGGCGTGAAAGATGAGCCAGTGCAGGGCAAAGATGTTCCTCTGGAATGCACTGAGACATCTGGGGGACTCTTGGAATGGTGGTACGACCATGGAGTTCCTCTCGCCTTTCCTGTTGAGAGTGCCTCCTCTTGAGATGCGACGGGAACGCCGGGAATTCTTTCCCGTTGAAAGCAGGGAAAGGATCCCTCATCTCGAGCTCCGAGGGGGAAACGGGGCTCCTCTGGATGTGGGCGTGACCATCGTGCTTCCTCTCGAGTGGAGACGGGTATGGCGGTGAACTTCTTGAGTTGCAGCAAGGGTGTGAAAGACCCTTTCGAAGTTCCAGAGGTTAGGTGTCATTAGTCTCCAGACGCCTCATCGGAAATAGGCCTCATCTCGCCTGGAAGGGAGAACTTCCTGGATTTTCTCGAGTTGCGGCAGGTTATCCCGAGTTACGACGGGGACCTCAGGGACCCGCCCTGGTGGCCTCAGGAGAGGCCAGTCCCCATGCGAGTTGCTAGGGGGCCTCTCGGGATTCCTCTCCCGTCGATACCGGGGCCAAAAGCCTTGTGTGGAGTCAGGGCCGGAACCGAGGATTCCTCTCAGGGGCTAATATGGATCTTTGGGTACTTCTGGAGTCTCGCCAGGGGAGACAGGCCTCGTCTCGAGTGGGGGCATGCACGTGCGCTTTCCTTCCAGGCTGTAGCAGCAATGTCACGCTTCTCGTCGCGTGGATCAAAGGGTCTGTGGTTTTCCCTCGAGGCTTTCCCTCGAGGCTTTCCCACAGGGCTGTCCCACGTGCCACCGTGGTGTGAGTCGATCCTCGGCGTGAAAGATGAGCCAGTGCAGGGCAAAGAGGTTCCTCTGGAATGGACTGAGACATCTGGGGGACTCTTGGAATGGTGGTACGACCATGGAGTTCCTCTCGCCTTTCCTGTTGAGAGTGCCTCCACTTGAGATGCGACTGGAATGCCGGTAATTCTTTCCCGTTGAAAGCAGGGAAAGGATCCCTCATCTCGAGCTCCGAGGGGGAAACGGGGCTCCTCTGGATGTGGGCGGAACCATCGTGCTTCCTCTCGAGTGGAGACGGGTATGGCGGTGAACTTCTTGAGTTGCAGCAAGGATGTGAAAGACCCTTTCGAAGTTCCAGAGGTTAGGTGTCATTAGTCTCCAGACGCTTCATCGGAAATAGGCCTCATCTCGCCTGGAAGGGAGAACTTCCTGGATTTTCTCGAGTTGCGGCAGGTGTTATCGAGTTACGACGGGGACCTCAGGGACCCGCCCTGGTGGCCTCAGGAGAGGCCAGTCCCCATGCGAGTTGCTAGGCGGCCTATCGGGATTCCTCTCCCGTCGATACCGGGGCCAAAAACCTTGTGTGGCGTCAGGGCCGGAACCGAGGATTCCTCTCAGGGGCTGACATGGATCTTTGGGTACTTCTGGAGTCTCGGCAGGGGAGTCAGGCCTCGTCTCGAGTGGGGGCATGCACGTGCGCTTTCCTTCCAGGCTGTAGCAGCAATGTCATTCTTCCCGTCGCGTGGATCAAAGGATCTGTGGTTTTCCCTCGAAGCTTTCCCTAGAGGCTTTCCCACAGGGCTGTCCCACGTGCCACCGTGGTGTGAGTCGATCCTCGGCGTGAAAGATGAGCCAGTGCAGGGCAAAGAGGTTCCTCTGGAATGGACTGAGACATCTGGGGGACTCTTGGAATGGTGTACGACCATGGAGTTCCTCTCGCCTTTCCTGTTGAGAGTGCCTCCTCTTGAGATGCGACGGGAACGCCGGGAATTCTTTCCCGTTGAAAGCAGGGAAAGGATCCCTCATCTCGAGCTCCGAGGGGGAAACGGGGCTCCTCTGGATGTGGGCGGGACCATCGTGCTTCCTCTCGAGTGGAGACGGGTATGGCGGTAAACTTCTTGAGTTGCAGCAAGGGTGTGAAAGACCCTTTCGAAGTTCCAGAGGTTAGGTGTCATTAGTCTCCAGACGCCTCATCGGAAATAGGCCTCATCTCGCCTGGAAGGGAGAACTTCCTGGATTTTCTCGAGTTGCGGCAGGTGTTCTCGAGTTACGACGGGGACCTCAGGGACCCGCCCTGGTGGCCTCAGGAGAGGCAAGTCCCCATGCGAGTTGCTAGGGGGCCTCTCGGGATTCCTCTCCCGTCGATACCGGGTCCAAAAACCTTGTGTGGTGTCAGGGCCGGAACCGAGGATTCCTCTCAGGTGCTGACATGGATTTTTGGGTACTTCTGGAGTCTCCCCAGGGCAGTCAGGCCTCGTCTCGTGTGGGGGCATGCACTTGCGCTTTCCTTCCAGGCTGTAGCAGCAATGTCACACTTCCCGTGGCGTGGATCAAAGGATCTGTGGTTTTCCTTCGAGGCTTTCCCTCGAGGCTTTCCCACAGGGCTGTCCCACGTGCCACCGTGGTGTGAGTCGATCCTCGGCGTGAAAGATGAGCCAGTGCAGGGCAAAGAGGTTCCTCTGGAATGGACTGAGACATCTGGGGGACTCTTGGAATGGTGGTACGACCATGGAGTTCCTCTCGCCTTTCCTGTTGAGAGTGCCTCCTCTTGAGATGCGACGGGAACGCCCGGAATTCTTTCCCGTTGAAAGCAGGGAAAGGATCCCTCATCTCGAGCTCCGAGGGGGAAACGGGGCTCCTCTGGACGTTGGCGGGTCCATCGTGCTTCCTCTCGAGTGGAGACGGGTATGGCGGTGAACTTCTTGAGTTGCAGCAAGGGTGTGAAAGACCCTTTCGAAGTTCCAGAGGTTAGGTGTCATTAGTCTCCAGACGCCTCATCGGAAATAGGCCTCATCTCGCCAGGAATGGAGAACTTCCTGGATTTTCTCGAGTTGCGGCAGGTGTTCTCGAGTTATGACGGGGACCTCAGGGACCCGCCCTGGTGGCCTCAGGAGAGGCCAGTCCCCATGCGAGTTGCTAGGGGGCCTCTCGGGATTCCTCTCCCGTTGATACCAGGGCCAAAAACCTTGTGTGGAGTCAGGGCCGGAAGCGAGGATTCCTCTCAGGAGCTGACATGGATCTTTGGGTACTTCTGCAGTCTCCCCAAGGGAGTCAGGCCTCGTCTCGAGTGGGGGCATCCACGTGCGCTTTCCTTCCAGGCTCTAGCAGCAATGTCACGCTTCCCGTCTCGTGGATCAAAGGATCTGTGGTTTTCCCTCGAGGCTTTCCCTCGAGGCTTTCCCACAGGGCTGTCCCACGTGCCACCGTGGTGTGAGTCGATCCTCGGCGTGATAGATGAGCCAGTGCAGGGCAAAGAGGTTCCTCTGGAATGGACTGAGACATCTGGGGGACTCTTGGAATGGTGGTACGACCATGGAGTTCCTCTCGCCTTTCCTGTTGAGAGTGCCTCCTCTTGAGATGCGACGGGAACACCGGGAATTCTTTCCCGTTGAAAGCAGGGAAAGGATCCCTCATCTCGAGCTACGAGGGGGAAACGGGGCTCCTCTGGATGTGGGCGGGACCATCGTGCTTCCTCTCGAGTGGAGACGGGTATGGCGGTAAACTTCTTGAGTTGCAGCAAGGGTGTGAAAGACCCTTTCGAAGTTCCAGAGGTTAGGTGTCATTAGTCTCCAGACGCCTCATCGGAAATAGGCCTCATCTCGCCTGGAAGGGAGAACTTCCTGGATTTTCTCGAGTTGCGGCAGGTGTTCTCGAGTTACGACGGGAACCTCAGGGACCCGCCCTGGTGGCCTCAGGAGAGGCCAGTCCCCATGCGAGTTGCTAGGGGGCCTCTCGGGATTACTCTCCCGTCGATACCGGGTCCAAAAACCTTGTGTGGTGTCAGGGCCGGAACCGAGGATTCCTCTCAGGTGCTGACATGGATCTTTGGGTACTTCTGGAGTCTCCCCAGGGGAGTCAGGCCTCGTCTCGTGTGGGGGCATGCACTTGCGCTTTCCTTCCAGGCTGTAGCAGCAATGTCACGCTTCCCGTGGCGTGGATCAAAGGATCTGTGGTTTTCCCTTGAGGCTTTCCCTCGAGGCTTTCCCACAGGGCTGTCCCACGTGCCACCGTGGTGTGAGTCGATCCTCGGCGTGAAAGATGAGCCAGTGCAGGGCAAAGAGGTTCCTCTGGAATGGACTGAGACATCTGGGGGACTCTTGGAATGGTGGTACGACCATGGAGTTCCTCTCGCCTTTCCTGTTGAGAGTGCCTCCTCTTGAGATGCGACGGGAACGCCGGGAATTCTTTCCCGTTGAAAGTACGGAAAGGATCCCTCATCTCGAGCTACGAGGGGGAAACGGGACTCCTCTGGATGTGCGCGGGACCATCGTGCTTCCTCCCGAGTGGAGACGGGTATGGCGGTGAACTTCTTGAGTTGCAGCAAGGGTGTGAAAGACCCTTTCGAAGTTCCAGAAGTTAGGTGTCATTTATCTCCAGACGCCTCATCGGAAATAGGCCTCATCTCGCCTGGAAGGGAGAACTTCCTGGATTTTCTCGAGTTGCGGCAGGTGTTCTCGAGTTACGACGGGGACCTCAGGGACCCGCCCTGGTGGCCTCAGGAGAGGCCAGTCCCCATGCGTGTTGCTAGGGGGCCTCTCGGTATTCCTCTCCCGTCGATACCGGGCCGAAAAACATTTTCTGGAGTCAGGGCCGGAACCGAGGATTCCTCTCAGGGGCTGACATGGATCTTTGTGTACTTCTGGAGTGTCCCCAAGGGAGTCAGGCCTCGTCTCGAGTCGGGGAATGCACGTGCGCTTTCCTTCCAGGCTGTAGCAGCAATGTCACGCTTCCCGTCGCGTGGATCAAAGGATCTGTGGTTTTCCCTCGAGGCTTTCCCTCGAGGCTTTCCCACAGGGCTGTCCCACGTGCCACCGTGGTGTGAGTCGATCCTCGGCGTGAAAGATGAGCCAGTGCAGGGCAAAGAGGTTCCTCTGGAATGGACTGAGACATCTGGGGGACTCTTGGAATGGTGGTACGACCATGGAGTTCCTCTCGCCTTTCCTGTTGAGAGTGCCTCCTCTTGAGATGCGACGGGAACGCCGGGAATTCTTTCCCGTTGAAAGCAGGGAAAGGATCCCTCATCTCGAGCTACGAGGGGGAAACGGGACTCCTCTGGATGTGGGCGGGACCATCGTGCTTCCTCCCGAGTGGAGACGGGTATGGCGGTGAACTTCTTGAGTTGCAGCAAGGGTGTGAAAGACCCTTTCGAAGTTCCAGAAGTTAGGTGTCATTTATCTCCAGACGCCTCATCGGAAATAGGCCTCATCTCGCCTGGAAGGGAGAACTTCCTGGATTTTCTCGAGTTGCGGCAGGTGTTCTCGAGTTACGACGGGGACCTCAGGGACCCGCCCTGGTGGCCTCAGGAGAGGCCAGTCCCCATGCGAGTTGCTAGGGGGCCTCTCGGTATTCCTCTCCCGTCGATACCGGGCCGAAAAACATTTTCTGGAGTCAGGGCCGGAACCGAGGATTCCTCTCAGGGGCTGACATGGATCTTTGTGTACTTCTGGAGTGTCCCCAAGGGAGTCAGGCCTCGTCTCGAGTCGGGGCATGCACGTGCGCTTTCCTTCCAGGCTGTAGCAGCAATGTCACGCTTCCCGTCGCGTGGATCAAAGGATCTGTGGTTTTCCCTCGAGGCTTTCCCTCGAGGCTTTCCCACAGGGCTGTCCCACGTGCCACCGTGGTGTGAGTCGATCCTCGGCGTGAAAGATGAGCCAGTGCAGGGCAAAGAGGTTCCTCTGGAATGGACTGAGACATCTGGGGGACTCTTGGAATGGTGGTACGACCATGGAGTTCCTCTCGCCTTTCCTGTTCAGAGTGCCTCCTCTTGAGATGCGACGGGAACGCCGGGAATTCTTTCCCGTTGAAAGCAGGGAAAGGATCCCTCATCTCGAGCTCCGAGGGGGAAACGGGGCTCCTCTGGATGTTGGCAGGTCCATCGTGCTTCCTCTCGAGTGGAGACGGGTATGGCGGTGAACTTCTTGAGTAGCAGCAAGGGTGTGAAAGACCCTTTCGAAGTTCCAGAGGTAAGGTGTCATTAGTCTCCAGACGCCTTATCGGAAATAGGCCTCATCTCGCCTGGAGGGGAGAACTTCCTGGATTTTCTTGAGTTGCGGCAGGTGTTCTCGAGTTACGACGGGGACCTCAGGGACCCGCCCTGGTGGCCTCAGGAGAGGCCAGTCCCCATGCGAGGTGCTAGGGGGCCTCTCGGGATTCCTCTCCCGTCGATACCGGCGCCAAAAACCTTGTGTGAAGTCAGGGCCGTAACCGAGGATTCCTCTCAGGGGCTGACATGGATCTTTGGGTTCTTGTGGAGTCTCCCCAGGGGAGTCAGGCCTCGTCTCGAGTGGGGGCATGCACGTGCACTTTCCTTCCAGGCTGTAGCAGCAATGTCACGCTTCCCGTCGCGTGGATCAAAGGATCTGTGGTTTTCCCTCGAGGCTTTCCCTCGAGGCTTTCCCACAGGGCTGTCCCACGTGCCACCGTGGTGTGAGTCGATCCTCGGCGTGAAAGATGAGCCAGTGCAGGGCAAAGATGTTCCTCTGGAATGCACTGAGACATCTGGGGGACTCTTGGAATGGTGGTACGACCATGGAGTTCCTCTCGCCTTTCCTGTTGAGAGTGCCTCCTCTTGAGATGCGACGGGAACGCCGGGAATTCTTTCCCGTTGAAAGCAGGGAAAGGATCCCTCATCTCGAGCTCCGAGGGGGAAACGGGGCTCCTCTGGATGTGGGCGGGACCATCGTGCTTCCTCTCGAGTGGAGACGGGAATGGCGGTGAACTTCTTGAGTTGCAGCAAGGGTGTGAAAGACCCTTTTGAAGTTCCAGAGGTTAGGTGTCATTAGTCTCCAGACGCCTCATCGGAAATAGGCCTCATCTCGCCTGGAAGGGAGAACTTCCTGGATTTTCTCGAGTTGCGGCAGGTGTTCTCGAGTTACGACGGGGACCTCAGGCACCCGCCCTGGTGGCCTCAGGAGAGGCCAGTCCCCATGCGAGTTGCTAGGGGGCCTCTCGGGATTCCTCTCCCGTCGATACCGGGGCCACAAACCTTGTGTGGAGTCAGGGCCGGAACCGAGGATTCCTCTCAGGGGCTGACATGGATCTTTGGGTACTTCTGGAGTCTCCCCAGGGGAGTCAGGCCTCGTCTCGTGTGGGGGCATGCACGTGCGCTTTCCTTCCAGGCGGTAGCAGCAATGTCACGCTTCCCGTGGCGTGGATCAAAGGATCTGTGGTTTTCCCTCGAGGCTTTCCCTCGAGGCTTTCCCACAGGGCTGTCCCACGTGCCACCGTGGTGTGAGTCGATCCTCGGCGTGAAAGATGAGCCAGTGCAGGGCAAAGAGGTTCCTCTGGAATGGACTGAGACATCTGGGGGACTCTTGGAATGGTGGTACGACCATGGAATTCCTCTCGCCTTTCCTGTTGAGAGTGCCTCCTCTTGAGATGCGACGGGAACGCCGGGAATTCTTTCCCGTTGAAAGCAGGGAAAGGATCCCTCATCTCGAGCTACGAGGGGGAAACGGGGCTCCTCTGGATGTGGGCGGGACCAACGTGCTTCCTCTCGAGTGGAGACGGGTATGGCGGTGACCTTCTTGAGTTGCAGAAAGGGTGTGAAAGACCCTTTCGAAGTCCCAGAGTTTAGGTGTCATTAGTCTCCAGACGCCTCATCGGAAATAGGCCTCATCTCACCTGGAAGGGAGAACTTCCTGGATTTTCTCGAGTTGCGGCAGGTGTTCTCGAGTTACGACGGGGACCTCAGAGACCCGCCCTGGTGGCCTCAGGAGAGGCCAGTCCCCATGCGAGTTGCTAGGGGGCCTCTCGGGATTCCTCTCCCGTCGATACCGGGGCCAAAAACCTTGTGTGGAGTCAGGGCCGGAACCGAGGATTCCTCTCAGGGGCTGACATGTATCTTTGGGTACTTCTGGAGTCTCCCCAGGGGAGTCAGGCCTCGTCTCGAGTGGGGGCATGCACGTGCACTTTCCTTCCAGGCTGTAGCAGCAATGTCACGCTTCCCCCCGCGTGGATCAAAGGATCTGTGGTTTTCCCTCGAGGCTTTCCCTCGAGGCTTTCCCACAGGGCTGTCCCACGTGCCACCGTGGTGTGAGTCGATCCTCGGCGTGAAAGATGAGCCAGTGCAGGGCAAAGAGATTCCTCTGGAATGGACTGAGACATCTGGGGGACTCTTGGAATGGTGGTACGACCATGGAGTTCCTCTCGCCTTTCCTGTTGAGAGTGCCTCCTCTTGAGATGCGACGGGAACGCCGGGAATTCTTTCCTGTTGAAAGCAGGGAAAGGATCCCTCATCTCGAGCTACGAGGGGGAAACGGGGCTCCTCTGGGTGTGGGCGGGACCATAGTGCTTCGTCTCGAGTGGAGACAGGCATGGCGGTGAACTTCTTGAGTTGCAGCAAGGGTGTGAAAGACCCTTTCGAAGTTTCAGAGTTTAGGTGTCATTAGTCTCCAGACGCCTCATCGGAAATAGGCCTCATCTCGCCTGGAAGGGAGAATTTCCTGGATTTTCTCGAGTTGCGGCAGGTTATCCCGAGTTACGACGGGGACCTCAGGGACCCGCCCTGGTGGCCTCAGGAGAGGCCAGTCCCCATGCGAGTTGCTAGGGGGCCTCTCGGGATTCCTCTCCCGTCGATACCGGGGCCAAAAGAATTTTTTGGAGTCAGGGCCGGAACCGAGGATTCCTCTCAGGGGCTTACATGGATCTTTGGGTACTTCTGGAGTCTCCCCAAGGGAGTCAGGCCTCGTCTCGAGTGGGGGCATGCACGTGCACTTTCCTTCCAGGCTGTAGCAGCAATGTCACGCTTCCCGTCGCGTGGATCAAAGGATCTGTGGTTTTCCCTCGAGGCTTTCCCTCGAGGCTTTCCCACAGGGCTGTCCCACGTGCCACCGTGGTGTGAGTCGATCCTCGGCGTGAAAGATGAGCCAGTGCAGGGCAAAGATGTTCCTCTGGAATGCACTGAGACATCTGGGGGACTCTTGGAATGGTGGTACGACCATGGAGTTCCTCTCGCCTTTCCTGTTGAGAGTGCCTCCTCTTGAGATGCGACGGGAACGCCGGGAATTCTTTCCCGTTGAAAGCAGGGAAAGGATCCCTCATCTCGAGCTCCGAGGGGGAAACGGGGCTCCTCTGGATGTGGGCGGGACCATCGTGCTTGCTCTCGAGTGGAGACGGGTATGGCGGTAAACTTCTTGAGTTGCAGCAAGGGTGTGAAAGACCCTTTCGAAGTTCCAGAGGTTAGGTGTCATTAGTCTCCAGACGCCTCATCGGAAATAGGCCTCATCTCGCCTGGAAGGGAGAACTTTCTGGATTTTCTCGAGTTGCGGCAGGTGTTCTCGAGTTACGACGGGGACCTCAGGGACCCGCCCTGGTGGCCTCAGGAGAGGCCAGTCCCCATGCGAGTTGCTAGGGGGCCTCTCGGGATTCCTCTCCCGTCGATACCGGGTCCAAAAACCTTGTGTGGAGTCAGGGCCGGAACCGAGGATTCCTCTCAGGTGCTGACATGGATCTTTGGGTATTTCTGGAGTCTCCCCAGGGGAGTCAGGCCTCGTCTCGTGTGGGGGCATGCACTTGCGCTTTCCTTCCAGGCTGTAGCAGCAATGTCACGCTTCCCGTGGCGTGGATCAAAGGATCTGTGGTTTTCCCTCGAGGCTTTCCCTCGAGGCTTTCCCACAGGGCTGTCCCACGTGCCACCGTGGTGTGAGTCGATCCTCGGCGTGAAAGATGAGCCAGTGCAGGGCAAAGAGGTTCCTCTGGAATGGACTGAGACATCTGGGGGACTCTTGGAATGGTGGTACGACCATGGAGTTCCTCTCGCCTTTCCTGTTGAGAGTGCCTCCTCTTGAGATGCGACGGGAACGCCGGGAATTCTTTCCCGTTGAAAGCAGGGAAAGGATCCCTCATCTCGAGCTACGAGGGGGAAACGGGACTCCTCTGGATGTGGGCGGGACCATCGTGCTTCCTCCCGAGTTGAGACGGGTATGGCGGTGAACTTCTTGAGCTGCAGCAAGGGTGTGAAAGACCCTTTCGAAGTTCCAGAAGTTAGGTGTCATTTATCTCCAGACGCCTCATCGGAAATAGGCCTCATCTCGCCTGGAAGGGAGAACTTCCTGGATTTTCTCGAGTTGCGGCAGGTGTTCTCGAGTTACGACGGGGACCTCAGGGACCCGCCCTGGTGGCCTCAGGAGAGGCCAGTCCCCATGCGAGTTGCTAGGGGGCCTCTCGGGATTCCTCTCCCGTCGATACCGGGCCCAAAAACATTTTTTGGAGTCAGGGCCGGAACCGAGGATTCCTCTCAGGGGCTGACATGGAACTTTGGGTACTTCTGGCGTGTCCCCAAGGGAGTCAGGCCTCGTCTCGATTCGGGGCATGCACGTGCGCTTTCCTTCCAGGCTATAGCAGCAATGTCACGCATCCCGTCGCGTGGATCAAAGGATCTGTGGTTTTCCCTCGAGGCTTTCCCTCGAGGCTTTCCCACAGGGCTGTCCCACGTGCCACCGTGGTGTGAGTCGATCCTCGGCGTGAAAGATGAGCCAGTGCAGGGCAAAGAGGTTCCTCTGGAATGGACTGAGACATCTGGGGGACTCTTGGCATGGTGGTACGACCATGGAGTTCCTCTCGCCTTTCCTGTTGAGAGTGCCTCCTCTTGAGATGCGACGGGAACGCCGGGAATTCTTTCCCGTTGAAAGCAGGGAAAGGATCCCTCATCTCGAGCTCCGAGGGGGAAACGGGGCTCCTCTGGATGTGGGCGGGACCATCGTGCTTCCTCTCGAGTGGAGACGGGTATGGCGGTGAACTTCTTGAGTTGCAGCAAGGGTGTGAAAGACCCTTTCGAAGTTCCAGAGGTTAGGTGTCATTAGTCTCCAGACGCCTCATCGGAAATAGGCCTCATCTCGCCTGGAAGGGAGAACTTCCTGGATTTTCTCGAGTTGCGGCAGGTTATCCCGAGTTACGACGGGGACCTCAGGCACCCGCCCTGGTGGCCTCAGGAGAGGCCAGTCCCCATGCGAGTTGCTAGGGGGCCTCTCGGGATTCCTCTCCCGTCGATACCGGGGCCAAAAGCCTTGTGTGGAGTCAGGGCCGGAACCGAGGATTCCTCTCAGGGGCTAATATGGATCTTTGGGTACTTCTGGAGTCTCGCCAGGGGAGACAGGCCTCGTCTCGAGTGGGGGCATGCACGTGCGCTTTCCTTCCAGGCTGTAGCAGCAATGTCACGCTTCTCGTCGCGTGGATCAAAGGGTCTGTGGTTTTCCCTCGAGGCTTTCCCTCGAGGCTTTCCCACAGGGCTGTCCCACGTGCCACCGTGGTGTGAGTCGATCCTCGGCGTGAAAGATGAGCCAGTGCAGGGCAAAGAGGTTCCTCTGGAATGGACTGAGACATCTGGGGGACTCTTGGAATGGTGGTACGACCATGGAGTTCCTCTCGCCTTTCCTGTTGAGAGTGCCTCCTCTTGAGATGCGACGGGAACGCCGGGAATTCTTTCCCGTTGAAAGCAGGGAAAGGATCCCTCATCTCGAGCTCCGAGGGGGAAACGGGGCTCCTCTGGATGTGGGCGGGACCATCGTGCTTCCTCTCGAGTGGAGACGGGTATGGCGGTGAACTTCTTGAGTTGCAGCAAGGGTGTGAAAGACCCTTTCGAAGTTCCAGAGGTTAGGTGTCATTAGTCTCCAGACGCCTCATCGGAAATAGGCCTCATCTCGCCTGGAAGGGAGAACTTCCTGGATTTTCTCGAGTTGCGGCAGGTCATCCCGCGTTACGACGGGGACCTCAGGGACCCGCCCTGGTGGCCTCAGGAGAGGCCAGTCCCCATGCGAGTTGCTAGGGGGCCTCTCGGGATTACTCTCCCGTCGATACCGGGCCCAAAAACATTTTTTGGAGTCAGGGCCGGAACCGAGGATTCCTCTCAGGGGCTGACATGGATCTTTGGGTACTTCTTGAGTGTCCCCAAGGTAGTCAGGCCTCGTCTCGAGTCGGGGCATGCACGTGCGCTTTCCTTCCAGGCTGTAGCAGCAATGTCACGCTTCCCGTCGCGTGGATCAAAGGATCTGTGGTTTTCCCTCGAGGCTTTCCCTCGAGGCTTTCCCACAGGGCTGTCCCACGTGCCACCGTGGTGTGAGTCGATCCTCGGCGTGAAAGATGAGCCAGTGCAGGGCAAAGAGGTTCGTCTGGAATGGACTGAGACATCTGGGGGACTCTTGGAATGGTGGTACGACCATGGAGTTCCTCTCGCCTTTCCTGTTGAGAGTGCCTCCTCTTGAGATGCGACGGGAACGCCGGGAATTCTTTCCCGTTGAAAGCAGGGAAAGGATCCCTCATCTCGAGCTCCGAGGGGGAAACGGGGCTCCTCTGGATGTTGGCGGGTCCATCGTGCTTCCTCTCGAGTGGAGACGGGTATGGCGGTGAACTTCTTGAGTTGCAGCAAGGGTGTGAAAGACCCTTTTGAAGTTCCAGAGGTTAGGTGTCATTAGTCTCCAGACGCCTCACCGGAAATAGGCCTCATCTCGCCTGGAAGGGAGAACTTCCTGGATTTTCTCGAGTTGCGGCAGGTGTTCTCGAGTTACGACGGGGACCTCAGGGACCCGCCCTGGTGGCCTCAGGAGAGGCCAGTCCCCATGCGAGTTGCTAGGGGGCCTCTCAGGATACCTCTCCCGTTGATACCAGGGCCAAAAACCTTGTGTGGAGTCAGGGCCAGAAGCGAGGATTCCTCTCAGGGGCTGCCATGGATCTTTGGGTACTTCTGCAGTCTCCCCAAGGGAGTCAGGCCTCGTCTCGAGTGGGGGTATGCACGTGCGCTTTCCTTCCAGGCTGTAGCAGCAATGTCACGCTTCCCGTCGCGTGGATCAAAGGATCTGTGGTTTTCCCTCGAGGCTTTCCCTCGAGGCTTTCCCACAGGGCTGTCCCACGTGCCACCGTGGTGTGAGTCGATCCTCGGCGTGAAAGATGAGCCAGTGCAGGGCAAAGAGGTTCCTCTGGAATGGACTGAGACATCTGGGGGACTCTTGGAATGGTGGTACGACCATGGAGTTCCTCTCGCCTTTCCTGTTGAGAGTGCCTCCTCTTGAGATGCGACGGGAATGCCGGGAATTCTTTCCCGTTGAAAGCAGGGAAAGGATCCCTCATCTCGAGCTCCGAGGGGGAAACGGGGCTCCTCTGGATGTGGGCGGGACCATCGTGCTTCGTCTCGAGTGGAGACAGGTATGGCGGTGAACTTCTTGAGTTGCAGCAAGGGTGTGAAAGCCCCTTTCGAAGTTTCAGAGTTTAGGTGTCATTAGTCTCCAGACGCCTCATCGGAAATAGGCCTCATCTCGCCTGGAAGGGAGAACTTCCTGGATTTTCTCGAGTTGCGGCAGGTTATCCCGAGTTACGACGGGGACCTCAGGGACCCGCCCTGGTGGCCTCAGGAGAGGCCAGTCCCCATGCGAGTTGCTAGGGGCCCTCTCGGGATTCCTCTCCCGTCGATCCCGGGGCCAAAAGAATTTTTTGGAGTCAGGGCCGGAACAGAGGATTCCTCTCAGGGGCTTACATGGATCTTTGGGTACTTCTGGAGTCTCCCCAAGGGAGTCAGGCCTCGTCTCGAGTGGGGGCATGCACGTGCGCTTTCCTTCCAGGCTGTAGCAGCAATGTCACGCTTCCCGTCGCGTGGATCAAAGGATCTGTGGTTTTCCCTCGAGGCTTTCCCTCGAGGCTTTCCCACAGGGCTGTCCCACGTGCCACCGTGGTGTGAGTCGATCCTCGGCGTGAAAGATGAGCCAGTGCAGGGCAAAGATGTTCCTCTGGAATGCACTGAGACATCTGGGGGACTCTTGGAATGGTGGTACGACCATGGAGTTCCTCTCGCCTTTCCTGTTGAGAGTGCCTCCTCTTGAGATGCGACGGGAACGCCGGGAATTCTTTCCCGTTGAAAGCAGGGAAAGGATCCCTCATCTCGAGCTACGAGGGGGAAACGGGGCTCCTCTGGATGTGGGCGGGACCATCGTGCTTCCTCTCGAGTGGAGACGGGAATGGCGGTGAACTTCTTGAGTTGCAGCAAGGGTGTGAAAGACCCTTTTGAAGTTCCAGAGGTTAGGTGTCATTAGTCTCCAGACGCCTCATCGGAAATAGGCCTCATCTCGCCTGGAAGGGAGAACTTCCTGGATTTTCTCGAGTTGCGGCAGGTGTTCTCGAGTTACGACGGGGACCTCAGGCACCCGCCCTGGTGGCCTCAGGAGAGGCCAGTCCCCATGCGAGTTGCTAGGGGGCCTCTCGGGATTCCTCTCCCGTCGATACCGGGGCCACAAACCTTGTGTGGAGTCAGGGCCGGAACCGAGGATTCCTCTCAGGGGCTGACATGGATCTTTGGGTACTTCTGGAGTCTCCCCAGGGGAGTCAGGCCTCGTCTCGTGTGGGGGCATGCACGTGCGCTTTCCTTCCAGGCTGTAGCAGCAATGTCACGCTTCCCGTGGCGTGGATCAAAGGATCTGTGGTTTTCCCTCGAGGCTTTCCCTCGAGGCTTTCCCACAGGGCTGTCCCACGTGCCACCGTGGTGTGAGTCGATCCTCGGCGTGAAAGATGAGCCAGTGCAGGGCAAAGAGGTTCCTCTGGAATGGACTGAGACATCTGGGGGACTCTTGGAATGGTGGTACGACCATGGAATTCCTCTCGCCTTTCCTGTTGAGAGTGCCTCCTCTTGAGATGCGACGGGAACGCCGGGAATTCTTTCCCGTTGAAAGCAGGGAAAGGATCCCTCATCTCGAGCTACGAGGGGGAAACGGGGCTCCTCTGGATGTGGGCGGGACCAACGTGCTTCCTCTCGAGTGGAGACGGGTATGGCGGTGACCTTCTTGAGTTGCAGAAAGGGTGTGAAAGACCCTTTCGAAGTCCCAGAGTTTAGGTGTCATTAGTCTCCAGACGCCTCATCGGAAATAGGCCTCATCTCGCCTGGAAGGGAGAACTTCCTGGATTTTCTCGAGTTGCGGCAGGTGTTCTCGAGTTACGACGGGGACCTCAGAGACCCGCCCTGGTGGCCTCAGGAGAGGCCAGTCCCCATGCGAGTTGCTAGGGGGCTTCTCGGGATTCCTCTCCCGTCGATACCGGGGCCAAAAACCTTGTGTGGAGTCAGGGCCGGGACCGAGGATTCCTCTCAGGGGCTGACATGTATCTTTGGGTACTTCTGGAGTCTCCCCAGGGGAGTCAGGCCTCGTCTCGAGTGGGGGCATGCACGTGCACTTTCCTTCCAGGCTGTAGCAGCAATGTCACGCTTCCCGCCGCGTGGATCAAAGGATCTGTGGTTTTCCCTCGAGGCTTTCCCTCGAGGCTTTCCCACAGGGCTGTCCCACGTGCCACCGTGGTGTGAGTCGATCCTCGGCGTGAAAGATGAGCCAGTGCAGTGCAAAGAGATTCCTCTGGAATGGACTGAGACATCTGGGGGACTCTTGGAATGGTGGTACGACCATGGAGTTCCTCTCGCCTTTCCTGTTGAGAGTGCCTCCTCTTGAGATGCGACGGGAACGCCGGGAATTCTTTCCTGTTGAAAGCAGGGAAAGGATCCCTCATCTCGAGCTACGAGGGGGAAACGGGGCTCCTCTGGGTGTGGGCGGGACCATAGTGCTTCGTCTCGAGTGGAGACAGGTATGGCGGTGAACTTCTAGAGTTGCAGCAAAGGTGTGAAAGACCCTTTCGAAGTTTCAGAGTTTAGGTGTCATTAGTCTCCAGACGCCTCATCGGAAATAGGCCTCATCTCGCCTGGAAGGGAGAATTTCCTGGATTTTCTCGAGTTGCGGCAGGTTATCCCGAGTTACGACGGGGACCTCAGGGACCCGCCCTGGTGGCCTCAGGAGAGGCCAGTCCCCATGCGAGTTGCTAGGGGGCCTCTCGGGATTCCTCTCCCGTCGATACCGGGGCCAAAAGAATTTTTTGGAGTCAGGGCCGGAACCGAGGATTCCTCTCAGGGGCTTACATGGATCTTTGGGTACTTCTGGAGTCTCCCCAAGGGAGTCAGGCCTCGTCTCGAGTGGGGGCATGCACGTGCACTTTCCTTCCAGGCTGTAGCAGCAATGTCACGCTTCCCGTCGCGTGGATCAAAGGATCTGTGGTTTTCCCTCGAGGCTTTCCCTCGAGGCTTTCCCACAGGGCTGTCCCACGTGCCACCGTGGTGTGAGTCGATCCTCGGCGTGAAAGATGAGCCAGTGCAGGGCAAAGATGTTCCTCTGGAATGCACTGAGACATCTGGGGGACTCTTGGAATGGTGGTACGACCATGGAGTTCCTCTCGCCTTTCCTGTTGAGAGTGCCTCCTCTTGAGATGCGACGGGAACGCCGGGAATTCTTTCCCGTTGAAAGCAGGGAAAGGATCCCTCATCTCGAGCTCCGAGGGGGAAACGGGGCTCCTCTGGATGTGGGCGGGACCATCGTGCTTCCTCTCGAGTGGAGACGGGTATGGCGGTGAACTTCTTGAGTTGCAGCAAGGGTGTGAAAGACCCTTTCGAAGTTCCAGAGGTTAGGTGTCATTAGTCTCCAGACGCCTCATCGGAAATAGGCCTCATCTCGCCTGGAAGGGAGAACTTCCTGGATTTTCTCGAGTTGCGGCAGATGTTCTCGAGTTACGACGGGGACCTCAGGGACCCGCCCTGGTGGCCTCAGGAGAGGCCAGTCCCCATGCGAGTTGCTAGGGGGCTTCTCGGGATTCCTCTCCCGTCGATACCGGGGCCAAAAACCTTGTGTGGAGTCAGGGCCGGAACCGAGGATTCCTCTCAGGGGCTGATATGGATCTTTGGGTACTTCTGGAGTCTCGCCAGGGGAGACAGGCCTCGTCTCGAGTGGGGGCATGCACGTGCGCTTTCCTTCCAGGCTGTAGCAGCAATGTCACGCTTCCCGTCGCGTGGATCAAAGGATCTGTGGTTTTCCCTCGAGGCTTTCCCTCGAGGCTTTCCCACAGGGCTGTCCAACGTGCCACCGTGGTGTGAGTCGATCCTCGGCGTGAAAGATGAGCCAGTGCAGGGCAAAGAGGTTCCTCTGGAATGGACTGAGACATCTGGGGGACTCTTGGAATGGTGGTACGACCATGGAGTTCCTCTCGGCTTTCCTGTGGAGAGTGCCTCCTCTTGAGATGCGACGGGATCGCCGGGAATTCTTTCCCGTTGAAAGCAGGGAAAGGATCCCTCATCTCGAGCTCCGAGGGGGAAACGGGGCTCCTCTGGATGTGGGCGGGACCATCGTGCTTCCTCTCGAGTGGAGACGGGTTTGGCGGTGAACTTCTTGAGTTGCAGCAAGGGTGTGAAATACCCTTTCGAAGTTCCAGAGGTTAGGTGTCATTAGTCTCCAGACGCCTCATCGGAAATAGGCCTCATCTCGCCTGGAAGGGAGAACTTCCTGGATTTTCTCGAGTTGCGGCAGGTGTTCTCGAGTTACGACGGGGACCTCAGGCACCCGCCCTGGTGGCCTCAGGAGAGGCCAGTCCCCATGCGAGTTGCTAGGGGGCCTCTCGGGATTCCTCTCCCGTCGATACCGGGGCCACAAACCTTGTGTGGAGTCAGGGCCGGAACCGAGGATTTCTCTCAGGGGCTGACATGGATCTTTGGGTACTTCTGGAGTCTCCCCAGGGGAGTCAGGCCTCGTCTCGTGTGGGGGCATGCACGTGCGCTTTCCTTCCAGGCTGTAGCAGCAATGTCACGCTTCCCGTGGCGTGGATCAAAGGATCTGTGGTTTTCCCTCGAGGCTTTCCCTCGAGGCTTTCTCACAGGGCTGTCCCACGTGCCACCGTGGTGTGAGTCGATCCTCGGCGTGAAAGATGAGCCAGTGCAGGGCAAAGAGGTTCCTCTGGAATGGACTGAGACATCTGGGGGACTCTTGGAATGGTGGTACGACCATGGAGTTTCTCTCGCCTTTCCTGTTGAGAGTGCCTCCTCTTGAGATGCGACGGGAGCACCGGGAATTCTTTCCCGTTGAAAGCAGGTCAAGGATCCCTCATCTCGAGCTCCGAGGGGGAAACGGGGCTCCTCTGGATGTGGGCGGGACCATCGTGCTTCCTCTCGAGTGGAGACGGGTATGGCGGTGAACTTCTTGAGTTGCAGCAAGGGTGTGAAAGACCCTTTCGAAGTTCCAGAGGTTAGGTGTCATTAGTCTCCAGACGCCTCATCGGAAATAGGTCTCATCTCGCCTGGAAGGGAGATCTTCCTGGATTTTCTCGAGTTGCGGCAGGTGTTCCCGAGTTACGACGGGGACCTCAGGGACCCGCCCTGGTGGCCTCAGGAGAGGCCAGTCCCCATGCGATTTGCTAGGGGGCCTCTCGGGATTCCTCTCCCGTCGATACCGGGGCCAAAATCCTTGTGTGGAGTCAGGGCCGGAACCGAGGATTCCTCTCAGGGGCTGAAATGGATCTTTGGGTACTTCTGGAGTCTCCCCAAGGGAGTCAGGCCTCGTCTCGAGTGGGGGCATGCACGTGCGCTTTCCTTCCAGGCTGTAGCAGCAATGTCACGCTTCCCGTCGCGTGGATCAAAGGATCTGTGGTTTTCCCTCGAGGCTTTCCCTCGAGGCTTTCCCACAGGGCTGTCCCACGTGCCACCGTGGTGTGAGTCGATCCTCGGCGTGAAAGATGAGCCAGTGCAGGGCAAAGATGTTCCTCTGGAATGCACTGAGACATCAGGGGGACTCTTGGAATGGTGGTACGACCATGGAGTTCCTCTCGCCTTTCCTGTTGAGAGTGCCTCCTCTTGAGATGCGACGGGAACGCCGGGAATTCTTTCCCGTTGAAAGCAGGGAAAGGATCCCTCATCTCGAGCTCCGAGGGGGAAACGGGGCTCCTCTGGATGTGGGCGGGACCATCGTGCTTCCTCTCGAGTGGAGACGGGTATGGCGGTGAACTTCTTGAGTTGCAGCAAGGGTGTGAAAGACCCTTTCGAAGTTCCAGAGGTTAGGTGTCATTAGTCTCCAGACGCCTCATCGGAAATAGGCCTCATCTCGCCTGGAAGGGAGAACTTCCTGGATTTTCTCGAGTTGCGGCAGGTTATCCCGAGTTACGACGGGGACCTCAGGGACCCGCCCTGGTGGCCTCAGGAGAGGCCAGTCCCCATGCGAGTTGCTAGGGGGCCTCTCGGGATTCCTCTCCCGTCGATACCGGGGCCAAAAGCCTTGTGTGGAGTCAGGGCCGGAACCGAGGATTCCTCTCAGGGGCTAATATGGATCTTTGGGTACTTCTGGAGTCTCGCCAGGGGAGACAGGCCTCGTCTCGAGTGGGGGCATGCACGTGCGCTTTCCTTCCAGGCTGTAGCAGCAATGTCACGCTTCTCGTCGCGTGGATCAAAGGGTCTGTGGTTTTCCCTCGAGGCTTTCCCTCGAGGCTTTCCCACAGGGCTGTCCCACGTGCCACCGTGGTGTGAGTCGATCCTCGGCGTGAAAGATGAGCCAGTGCAGGGCAAAGAGGTTCCTCTGGAATGGACTGAGACATCTGGGGGACTCTTGGAATGGTGGTACGACCATGGAGTTCCTCTCGCCTTTCCTGTTGAGAGTGCCTCCTCTTGAGATGCGACGGGAACGCCGGGAATTCTTTCCCGTTGAAAGCAGGGAAAGGATCCCTCATCTCGAGCTCCGAGGGGGAAACGGGGCTCCTCTGGATGTGGGCGGGACCATCGTGCTTCCTCTCGAGTGGAGACGGGTATGGCGGTGAACTTCTTGAGTTGCAGCAAGGGTGTGAAAGACCCTTTCGAAGTTCCAGAGGTTAGGTGTCATTAGACTCCAGACGCCTCATCGGAAATAGGCCTCATCTCGCCTGGAAGGGAGAACTTCCTGGATTTTCTCGAGTTGCGGCAGGTCATCCCGCGTTACGACGGGGACCTCAGGGACCCGCCCTGGTGGCCTCAGGAGAGGCCAGTCCCCATGCGAGTTGCTAGGGGTCCTCTCGGGATTCCTCTCCCGTCGATACCGGGGCCAAAAACCTTGTGTGGAGTCAGGGCCGGAACCGAGGATTCCTCTCAGGGGCTGATATGGATCTTGGGGTACTTCTGGAGTCTCGCCAGGGGAGACAGGCCTCGTCTCGAGTGGGGGCATGCACGTGCGCTTTCCTTCCAGGCTGTAGCAGCAATGTCACGCTTCCCGTCGCGTGGATCAAAGGATCTGTGGTTTTCCCTCGAGGCTTTCCCTCGAGGCTTTCCCACAGGGCTGTCCAACGTGCCACCGTGGTGTGAGTCGATCCTCGGCGTGAAAGATGAGCCAGTGCAGGGCAAAGAGGTTCCTCTGGAATGGACTGAGACATCTGGGGGACTCTTGGAATGGTGGTACGACCATGGAGTTCCTCTCGGCTTTCCTGTGGAGAGTGCCTCCTCTTGAGATGCGACGGGATCGCCGGGAATTCTTTCCCGTTGAAAGCAGGGAAAGGATCCCTCATCTCGAGCTCCGAGGGGGAAACGGGGCTCCTCTGGATGTGGGCGGGACCATCGTGCTTCCTCTCGAGTGGAGACGGGTATGGCGGTGAACTTCTTGAGTTGCAGCAAAGGTGTGAAAGACCCTTTCGAAGTTCCAGAGGTTAGGTGTCATTAGTCTCCAGACGCCTCATCGGAAATAGGCCTCATCTCGACTGGAAGGGAGAACTTCCTGGATTTTCTCGAGTTGCGGCAGGTTATCCCGAGTTACGACGGGGACCTCAGGGACCCGCCCTGGTGGCCTCAGGAGAGGCCAGTCCCCATGCGAGTTGCTAGGGGGCCTCTCGGGATTCCTCTCCCGTCGATACCGGGGCCAAAAGCCTTGTGTGGAGTCAGGGCCGGAACCGAGGATTCCTCTCAGGGGCTAATATGGATCTTTGGGTACGTCTGGAGTCTCGCCAGGGGAGACAGGCCTCGTCTTAAGTGGGGGCATGCACGTGCGCTTTCCTTCCAGGCTGTAGCAGCAATGTCACGCTTCTCGTCGCGTGGATCAAAGGGTCTGTGGTTTTCACTCGAGGCTTTCCCTCGAGGCTTTCCCACAGGGCTGTCCCACGTGCCACCGTGGTGTGAGTCGATCCTCGGCGTGAAAGATGAGCCAGTGCAGGGCAAAGAGTTTCCTCTGGAATGGACTGAGACATCTGGGGGACTCTTGGAATGGTGGTACGACCATGGAGTTCCTCTCGCCTTTCCTGTTGAGAGTGCCTCCTCTTGAGATGCGACGGGAACGCCGGGAATTCTTTCCCGTTGAAAGCAGGGAAAGGATCCCTCATCTCGAGCTACGAGGGGGAAACGGGGCTCCTCTGGATGTGGGCGGGACCATCGTGCTTCCTCTCGAGTGGAGATGGGTATGGCGGTGAACTTCTTGAGTTGCAGCAAGGGTGTGAAAGACCCTTTCGAAGTTCCAGAGGTTAGGTGTCATTAGTCTCCAGACGCCTCATCGGAAATAGGCCTCATCTCGCCTGAAAGGGAGAACTTCCTGGATTTTCTCGAGTTGCGGCAGGTGTTCCCGAGTTACGACGGGGACCTCAGGGACCCGCCCTGGTGGCCTCAGGAGAGGCCAGTCCCCATGCGAGTTGCTAGGGGGCCTCTTGGGATTCCTCTCCCGTCGATACCGGGGCCAAAAACCTTGTGTGGAGTTAGGGCCGGAACCGAGGATTCCTCTCAGGGGCTGAAATGGATCTTTGGATACTTCTGGAGTCTCCCCAGGGGATTCAGGCCTCGTCTCGAGTGGGGGCATGCACGTGCACTTTCCTTCCAGGCTGTAGCAGCAATGTCACGCTTCCCGCCGCGTGGATCAAAGGATCTGTGGTTTTCCCTCGAGGCTTTCCCTCGAGGCTTTCCCACAGGGCTGTCCCACGTGCCACCGTGGTGTGAGTCGATCCTCGGCGTGAAAGATGAGCCAGTGCAGGGCAAAGAGTTTCCTCTGGAATGGACTGAGACATCTGGGGGACTCTTGGAATGGTGGTACGACCATGGAGTTCCTCTCGCCTTTCCTGTTGAGAGTGCCTCCTCTTGAGATGCGACGGGAACGCCGGGAATTCTTTCCTGTTGAAAGCAGGGAAAGGATCCCTCATCTCGAGCTACGAGGGGGAAACGGGGCTCCTCTGGATGTGGGCGGGACCATCGTGCTTCCTCTCGAGTGGAGACAGGTATGGCGGTGAACTTCTTGAGTTGTAGCAAGGGTGTGAAAGACCCTTTCGAAGTTTCAGAGTTTAGGTGTCATTAGTCTCCAGACGCCTCATCGGAAATAGGCCTCATCTCGCCTGGAAGGGAGAACTTCCTGGATTTTCTCGAGTTGCGGCAGGTTATCCCGAGTTACGACGGGGACCTCAGGGACCCGCCCTGGTGGCCTCAGGAGAGGCCAGTCCCCATGCGAGTTGCTAGGGGGCCTCTCGGGATTCCTCTCCCGTCGATACCGGGGCCAAAAACCTTGTGTGGAGTCAGGGCCGGAACCGAGGATTCCTCTCAGGGGCTGATATGGATCTTTGGGTACTTCTGGAGTCTCGCCAGGGGAGACAGGCCTCGTCTCGAGTGGGGACATGCACGTTCGCTTTCCTTCCAGGCTGTAGCAGCAATGTCACGCTTCCCGTCGCGTGAATCAAAGGGTCTGTGGTTTTCCCTCGAGGCTTTCCCTCGAGGCTTTCCCACAGGGCTGTCCCACGTGCCACCGTGGTGTGAGTCGATCCTCGGCGTGAAAGATGAGCCAGTGCAGGGCAAAGAGGTTCCTCTGGAATGGACTGAGACATCTGGGGGACTCCTGGAATGGTGGTACGACCATGGAGTTCCTCTCGCCTTTCCTGTTGAGAGTGCCTCCTCTTGAGATGCGACGGGAACGCCGGGAATTCTTTCCCGTTGAAAGCAGGGAAAGGATCCCTCATCTCGAGCTACGAGGGGGAAACGGGGCTCCTCTGGATGTGGGCGGGACCATCGTGCTTCCTCTCGAGTGGAGACAGGTATGGCGGTGAACTTCTTGAGTTGCAGCAAGGGTGTGAAAGACCCTTTCGAAGTTCCAGAGGTTAGGTGTCATTAGTCTCCAGACGCCTCATCGGAAATAGGCCTCATCTCGCCTGGAAGGGAGAACTTCCTGGATTTTCTCGAGTTGCGGCAGGTTATCCCGAGTTACGACGGGGACCTCAGGGACCCGCCCTGGTGGCCTCAGGAGAGGCCAGTCCCCATGAGAGTTGCTAGGGGGCCTCTCGGGATTCCTCTCCCGTCGATACCGCGGCCAAAAGAATTTTTTGGAGTCAGGGCCGGAACCAAGGATTCCTCTCAGGGGCTTACATGGATCTTTGGGTACTTCTGGAGTCTCCCCAGGGGAGTCAGGCCTCGTCTCGAGTGGGGGCATGCACGTGCGCTTTCCTTCCAGGCTGTAGCAGCAATGTCACGCTTCCCGTCGCGTGGATCAAATGATCTGTGGTTTTCTCTCGAGGCTTTCCCACAGGGCTGTCCCACGTGCCACCGTGGTGTGAGTCGATCCTCGGCGTGAAAGATGAGCCAGTGCAGGGCAAAGAGGTTCCTCTGGAATGGACTGAGACATCTGGGGGACTCTTGGAATGGTGGTACGACCATGGAGTTCCTCTCGCCTTTCCTGTTGAGAGTGCCTCCTCTTGAGTTGTGACGGGAACTCCGGGAATTCTTTCCCGTTGAAAGCAGGGAAAGGATCCCTCATCTCGAGCTACGAGGGGGAAACGGGGCTCCTCGGGATGTGGGCGGGACCATCGTGCTTCCTCTCGAGTGGACACGGGTATGTCGGTGAACTTCTTGAGTTGCAGCAAGGGTGTGAAAGACCCTTTCGAAGTTCCAGAGGTTGGGTGTCATTAGTCTCCAGACGCCTCATCGGAAATAGGCCTCATCTCGCCTGGAAGGGAGAACTTCCTGGATTTTCTCGAGTTGCGGCAGGTGTTCTCGAGTTACGACGGGGACCTCAGGGAACCGCCCTGGTGGCCTCAGGAGAGGCCAGTCCCCATGCCAGTTGCTAGGGGGCCTCTCGGGATTCCTCTCCCGTCGATACCGGGGCCAAAAACCTTGTGTGGAGTCAGGGCCGGAACCGAGGATTCCTCTCAGGGGCTGACATGGATCTTTGGGTACTTCTGGAGTCTCCCCAGGGGAGTCAGGCCTCGTCTCGAGTGGGGGCATGCACGTGTGCTTTCCTTCCAGGCTGTAGCAGCAATGTCACGCTTCCCATCGCGTGGATCAAAGGATCTGTGGTTTTCCCTCGAGGCTTTCCCTTGAGGCTTTCCCACAGGGCTGTCCCACGTGCCACCGTGGTGTGAGTCGATCCTCGGCGTGAAAGATGAGCCAGTGCAGGGCAAAGAGGTTCCTCTGGAATGGACTGAGACATCTGGGGGACTCTTGGAATGGTGGTACGACCATGGAGTTCCTCTCGCCTTTCCTGTTGAGAGTGCCTCCTCTTGAGATGCGACGGGAATGCCGGGAATTCTTTCCCGTTGAAAGCAGGGAAAGGATCCCTCATCTCAAGCTACGAGGGGGAAACGGGGCTCCTCTGGATGTGGGCGGGACCATCGTGCTTCCTCTCGTGTGGTGACGGGTATGGCGGTAAACTTCTTGAGTTGCTGCAAGGGTGTGAAAGACCCTTTCGAAGTTCCAGAGGTTAGGTGTCATTAGTCTCCAGACGCCTCATCGGAAATAGGCCTCATCTCGCCTGGAAGGGAGAACTTCCTGGATTTTCTCGAGGTGCGGCAGGTGTTCTCGAGTTACGACGGGGACCTCAGGGACCCGCCCTGGTGGCCTCAGGAGAGGCCAGTCCCCATGCGAGTTGCTAGGGGGCCTCTCGGGATTCCTCTCCCGTCGATACCGGGGCCAAAATCCTTGTGTGGAGTCAGAGCCGGAACCGAGGATTCCTCTCAGGAGCTGACATGGATCTTTGGGTACTTCTAGAGTCTCCCCAGGGGAGTCAGGCCTCGTCTCGAGTGGGGGCATGCACGTGCGCTTTCCTTTCAGGCTGTAGCAGCAATCTCACGCTTCCCGTCGCGTGGATCAAATGATCTGTGGTTTTCCCTCGAGGCTTTCCCTCGAGGCTTTCCCACAGGGCTGTCCCACGTGCCACCGTTGTGTGAGTCGATCCTCGGCATGAAAGATGAGCCAGTGCAGGGCAAAGGGGTTCCTCTGGAATGGACTGAGACATCTGGGGGACTCTTGGAATGGTGGTACGACCATGGAGTTCCTCTCGCCTTTCCTGTTGAGAGTGCCTCCGCTTGAGATGCGACGGGAACGCCGGGAATTCTTTCCCGTTGAAAGCAGGGAAAGGATCCCTCATCTCGAGCTCCGAGGGGAAACGGGGCTCCTCTGGATGTGGGCGGGACCATCGTGCTTCCTCCCGAGTGGACACGGGTATGGCGGTGAACTTCTTGAGTTGCAGCAAGGGTGTGAAAGACCCTTTCGAAGTTCCAGAGGTTAGGTGTCATTAGTCTCCAGACGCCTCATCGGAAATAGGCCTCATCTCGCCTGGAAGGGAGAACTTCCTGGATTTTCTCGAGTTGCGGCAGGTGTTCTCGAGTTACGACGGGGACCTCAGGGACCCGCCCTGGTGGCCTCAGGAGAGGCCAGTCCCCATGCGAGTTGCTAGGGGGCCTCTCGGGATTCCTCTCCCGTCGATACCGGGGCCAAAAGCCTTGTGTGGAGTCAGGGCCGGAACCGAGCATTTCTCTCAGGGGTTACATGGATCTTTGGGTACTTCTGGAGTCTCCCCAGGGGAGTCAGGCCTCGTCTCGAGTGGGGGCATGCACGTGCGCTTTCCTTCCAGGCTGTAGCAGCAATGTCACGCTTCGCATCGCGAGGATTAAAGGATCTGTGGTTTTCCCTCGAGGCTTTCCCTCGAGGCTTTCCCACAGGGCTGTCCCACGTGCCACCGTGGTGTGAGTCGATCCTCGGCGTGAAAGATGAGCCAGTGCAGGGCAAAGAGGTTCCTCTGGAATGGACTGAGACATCTGGGGGACTCTTGGAATGGTGGTACGACCATGGAGTTCCTCTCGCCTTTCCTGTTGAGAGTGCCTCATCTTGAGATGCGACGGGAACGCCGGGAATTCTTTCCCGTTGAAAGCAGGGAAAGGATCCCTCATCTCGAGCTACGAGGGGGAAACGGGGCTCTTCGGGATGTGGGCGGGACCATCGTGCTTCCTCTCGAGTGGACACGGGTATGTCGGTGAACTTCTTGAGTTGCAGCAAGGGTGTGAAAAACCCTTCCGAAGTTCCAGAGGTTAGGTGTCATTAGTCTCCAGACGCCTCATCGGAAATAGGCCTCATCTCGCCTGGAAGGGAGAACTTCCTGGATTTTCTCGAGGTGCGGCAGGTGTTTTCGAGTTACGACGGGTACCACAGGGACCCGCCCTGATGGCCTCAGGAGAGGCCAGTCCCCATGCGAGTTGCTAGGGGGCCTCTCGGGATTCCTCTCCCGTCGATACCGGCGCCAAAAACCTTGTGTGGAGTCAGGGCCGGAACCGAGGATTCCTCTCAGGGGCTGACATGGATATTTGGGTACTTCTGGAGTCTCCCCAGGGGAGTCAGGCCTCGTCTCGAGTGGGGGCATGCACGTGCGCTTTCCTTCCAGGCTGTAGCAGCAATGTCACGCTTCCCGTCGCGTGGATCAAAGGATCTGTGGTTTTCCCTCGAGGCTTTCCCTCGAGGCTTTCCCACAGGGCTGTCCCACGTGCCACCGTGGTGTGAGTCGATCCTCGGCGTGAAAGATGAGCCAGTGAAGGGCAAAGAGGTTCCTCTGGAATGGACTGAGACATCTGGGGGACTCTTGGAATGGTGGTACGACCATGGAGTTCCTCTCGCCTTTCCTGTTGAGAGTGTCTCCTCTTGAGTTGTGACGGGAACGCCGGGAATTCTTTCCCGTTGAAAGCAGGGAAAGGATCCCTCATCTCGAGCTACGAGGGGGAAACGGGGCTCCTCGGGATGTGGGCGGGACCATCGTGCTTCCTCTCGAGTGGACACGGGTATGTCGGTGAACTTCTTGAGTTGCAGCAAGGGTGTGAAAGACCCTTTCGAAGTTCCAGAGGTTAGGTGTCATTAGTCTCCAGACGCCTCATCGGAAATAGGCCTCATCTAGCCTGGAAGGGAGAACTTCCTGGATTTTCTCGAGGTGCGGCAGGTGTTCTCGAGTTACGACGGGTACCACAGGGACCCGCCCTGATGGCCTCAGGAGAGGCCAGTCCCCATGCGAGTTGCTAGGGGGCCTCCAAGGATTCCTCTCCAGTCGATACCGGGGCCAAAAACCTTGTGTGGACTCAGGGCCAGAACCGAGGATTGCTCTCAGGGGCTGACATGGATCTTTGGGTACTTCTAGAGTCTCCCCAGGGGAGTCAGGCCTCGTCTCGAGTGGGGGCATGCACGTGCGCTTTCCTTCCAGGCTGTAGCAGCAATGTCACGCTTCCCGTCGCGTGGATCAAATGACCTGTGGTTTTCCCTCGAGGCTTTCCCTCGAGGCTTTCCCACAGGGCTGTCCCATGTACCACCGTGGTGTGAGTCGATCCTCGGAGTGAAAGATGAGCCAGTGCAGGGCAAAGAGGTTCCTCTGGAATGGACTGAGACATCTGGGGGACTCTTGGAATGGTGGTACGACCATGGAGTTCCTCTCGCCTTTCCTGTTGAGAGTGCCTCCTCTTGAGATGCGACGGGAACGCTGGGAATTCTTTCCCGTTGAAAGCAGGGAAAGAATCCCTCATCTCGAGCTACGAGGGGGAAACGGGGCTCCTCTGGATGTGGGCGGGACCATCGTGCTTCCTCTCGAGTGGAGACGGGTATGGCGGTGAACTTCTTGAGTTGCAGCAAGGGTGTGAAAGACCCTTTCGAAGTTCCAGAGGTTACGTGTCAGTCTCCAGACGCCTCATCGGAAATAGACCTCATCTCGCCTGGAAGGGAGAACTTCCTGGATTTTCTCGAGGTGCGGCAGGTGTTCTCGAGTTACGACTGGTACCACAGGGACCCGCCCTGATGGCCTCAGGAGAGGCCAGTCCCCATGCGTGTTGCTAGGGGGCCTCTCTGGATTCCTCTCCCGTCGATACTGGGGCCAAATACCTTGTGTGGAGTCAGGGCCGGAACCGAGGATTCCTCTCAGGGGCTGACATGGATCTTTGGGTACTTCTGGAGTCTCCCCAGGGGAGTCAGGCCTCGTCTCGAGTGGGGGCATGCACGTGCGCTTTCCTTCCAGGCTGTAGCAGCAATGTCACGCTTCCCGTCGCGTGGATCAAAGTATCTGTGGTTTTCCCTCTAGGCTTTCCCTCGAGGCTTTCCCACAGGGCTGTCCCACGTGCCACCGTGGTGTGAGTCGATTCTCGGCGTGAAAGATGAGCCAGTGCAGGGCAAAGAGGTTCCTCTGGAATGGACTGAGACATCTGGGGGACTCTTGGAATGGTGGTACGACCATGGAGTTCCTCTCGCCTTTCCTGTTGAGAGTGCCTCCTCTTGAGATGCGACGGGAATGCCGGGAATTCTTTCCCGTTGAAAGCAGGGAAAGGATCCCTCATCTCGAGCTACGAGGGGGAAACGGGGCTCCTCTGGATGTGGGCGGGACCATCGTGCTTTCTCTCGTGTGGAGACGGGTATGGCGGTAAACTTCTTGAGTTGCAGCAAGGGTGTGAAAGACCCTTTCGAAGTTCCAGAGTTTGGGTGTCATTAGTCTCCAGACGCCTCATCGTAAATAGGCCTCATCTCGCCTGGAAGGGAGAACTTCCTGGATTTTCTCGAGTTGCGGCAGGTGTTCTCGAGTTACGACGGGGACCTCAGGGACCCGCCCTGGTGGCCTCAGGAGAGGCCAGTCCCCATGCGAGTTGCTAGGGGGCCTCTCGGGATTTCTCTCCCGTCGATACCGGGGCCAAAAACCTTGTGTGGAGTCAGGGCCGGAACCGAGGATTCCTCTCAGGGGCTGACATGGATCTTTGGGTACTTCTGGAGTCTCCCCAGGGGAGTCAGGCCTCGTCTCGAGTGGGGGCATGCACGTGTGCTTTCCTTCCAGGCTGTAGCAGCAATGTCACGCTTCCCGTCGCGTGGATCAAAGGATCTGTGGTTTTCCCTCGAGGCTTTACCTCGAGGCTTTCCCACAGGGCTGTCCCACGTGCCACCATGGTGTGAGTCGATCCTCGGCGTGAAAGATGAGCCAGTGCAGGGCAAAGAGGTTCCTCTGGAATGGACTGAGACATCTGGGGGACTCTTGGAATGGTGGTACGACCATGGAGTTCCTCTCGCCTTTCCTGTTGAGAGTGCCTCCTCTTGAGATGCGACGGGAACGCCGGGAATTCTTTCCCGTTGAAAGCAGGGAAAGGATCCCTCATCTCGAGCTACGAGGGGGAAACGGGGCTCCTCGGGATGTGGGCGGGACCATCGTGCTTCCTCTCGAGTGGACACGGGTATGTCGGTGAACTTCTTGAGTTGCAGCAAGGGTGTGAAAGACCCTTCCGAAGTTCCAGAGGTTAGGTGTCATTAGTCTCCAGACGCCTCATCGGAAATAGGCCTCATCTCGCCTGGAAGGGAGAACTTCCTGGATTTTCTCGAGGTGCGGCAGGTGTTTTCGAGTTACGACGGGTACCACAGGGACCCGCCCTGATGGCCTCAGGAGAGGCCAGTCCCCATGCGAGTTGCTAGGGGGCCTCTCGGGATTCCTCTCCCGTCGATACCGGGGCCAAAAACCTTGTGTGGAGTCAGGGCCAGAACCGAGGATTCCTCTCAGGGGCTTACATGGATCTTTGGGTACTTCTGGAGTCTCCCCAGGGGAGTCAGGCCTCGTCTCGAGTGGGGGCATGCACGTGCGCTTTCCTTCCAGGCTGTAGCAGCAATGTCACGCTTCCCGTCGCGTGGATCAAAGGATCTGTGGTTTTCCCTCGAGGCTTTCCCTCGAGGCTTTCCCACAGGGCTGTCCCACGTGCCACCGTGGTGTGAGTCGATCCTCGGCGTGAAAGATGAGCCAGTGCAGGGCAAAGAGGTTCCTCTGGAATGGACTGAGACATCTGGGGGACTCTTGGAATGGTGGTACGACCATGGAGTTCCTCTCGCCTTTCCTGTTGAGAGTGCCTCCTCTTGAGTTGTGACGAGAACGCCGGGAATTCTTTCCCGTTGAAAGCAGGGAAAGGATCCCTCATCTCGAGCTACGAGGGGGAAACGGGGCTCCTCGGGATGTGGGCGGGACCATCGTGCTTCCTCTCGAGTGGACACGGGTATGTCGGTGAACTTCTTGAGTTGCAGCAAGGGTGTGAAAGACCCTTTCGAAGTTCCAGAGGTTAGGTGTCATTAGTCTCCAGACGCCTCATCGGAAATAGGCCTCATCTAGCCTGGAAGGGAGAACTTCCTGGATTTTCTCGAGGTGCGGCAGGTGTTCTCGAGTTACGACGGGTACCACAGGGACCCGCCCTGATGGCCTCAGGAGAGGCCAGTCCCCATGCGAGTTGCTAGGGGGCCTCTCGGGATTCCTCTCCAGTCGATACCGGGGCCAAAAACCTTGTGTGGAGTCAGGGCCAGAACCGAGGATTCCTCTCAGGGGCTGACATGGATCTTTGGGTACTTCTAGAGTCTCCCCAGGGAGTCAGGCCTCTTCTCGAGTGGGGGCATGCACGTGCGCTTTCCTTCCAGGCTGTAGCAGCAATGTCACGCTTCCCGTCCCGTGGATCAAATGATCTGTGGTTTTCCCTCGAGGCTTTCCCTCGAGGCTTTCCCACAGGGCTGTCCCACGTGCCACCGTGGTGTGAGTCGATCCTCGGAGTGAAAGATGAGCCAGTGCAGGGCAAAGAGGTTCCTCTGGAATGGACTGAGACATCTGGGGGACTCTTGGAATGGTGCTACGACCATGGAGTTCCTCTCGCCTTTCCTGTTGAGAGTGCCTCCTCTTGAGATGCGACGGGAACGCTGGGAATTCTTTCCCGTTGAAAGCAGGGAAAGGATCCCTCATCTCGAGCTACGAGGGGGAAACGGGGCTCCTCTGGATGTGGGCGGGACCATCGTGCTTCCTCTCGAGTGGAGACGGGTATGGCGGTGAACTTCTTGAGTTGCAGCAAGGGTGTGAAAGACCCTTTCGAAGTTCCAGAGTTTACGTGTCAGTCTCCAGACGCCTCATCGGAAATAGACCTCATCTCGCCTGGAAGGGAGAACTTCCTGGATTTTCTCGAGGTGCGGCAGGTGTTCTCGAGTTACTACTGGTACCACAGGGACCCGCCCTGATGGCCTCAGGAGAGGCCAGTCCCCATCCGAGTTGCTAGGGGGCCTCTCGGGATTCCTCTCCCGTCGATACTGGGGCCAAATACCTTGTGTGGAGTCAGGGCCGGAACCGAGGATTCCTCTCAGGGGCTGACATGGATCTTTGGGTACATCTGGAGTCTCCCCAGGGGAGTCAGGCCTCGTCTCGAGTGGGGGCATGCACGTGCGCTTTCCTTCCAGGCTGTAGCAGCAATGTCACGCTTCCCGTCGCGTGGATCAAAGGATCTGTGGTTTTCCCTTGAGGCTTTCCCTCGAGGCTTTCCCACAGGGCTGTCCCACGTGCCACCGTGGTGTGAGTCGATCCTCGGCGCGAAAGATGAGCCAGTGCAGGGCAAAGAGGTTCCTCTGGAATGGACTGAGACATCTGGGGGACTCTTGGAATGGTGGTACGACCATGGAGTTCCTCTCGCCTTTCCTTTTAAGAGTGCCTCCTCTTGAGATCCGACGGGAACGCCGGGAATTCTTTCCCGTTGAAAGCAGGGAAAGGATCCCTCATCTCGAGCTACGAGGGGGAAACGGGGCTCCTCTGGATGTGGGCGGGACCATCGTGCTTCCTCTCGAGTGGAGACGGGTATGGCGGTGAACTTCTTGAGTTGCAGCAAGGGTGTGAAAGACCCTTTCGAAGTTCCAGAGGTTAGGTGTCATTAGTCTCCAGACGCCTCATCGGAAATAGGCCTCATCTCGCCTGGAAGGGAGAACTTCCCGGATTTTCTCGAGGTGCGGCCGGTGTTCTCGAGTTACGACGGGGACCTTAGGGACCCGCCCTGGTGGCCTCAGGAGAGGCCAGTCCCCATGCGAGTTGCTAGGGGGCCTCTCGGGATTCCTCTCCCGTCGATACCGGGGCCAAAAACCTTGTGTGGAGTCAGGGCTGGAACCGAGGATTCCTCTCAGGAGCTGACATGGATCTTTGGGTACTTCTGGAGTCCCACCAGGGGAGTCAGGCCTCTTCTCGATTGGGGGCATGCACGTGTGCTTTCCTTCCAGGCTGTAGCAGCAATGTCACGCTTCCCGTCGCGTGGATCAAAGGATCTGTGGTTTTCCCTCGAGGCTTTCCCACAGGGCTGTCCCACGTGCCACAGTGGTGTGAGTCGATCCTCGGCGTGAAAGATGAGCCAGTGCAGGGCAAAGAGGTTCCTCTGGAATGGACTGAGACATCTGGGGGACTCTTGGAATGGTGGTACGACCATGGAGTTCCTCTCGCCTTTCCTGTTGAGAGTGCCTCCTCTTTGGATGCGACGGGAACGCCGGGAATTCTTTCCCGTTGAAAGCAGGGAAAGGATCCCTCATCTCGAGCTACGAGGTGGAAACGGGGCTCCTCTGGATGTGGGCGGGACCATCGTGCTTCCTCTCGAGTGGACACGGGTATGGCGATGAACTTCTTGAGTTGCAGCAAGGGTGTGAAAGACCCTTTCGAAATTCCAGAGGTTAGGTGTCATTAGTCTCCAGACGCCTCATCGGAAATAGGCCTCATCTCGCCTGGAAGGGAGAACTTCCTGGATATTCTCAATTTGCGGCAGGTGTTCTCGAGTTATGACGGGGACCTCAGGGACCCGCCCTGGTGGCCTCAGGAGAGGCCAGTCCCCATGCGAGTTGCTAGGGGGCCTCTCGGGATTCCTCTCCCGTCGATACCGGGGCCAAAAACCTTGTGTGGAGTCAGGGCCGGAACCGAGGATTCCTCTCAGGGGTGACATGGATCTTTGGGCACTTCTGGAGTCTCCCCAGGGGAGTCAGGCCTCGTCTCGAGTGGGGACATGCACGTGCACTTTCCTTCCAGGCTGTAGCAGCAATGTCACGCTTCCCTTCGCGTGCATCAAAGGATCTGTGGTTTTCCCTCGAGGCTTTCCCTCGAGGCTTTCCCACAGGGCTGTCCCACGTGCCACCGTGGTGTGAGTCGATCCTCGGCGTGAAAGATGAGCCAGTGCAGGGCAAAGAGGTTCCTCTGGAATGGACTGAGACATCTGGGGGACTCTTGGAATGGTGGTACGACCATGGAGTTCCTCTCGCCTTTCCTGTTGAGAGTGCCTCCTCTTGAGATGCGACGGGAACGCCGGGAATTCTTTCCCGTTGAAAGCAGGGAAAGGATCCCTCATCTCGAGCTCCGAGGGGGAAACGGGGCTCCTCTGGATGTGGGCGGGACCATCGTGCTTCCTCTCGAGTGGAGACGGGTATGGGGGTGAACTTCTTGAGTTGCAGCAAGGGTGTGAAAGACCCTTTCGACGTTCCAGAGGTTAGGTGTCATTAGTCTCCAGACGCCTCATCGGAAATAGGCCTCATCTCGCCTGGAAGGGAGAACTTCCTGGATTTTCTCGAGTTGCGGCAGGTGTTCTCGAGTTACGACGGGGACCTCAGGGACCCGCCCTGGTGGCCTCAGGAGAGGCCAGTCCCCATGCGAGTTGCTAGGGGGCCTCTCGGGATTCCTCTCCCGTCGATACCGGGGCCAAAAACCTTGTGTGGAGTCAGGGCCGGAACCGAGGATTCCTCTCAGGGGCTGACATGGATCTTTGGGTACTTCTGGAGTCTCCCCAGGGGAGTCAGGCCTCGTCTCGAGTGGGGGCATGCACGTGCGCTTTCCTTCCAGGCTGTAGCAGCAATGTCACGCTTCCCGTCGCGTGCATCAAAGGATCTGTGGTTTTCCCTCGAGGCTTTCCCTCGAGGCTTTCCCGCAGGGCTGTCCCACGTGCCACCGTGGTGTGAGTCGATCCTCGGCGTGAAAGATGAGCCAGTGCAGGGCAAAGAGGTTCCTCTGGAATGGACTGAGACATCTGGGCGACTCTTGGAATGGTGGTACGACCATGGAGTTCCTCTCGCCTTTCCTGTTGAGAGTGCCTCCTCTTGAGATGCGACGGGAACGCCGGGAATTCTTTCCCGTTGAAAGCAGGGAAAGGATCCCTCATCTCGAGCTACGAGGGTGAAACGGGGCTCCTCTGGATGTGGGCGGGACCATCGTGCTTCCTCTCGAGTGGACACGGGTATGGCGCTGAACTTCTTGAGTTGCAGCAAGGGTGTGAAAGACCCTTTCGAAGTTCCAGAGGTTAGGTGTCATTAGTCTCCAGACGCCTCATCGGAAATAGGCCTCATCTCGCCTGGAAGGGAGAACTTCCTGGATTTTCTCGATTTGCGGCAGGTGTTCTCGAGTTACGACGGGGACCTCAGGGACCCGCCCTGGTGGCCTCAGGAGAGGCCAGTTCCCATGCGAGTTGCTAGGGGGCCTCTCGGGATTCCTCTCCCGTCGATACCGGGGCCAAAAACCTTGTGTGGAGTCAAGGCCGGAACCGAGGATTCCTCTCAGGGGCTGACATGGATCTTTGGGTACTTCTGGAGTCTCCCCAGGGGAGTCAGGCCTCGTCTCCAGTGGGGGCATGCACGTGCGCTTTCCTTCCAGGCTGTAGCAGCAATGTCACACTTCCCGTCGCGTGGATCAAAGGATCTGTGGTTTTCCCTCGAGGCTTTCCCTCGAGGCTTTCCCACAGGGCTGTCCCACGTGCCACCGTGGTGTGAGTCGATCCTCGGCGTGGAAGATGAGCCAGTGCAGGGCAAAGAGGTTCCTCTGGAATGGACTGAGACATCTGGGGGACTCTTGGAATGATGGTACGACCCTGGAGTTCCTCTCCCCTTTCCTATTGAGAGTGCCTCCTCTTGAGATGCGACGGGGACGCCGGGAATTCTTTCCCGTTGAAAGCAGGGAAAGGATCCCACATCTCGAGCTCCGAGGGGGAAACGGGTCTCCTCAGGATGTGGGCGGGACCATCGTGCTTCCTCTCGAGTGGAGACGGGTATGGCGGTGAACTTCTTGAGTTGCAGCAAGGGTGTGAAATACCCTTTCGAAGTTCCAGAGGTTAGGTGTCATTAGTCTCCAGACGCCTCATCGGAAATACGCCTCATCTCGCCTGGAAGGGAGAACTTCCTGGATTTTCTCGAGTTGCGGCAGGTGTTCTCGAGTTATGACGGGGACCTCAGGGACACGCCCTGGTGGCCTCAGGAGAGGCCAGTCCCCATGCGAGTTGCTAGGGGGCCTCTCGGGATTCCTCTCCCGTCGATACCGGGGCCAAAAACCTTGTGTGGAGTCAGGGCCGGAACCGAGGATTCCTCTCAGGGGTGATATGGATCTTTGGGTACTTCTGGAGTCTCCCCAGGGGAGTCAGGCCTCGTCTCGAGTGGGGGCATGCACGTGCGCTTTCCTTCCAGGCTGTAGCAGCAATGTCACGATTCCCGTCGCGTGCATCAAAGGATCTGTGGTTTTCCCTCGAGGCTTTCCCTCGAGGCTTTCCCGCAGGGCTGTCCCACGTTCCACCGTGGTGTGAGTCGATCCTCGGCGTGAAAGATGAGCCAGTGCAGGGCAAAGAGGTTCCTCTGGAATGGACTGAGACATCTGGGGGACTCTTGGAATGGTGGTACCACCATGGAGTTCCTCTCGCCTTTCCTGTTGAGAGTGCCTCCTCTTGAGATGCGACGGGAACGCCGGGAATTCTTTCCCGTTGAAAGCAGGGAAAGGATCCCTCATCTCGAGCTACGAGGGGGAAACGGGGCTCCTCTGGATGTGGGTGGGACCATCGTGCTTCCTCTCGAGTGGAGACGGGTATGGCGGTGAACTTCTTGAGTTGCAGCAAGGGTGTGAAAGACCCTTTCGAAGTTCCAGAGGTTACGTGTCAGTCTCCAGATGCCTCTTCGGAAATAGACCTCATCTCGCCTGGAAGGGAGAACTTCCTGGATTTTCTCGAGGTGCGGCAGGTGTTCTCGAGTTACGACGGGTACCACAGGGACCCGCCCTGATGGCCTCAGGAGAGGCCAGTCCCCATGCGAGTTGCTAGGGGGCCTCTCGGGATTCCTCTCCCGTCGATACTAGGGCCAAAAACCTTGTGTGGAGTCAGGACCGGAACCGAGGATTCCTCACAGGGGTGACATGGATCTTTGGGTACTTCTGGAGTCTCCCCAGGGGAGTCAGGCCTCGTCTCGAGTGGGGGCATGCACGTGCGCTTTCCTTCCAGGCTGTAGCAGCAATGTCACGCTTCCCGTCGCGTGCATCAAAGGATCTGTGGTTTTCCCTCGAGGCTTTCCCTCGAGGCTTTCCCGCAGGGCTGTCCCACGTGCCACCGTGGTGTGAGTCGATCCTCGGCGTCAAAGATGAGCCAGTGCAGGGCAAAGAGGTTCCTCTGGAATGGACTGAGACATCTGGGGGACTCTTGGAATGGTGGTACGACCATGGAGTTCCTCTCGCCTTTCCTGTTGAGAGTGCCTCCTCTTGAGATCCGACGGGAACGCCGGGAATTCTTTCCCGTTGAAAGCAGGGAAAGGATCCCTCATCTCGAGCTCCGAGGGGGAAACGGGGCTCCTCTGGATGTGGGCGGGACCATCGTGCTTCCTCTCGAGTGGAGACGGGTATGGCGGTGAACTTCTTGAGTTGCAGCAAGGGTGTGAAAGACCCTTTCGAAGTTCCAGAGGTTAGGTGTAATTAGTCTCCAGACGCCTCATCGGAAATAGGCCTCATCTCGCCTGGAAGGGAGAACTTCCTGGATTTTCTCGAGTTGCGACAGGTGTTCTCGAGTTACGACGGGGACCTCAGGGACCCGCCCTGGTGGCCTCAAGAACAGCCAGTCCCCATGCGAGTTGCTAGGGGGCCTCTCGGGATTCCTCTCCCGTCGATACCGGGGCCAAAAACCTTGTGTGGAGTCAGGGCCGGAACCGAGGATTCCTCTCAGGGGCTGACATGGATCTTTGGGTACTTCTGGAGTCTCCCCAGGGGAGTCAGGCCTCGTCTCGAGTGGGGGCATGCACGTGTGCTTTCCTTCCAGGCTGTAGCAGCAATGTCACGCTTCCCGTCGCGTGGATCAAAGGATCTGTGGTTTTCCCTCGAGGCTTTCCCTCGAGGCTTTCCCACAGGGCTGTCCCACGTGCCACCGTGGTGTGAGTCGATCCTCGGTATGAAAGATGAGCCAGTGCAGGGCAAAGAGGTTCCTCTGGAATGGACTCAGACATCTGGGGGACTCTTGGAATGGTGGTACGACCATGGAGTTCCTCTCGCCTTTCCTGTTGAGAGTGCCTCCTCTTGAGATGCGACGGGAATGCCGGGAATTCTTTCCCGTTGAAAGCAGGGAAAGGATCCATCATCTCGAGCTACGAGGTGGAAACGGGGCTCCTCTGGATGTGGGCGGGACCATCGTGCTTTCTCTCGTGTGGAGACGGGTATGGCGGTAAACTTCTTGAGTTGCAGCAAGGGTGTGAAAGACCCTTTCGAAGTTCCAGAGGTTAGGTGTCATTAGTCTCCAGACGCCTCATCGGAAATAGGCCTCATCTCGCCTGGAAGGGAGAACTTCCTGGATTTTCTCGAGTTGCGGCAGGTGTTCTCGAGTTACGACGGGGACCTCAGGGACCCGCCCTGGTGGCCTCAGGAGAGTCCAGTCCCCATGCGAGTTGCTAGGGGCCTCTCGGGATTCCTCTCCCGTCGATACCGGGGCCAAAAACCTTGTGTGGAGTCAGGGCCAGAACCGAGGATTCCTCTCAGGGGCTGACATGGATCTTTGGGTACTTCTGGAGTCTCCCCAGGGGAGTCAGGCCTCGTCTCGATTGGGGGCATGCACGTGCGCTTTCCTTCCAGGCTGTAGCAGCAATGTCACGCTTCCCGTCGCGTGGATCAAAGGATCTGTGGTTTTCCCTCGAGGCTTTCCCTCGAGGCTTTCCCACAGGGCTGTCCCACGTGCCACCGTGGTGTGAGTCGATCCTCGGCGCGAAAGATGAGCCAGTGCAGGGCAAAGAGGTTCCTCTGGAATGGACTGAGACATCTGGGGGACTCTTGGAATGGTGGTACGACCATGGAGTTCCTCTCGCCTTTCCTTTTAAGAGTGCCTCCTCTTGAGATCCGACGGGAACGCCGGGAATTCTTTCCCGTTGAAAGCAGGGAAAGGATCCCTCATCTCGAGCTACGAGGGGGAAACGGGGCTCCTCTGGATGTGGGCGGGACCATCGTGCTTCCTCTCGAGTGGAGACGGGTATGGCGGTGAACTTCTTGAGTTGCAGCAAGGGTGTGAAAGACCCTTTCGAAGTTCCAGAGGTTAGGTGTCATTAGTCTCCAGACGCCTCATCGGAAATAGGCCTCATCTCGCCTGGAAGGGAGAACTTCCCGGATTTTCTCGAGGTGCGGCCGGTGTTCTCGAGTTACGACGGGGACCTCAGGGACCCGCCCTGGTGGCCTCAGGAGAGGCCAGTCCCCATGCGAGTTGCTGGGGGGCCACTCGGGATTCCTCTCCCGTCGATACCGGGGCCAAAAACCTTGTGTGAAGTCAGGGCTGGAACCGAGGATTCCTCTCAGGAGCTGACATGGATCTTTGGGTACTTCTGGAGTCCCACCAGGGGAGTCAGGCCTCTTCTCGATTGGGGGCATGCACGTGTGCTTTCCTTCCAGGCTGTAGCAGCAATGTCACGCTTCCCGTCGCGTGGATCAAAGGATCTGTGGTTTTCCCTTGAGGCTTTCCCACAGGGCTGTCCCACGTGCCACCGTGGTGTGAGTCGATCCTCGGCGTGAAAGATGAGCCAGTGCAGGGCAAAGAGGTTCCTCTGGAATGGACTGAGACATCTGGGGGACTCTTGGAATGGTGGTACGACCATGGATTTCCTCTCGCCTTTCCTGTTGAGAGTGCCTCCTCTTTGGATGCGAAGGGAACGCCGGGAATTCTTTCCCGTTGAAAGCAGGGAAAGGATCCCTCATCTCGAGCTACGAGGGGGAAATGGGGCTCCTCTGGATGTGGGCGGGACCATCGTGCTTCCTCTCAAGTGGAGACGGGTATGGCGGTGAACTTCTTGAGTTGCAGCAAGGGTGTGAAAGACCCTTTCGAAGTTCCAGAGGTTAGGTGTCATTAGTCTCCAGACGCCTCATCGGAAATACGCCTCATCTCGCCTGGAAGGGAGAACTTCCTGGATTTTCTCGAGTTGCGGCAGGTGTTCTCGAGTTATGACGGGGACCACAGGGACACGCCCTGGTGGCCTCAGGAGAGGCCAGTCCCCATGCGAGTTGCTAGGGGGCCTCTCGGGATTCCTCTCCCGTCGATACCGGGGCCAAAAACCTTGTGTGGAGTCAGGGCCGGAACCGAGGATTCCTCTCAGGGGTGATATGGATCTTTGGGTACTTCTGGAGTCTCCCCAGGGGAGTCAGGCCTCGTCTCGAGTGGGGGCATGCACGTGCGCTTTCCTTCCAGGCTGTAGCAGCAATGTCACGATTCCCGTCGCGTGCATCAAAGGATCTGTGGTTTTCCCTCGAGGCTTTCCCTCGAGGCTTTCCCGCAGGGCTGTCCCACGTTCCACCGTGGTGTGAGTCGATCCTCGGCGTGAAAGATGAGCCAGTGCAGGGCAAAGAGGTTCCTCTGGAATGGACTGAGACATCTGGGGGACTCTTGGAATGGTGGTACCACCATGGAGTTCCTCTCGCCTTTCCTGTTGAGAGTGCCTCCTCTTGAGATGCGACGGGAACGCCGGGAATTCTTTCCCGTTGAAAGCAGGGAAAGGATCCCTCATCTCGAGCTACGAGGGGGAAACGGGGCTCCTCTGGATGTGGGTGGGACCATCGTGCTTCCTCTCGAGTGGAGACGGGTATGGCGGTGAACTTCTTGAGTTGCAGCAAGGGTGTGAAAGACCCTTTCGAAGTTCCAGAGGTTACGTGTCAGTCTCCAGATGCCTCTTCGGAAATAGACCTCATCTCGCCTGGAAGGGAGAACTTCCTGGATTTTCTCGAGGTGCGGCAGGTGTTCTCGAGTTACGACGGGTACCACAGGGACCCGCCCTGATGGCCTCAGGAGAGGCCAGTCCCCATGCGAGTTGCTAGGGGGCCTCTCGGGATTCCTCTCCCGTCGATACTAGGGCCAAAAACCTTGTGTGGAGTCAGGACCAGAACCGAGGATTCCTCACAGGGGTGACATGGATCTTTGGGTACTTCTGGAGTCTCCCCAGGGGAGTCAGGCCTCGTCTCGAGTGGGGGCATGCACGTGCGCTTTCCTTCCAGGCTGTAGCAGCAATGTCACGCTTCCCGTCGCGTGCATCAAAGGATCTGTGGTTTTCCCTCGAGGCTTTCCCTCGAGGCTTTCCCGCAGGGCTGTCCCACGTGCCACCGTGGTGTGAGTCGATCCTCGGCGTCAAAGATGAGCCAGTGCAGGGCAAAGAGGTTCCTCTGGAATGGACTGAGACATCTGGGGGACTCTTGGAATGGTGGTACGACCATGGAGTCCCTCTCGCCTTTCCTGTTGAGAGTGCCTCCTCTTGAGATCCGACGGGAACGCCGGGAATTCTTTCCCGTTGAAAGCAGGGAAAGGATCCCTCATCTCGAGCTCCGAGGGGGAAACGGGGCTCCTCTGGATGTGGGCGGGACCATCGTGCTTCCTCTCGAGTGGAGACGGGTATGGCGGTGAACTTCTTGAGTTGCAGCAAGGGTGTGAAAGACCCTTTCGAAGTTCCAGAGGTTAGGTGTCATTAGTCTCCAGACGCCTCATCGGAAATAGGCCTCATCTCGCCTGGAAGGGAGAACTTCCTGGATTTTCTCGAGTTGCGACAGGTGTTCTCGAGTTACGACGGGGACCTCAGGGACCCGCCCTGGTGGCCTCAAGAACAGCCAGTCCCCATGCGAGTTGCTAGGGGGCCTCTCGGGATTCCTCTCCCGTCGATACCGGGGCCAAAAACCTTGTGTGGAGTCAGGGCCGGAACCGAGGATTCCTCTCAGGGGCTGACATGGATCTTTGGGTACTTCTGGAGTCTCCCCAGGGGAGTCAGGCCTCGTCTCGAGTGGGGGCATGCACGTGTGCTTTCCTTCCAGGCTGTAGCAGCAATGTCACGCTTCCCGTCGCGTGGATCAAAGGATCTGTGGTTTTCCCTCGAGGCTTTCCCTCGAGGCTTTCCCACAGGGCTGTCCCACGTGCCACCTTGGTGTGAGTCGATCCTCGGTATGAAAGATGAGCCAGTGCAGGGCAAAGAGGTTCCTCTGGAATGGACTCAGACATCTGGGGGACTCTTGGAATGGTGGTACGACCATGGAGTTCCTCTCGCCTTTCCTGTTGAGAGTGCCTCCTCTTGAGATGCGACGGGAATGCCGGGAATTCTTTCCCGTTGAAAGCAGGGAAAGGATCCATCATCTCGAGCTACGAGGTGGAAACGGGGCTCCTCTGGATGTGGGCGGGACCATCGTGCTTTCTCTCGTGTGGAGACGGGTATGGCGGTAAACTTCTTGAGTTGCAGCAAGGGTGTGAAAGACCTTTTCGAAGTTCCAGAGGTTAGGTGTCATTAGTCTCCAGACGCCTCATCGGAAATAGGCCTCATCTCGCCTGGAAGGGAGAACTTCCTGGATTTTCTCGAGTTGCGGCAGGTGTTCTCGAGTTACGACGGGGACCTCAGGGACCCGCCCTGGTGGCCTCAGGAGAGTCCAGTCCCCATGCGAGTTGCTAGGGGCCTCTCGGGATTCCTCTCCCGTCGATACCGGGGCCAAAAACCTTGTGTGGAGTCAGGGCCAGAACCGAGGATTCCTCTCAGGGGCTGACATGGATCTTTGGGTACTTCTGGAGTCTCCCCAGGGGAGTCAGGCCTCGTCTCGATTGGGGGCATGCACGTGCGCTTTCCTTCCAGGCTGTAGCAGCAATGTCACGCTTCCCGTCGCGTGGATCAAAGGATCTGTGGTTTTCCCTCGAGGCTTTCCCTCGAGGCTTTCCCACAGGGCTGTCCCACGTGCCACCGTGGTGTGAGTCGATCCTCGGCGCGAAAGATGAGCCAGTGCAGGGCAAAGAGGTTCCTCTGGAATGGACTGAGACATCTGGGGGACTCTTGGAATGGTGGTACGACCATGGAGTTCCTCTCGCCTTTCCTTTTAAGAGTGCCTCCTCTTGAGATCCGACGGGAACGCCGGGAATTCTTTCCCGTTGAAAGCAGGGAAAGGATCCCTCATCTCGAGCTACGAGGGGGAAACGGGGCTCCTCTGGATGTGGGCGGGACCATCGTGCTTCCTCTCGAGTGGAGACGGGTATGGCGGTGAACTTCTTGAGTTGCAGCAAGGGTGTGAAAGACCCTTTCGAAGTTCCAGAGGTTAGGTGTCATTAGTCTCCAGACGCCTCATCGGAAATAGGCCTCATCTCGCCTGGAAGGGAGAACTTCCCGGATTTTCTCGAGGTGCGGCCGGTGTTCTCGAGTTACGACGGGGACCTCAGGGACCCGCCCTGGTGGCCTCAGGAGAGGCCAGTCCCCATGCGAGTTGCTGGGGGGCCACTCGGGATTCCTCTCCCGTCGATACCGGGGCCAAAAACCTTGTGTGGAGTCAGGGCTGGAACCGAGGATTCCTCTCAGGAGCTGACATGGATCTTTGGGTACTTCTGGAGTCCCACCAGGGGAGTCAGGCCTCTTCTCGATTGGGGGCATGCACGTGTGCTTTCCTTCCAGGCTGTAGCAGCAATGTCACGCTTCCCGTCGCGTGGATCAAAGGATCTGTGGTTTTCCCTTGAGGCTTTCCCACAGGGCTGTCCCACGTGCCACCGTGGTGTGAGTCGATCCTCGGCGTGAAAGATGAGCCAGTGCAGGGCAAAGAGGTTCCTCTGGAATGGACTGAGACATCTGGGGGACTCTTGGAATGGTGGTACGACCATGGATTTCCTCTCGCCTTTCCTGTTGAGAGTGCCTCCTCTTTGGATGCGAAGGGAACGCCGGGAATTCTTTCCCGTTGAAAGCAGGGAAAGGATCCCTCATCTCGAGCTACGAGGGGGAAATGGGGCTCCTCTGGATGTGGGCGGGACCATCGTGCTTCCTCTCGAGTGGACACGGGTATGGCGGTGAACTTCTTGAGTTGCAGCAAGGGTGTGAAAGACCCTTTCGAAATTCCAGAGGTTAGGTGTCATTAGTCTCCAGACGCCTCATCGGAAATAGGCCTCATCTCGCCTGGAAGGGAGAACTTCCTGGATATTCTCGATTTGCGGCAGGTGTTCTCGAGTTATGACGGGGACCTCAGGGACCCGCCCTGGTGGCCTCAGGAGAGGCCAGTCCCCATGCGAGTTGCTAGGGGGCCTCTCGGGATTCCTCTCCCGTCGATACCGGGGCCAAAAACCTTGTGTGGAGTCAGGGCCGGAACCGAGGATTCCTCTCAGGGGTGACATGGATCTTTGGGCACTTCTGGAGTCTCCCCAGGGGAGTCAGGCCTCGTCTCGAGTGGGGACATGCACGTGCGCTTTCCTTCCAGGCTGTAGCAGCAATGTCACGCTTCCCGTCGCGTGCATCAAAGGATCTGTGGTTTTCCCTCGAGGCTTTCCCTCGAGGCTTTCCCACAGGGCTGTCCCACGTGCCACCGTGGTGTGAGTCGATCCTCGGCGTGAAAGATGAGCCAGTGCAGGGCAAAGAGGTTCCTCTGGAATGGACTGAGACATCTGGGGGACTCTTGGAATGGTGGTACGACCATGGAGTTCCTCTCGCCTTTCCTGTTGAGAGTGCCTCCTCTTGAGATGCGACGGGAACGCCGGGAATTCTTTCCCGTTGAAAGCAGGGAAAGGATCCCTCATCTCGAGCTCCGAGGGGGAAACGGGGCTCCTCTGGATGTGGGCGGGACCATCGTGCTTCCTCTCGAGTGGAGACGGGTATGGCGGTGAACTTCTTGAGTTGCAGCAAGGGTGTGAAAGACCCTTTCGACGTTCCAGAGGTTAGGTGTCATTAGTCTCCAGACGCCTCATCGGAAATAGGCCTCATCTCGCCTGGAAGGGAGAACTTCCTGGATTTTCTCGAGTTGCGGCAGGTGTTCTCGAGTTACGACGGGGACCTCAGGGACCCGCCCTGGTGGCCTCAGGAGAGGCCAGTCCCCATGCGAGTTGCTAGGGGGCCTCTCGGGATTCCTCTCCCGTCGATACCGGGGCCAAAAACCTTGTGTGGAGTCAGGGCCGGAACCGAGGATTCCTCTCAGGGGCTGACATGGATCTTTGGGTACTTCTGGAGTCTCCCCAGGGGAGTCAGGCCTCGTCTCGAGTGGGGGCATGCACGTGTGCTTTCCTTCCAGGCTGTAGCAGCAATGTCACGCTTCCCGTCGCGTGGATCAAAGGATCTGTGGTTTTCCCTCGAGGCTTTCCCTCGAGGCTTTCCCACAGGGCTGTCCCACGTGCCACCGTGGTGTGAGTCGATCCTCGGCATGAAAGATGAGCCAGTGCAGGGCAAAGAGGTTCCTCTGGAATGGACTGAGACATCTGGGGGACTCTTGGAATGGTGGTATGACCATGGAGTTCCTCTCGCCTTTCCTGTTGAGAGTGCCTCCTCTTGAGATGCGACGGGAACGCCGGGAATTCTTTCCCGTTGAAAGCAGGGAAAGGATCCCTCATCTCGAGCTCCGAGGGGGAAACGGGGCTCCTCTGGATGTGGGCGGGACCATCGTGCTTCCTCTCGAGTGGAGACGGGTATGGCGGTGAACTTCTTGAGTTGCAGCAAGGGTGTGAAAGACCCTTTCGACGTTCCAGAGGTTAGGTGTCATTAGTCTCCAGACGCCTCATCGGAAATAGGCCTCATCTCGCCTGGAAGGGAGAACTTCCCGGATTTTCTCGAGGTGCGGCCGGTGTTCTCGAGTTACGACGGGGACCTCAGGGACCCGCCCTGGTGGCCTCAGGAGAGGCCAGTCCCCATGCGAGTTGCTAGGGGGCCTCTCGGGATTCCTCTCCCGTCGATACCGGGGCCAAAAACCTTGTGTGGAGTCAGGGCTGGAACCGAGGATTCCTCTCAGGAGCTGACATGGATCTTTGGGTACTTCTGGAGTCCCACCAGGGGAGTCAGGCCTCTTCTCGATTGGGGGCATGCACGTGTGCTTTCCTTCCAGGCTGTAGCAGCAATGTCACGCTTCCCGTCGCGTGGATCAAAGGATCTGTGGTTTTCCCTCGAGGCTTTCCCACAGGGCTGTCCCACGTGCCACAGTGGTGTGAGTCGATCCTCGGCGTGAAAGATGAGCCAGTGCAGGGCAAAGAGGCTCCTCTGGAATGGACTGAGACATCTGGGGGACTCTTGGAATGGTGGTACGACCATGGAGTTCCTCTCGCCTTTCCTGTTGAGAGTGCCTCCTCTTTGGATGCGACGGGAACGCCGGGAATTCTTTCCCGTTGAAAGCAGGGAAAGGATCCCTCATCTCGAGCTACGAGGGGGAAACGGGGCTCCTCTGGATGTGGGCGGGACCATCGTGCTTCCTCTCGAGTGGACACGGGTATGGCGATGAACTTCTTGAGTTGCAGCAAGGGTGTGAAAGACCCTTTCGAAATTCCAGAGGTTAGGTGTCATTAGTCTCCAGACGCCTCATCGGAAATAGGCCTCATCTCGCCTGGAAGGGAGAACTTCCTGGATATTCTCGATTTGCGGCAGGTGTTCTCGAGTTATGACGGGGACCTCAGGGACAGCCCTGGTGGCCTCAGGAGAGGCCAGTCCCCATGCGAGTTGCTAGGGGGCCTCTCGGGATTCCTCTCCCGTCGATACCGGGGCCAAAAACCTTGTGTGGAGTCAGGGCCGGAACCGAGGATTCCTCTCAGGGGTGACATGGATCTTTGGGCACTTCTGGAGTCTCCCCAGGGGAGTCAGGCCTCGTCTCGAGTGGGGACATGCACGTGCACTTTCCTTCCAGGCTGTAGCAGCAATGTCACGCTTTCCGTCGCGTGCATCAAAGGATCTGTGGTTTTCCCTCGAGGCTTTCCCTCGAGGCTTTCCCACAGGGCTGTCCCACGTGCCACCGTGGTGTGAGTCGATCCTCGGCGTGAAAGATGAGCCAGTGCAGGGCAAAGAGGTTCCTCTGGAATGGACTGAGACATCTGGGGGACTCTTGGAATGGTGGTACGACCCTGGAGTTCCTCTCGCCTTTCCTGTTGAGAGTGCCTCCTCTTGAGATGCGACGGGAACGCCGGGAATTCTTTCCCGTTGAAAGCAGGGAAAGGATCCCTCATCTCGAGCTCCGAGGGGGAAACGGGGCTCCTCTGGATGTGGGCGGGACCATCGTGCTTCCTCTCGATTGGAGACGGGTATGGCGGTGAACTTCTTGAGTTGCAGCAAGGGTGTGAACGACCCTTTCGACGTTCCAGAGGTTAGGTGTCATTAGTCTCCAGACGCCTCATCGGAAATAGGCCTCATCTCGCCTGGAAGGGAGAACTTCCTGGATTTTCTCGAGTTGCGGCAGGTGTTCTCGAGTTACGACGGGGACCTCAGGGACCCGCCCTGGTGGCCTCAGGAGAGGCCAGTCCCCATGCGAGTTGCTAGGGGGCCTCTCGGGATTCCTCTCCCGTCGATACCGGGGCCAAAAACCTTGTGTGGAGTCAGGGCCGGAACCGAGGATTCCTCTCAGGGGCTGACATGGATCTTTGGGTACTTCTGGAGTCTCCCCAGGGGAGTCAGGCCTCGTCTCGAGTGGGGGCATGCACGTGCGCTTTCCTTCCAGGCTGTAGCAGCAATGTCACGCTTCCCGTCGCGTGCATCAAAGGATCTGTGGTTTTCCCTCGAGGCTTTCCCTCGAGGCTATCCAGCAGGGCTGTCCCACGTGCCACCGTGGTGTGAGTCGATCCTCGGCGTGAAAGATGAGCCAGTGCAGGGCAAAGAGGTTCCTCTGGAATGGACTGAGACATCTGGGCGACTCTTGGAATGGTGGTACGACCATGGAGTTCCTCTCGCCTTTCCTGTTGAAAGTGCCTCCTCTTGAGATGCGACGGGAACGCCGGGAATTCTTTCCCGTTGAAAGCAGGGAAAGGATCCCTCATCTCGAGCTACGAGGGTGAAACGGGGCTCCTCTGGATGTGGGCGGGACCATCGTGCTTCCTCTCGAGTGGACACGGGTATGGCGCTGAACTTCTTGAGTTGCAGCAAGGGTGTGAAAGACCCTTTCGAAGTTCCAGAGGTTAGGTGTCATTAGTCTCCAGACGCCTCATCGGAAATAGGCCTCATCTCGCCTGGAAGGGAGAACTTCCTGGATTTTCTCGATTTGCGGCAGGTGTTCTCGAGTTACGACGGGGACCTCAGGGACCCGCCCTGGTGGCCTCAGGAGAGGCCAGTCCCCATGCGAGTTGCTAGGGGGCCTCTCGGGATTCCTCTCCCGTCGATACCGGGGCCAAAAACCTTGTGTGGAGTCAAGGCCGGAACCGAGGATTCCTCTCAGGGCTGACATGGATCTTTGGGTACTTCTGGAGTCTCCCCAGGGGAGTCAGGCCTCGTCTCCAGTGGGGGCATGCACGTGCGCTTTCCTTCCAGGCTGTAGCAGCAATGTCACACTTCCCGTCGCGTGGATCAAAGGATCTGTGGTTTTCCCTCGAGGCTTTCCCTCGAGGCTTTCCCACAGGGCTGTCCCACGTGCCACCGTGGTGTGAGTCGATCCTCGGCGTGGAAGATGAGCCAGTGCAGGGCAAAGAGGTTCCTCTGGAATGGACTGAGACATCTGGGGGACTCTTGGAATGGTGGTACGACCCTGGAGTTCCTCTCGCCTTTCCTGTTGAGAGTGCCTCCTCTTGAGATGCGACGGGGACGCCGGGAATTCTTTCCCGTTGAAAGCAGGGAAAGGATCCCACATCTCGAGCTCCGAGGGGGAAACGGGGCTCCTCAGGATGTGGGCGGGACCATCGTGCTTCCTCTCGAGTGGAGACGGGTATGGCGGTGAACTTCTTGAGTTGCAGCAAGGGTGTGAAAGACCCTTTCGAAGTTCCAGAGGTTACGTGTCAGTCTCCAGATGCCTCATCGGAAATAGACCTCATCTCGCCTGGAAGGGAGAACTTCCTGGATTTTCTCGAGGTGCGGCAGGTGTTCTCGAGTTACGATGGGTACCACAGGGACCCGCCCTGATGGCCTCAGGAGAGGCCAGTCCCCATGCGAGTTGCTAGGGGGCCTCTCGGGATTCCTCTCCCGTCGATACTAGGGCCAAAAACCTTGTGTGGAGTCAGGACCGGAACCGAGGATTCCTCACAGGGGTGACATGGATCTTTGGGTACTTCTGGAGTCTCCCCAGGGGAGTCAGGCCTCGTCTCGAGTGGGGGCATGCACGTGCGCTTTCCTTCCAGGCTGTAGCAGCAATGTCACGCTTCCCGTCGCGTGCATCAAAGGATCTGTGGTTTTCCCTCGAGGCTTTCCCTCGAGGCTTTCCCGCAGGGCTGTCCCACGTGCCACCGTGGTGTGAGTCGATCCTCGGCGTCAAAGATGAGCCAGTGCAGGGCAAAGAGGTTCCTCTGGAATGGACTGAGACATCTGGGGGACTCTTGGAATGGTGGTACGACCCTGGAGTTCCTCTCGCCTTTCCTGTTGAGAGTGCCTCCTCTTGAGATGCGACGGGGACGCCGGGAATTCTTTCCCGTTGAAAGCAGGGAAAGGATCCCACATCTCGAGCTCCGAGGGGGAAACGGGGCTCCTCAGGATGTGGGCGGGACCATCGTGCTCCTTCTCGAGTGGAGACGGGTATGGCGGTGAACTTCTTGAGTTGCAGCAAGGGTGTGAAAGACCCTTTCGAAGTTCCAGAGGTTAGGTGTCATTAGTCTCCAGACGCCTCATCGGAAATAGGCCTCATCTCGCCTGGAAGGGAGAACTTCCTGGATTTTCTCGAGTTGCGGCAGGTGTTCTCGAGTTATGACGGGGACCTCAGGGACACGCCCTGGTGGCCTCAGGAGAGGCCAGTCCCCATGCGAGTTGCTAGGGGGCCTCTCGGGATTCCTATCCCGTCGATACCGGGGCCAAAAACCTTGTGTGGAGTCAGGGCCGGAACCGAGGATTCCTCTCAGGGGTGATATGGATCTTTGGGTACTTCTGGAGTCTCCCAAGGGGAGTCAGGCCTCGTCTCGAGTGGGGGCATGCACGTGCGCTTTCCTTCCAGGCTGTAGCAGCAATGTCACGCTTCCCGTCGCGTGGATCAAAGGATCTGTGGTTTTCCCTCGAGGCTTTCCCACAGGGCTGTCCCACGTGCCACCGTGGTGTGAGTCGATCCTCGGCGTGAAAGATGAGCCAGTGCAGGGCAAAGAGGTTCCTCTGGAATGGACTGAGACATCTGGGGGACTCTTGGAATGGTGGTACGACCATGGAGTTCCTCTCGCCTTTCCTGTTGAGAGTGCCTCCTCTTTGGATGCGACGGGAACGCCGGGAATTCTTTCCCGTTGAAAGCAGGGAAAGGATCCCTCATCTCGAGCTACGAGGGGGAAACGGGGCTCCTCTGGATGTGGGCGGGACCATCGTGCTTCCTCTCGAGTGGACACGGGTATGGCGGTGAACTTCTTGAGTTGCAGCAAGGGTGTGAAAGACCCTTTCGAAATTCCAGAGGTTAGGTGTCATTAGTCTCCAGACGCCTCATCGGAAATAGGCCTCATCTCGCCTGGAAGGGAGAACTTCCTGGATATTCTCGATTTGCGGCAGGTGTTCTCGAGTTATGACGGGGACCTCAGGGACCCGCCCTGGTGGCCTCAGGAGAGGCCAGTCCCCATGCGAGTTGCTAGGGGGCCTCTCGGGATTCCTCTCCCGTCGATACCGGGGCCAAAAACCTTGTGTGGAGTCAGGGCCGGAACCGAGGATTCCTCTCAGGGGTGACATGGATCTTTGGGCACTTCTGGAGTCTCCCCAGGGGAGTCAGGCCTCGTCTCGAGTGGGGACATGCACGTGCGCTTTCCTTCCAGGCTGTAGCAGCAATGTCACGCTTCCCGTCGCGTGCATCAAAGGATCTGTGGTTTTACCTCGAGGCTTTCCCTCGAGGCTTTCCCACAGGGCTGTCCCACGTGCCACCGTGGTGTGAGTCGATCCTCGGCGTGAAAGATGAGCCAGTGCAGGGCAAAGAGGTTCCTCTGGAATGGACTGAGACATCTGGGGGACTCTTGGAATGGTGGTATGACCATGGAGTTCCTCTCGCCTTTCCTGTTGAGAGTGCCTCCTCTTGAGATGCGACGGGAACGCCGGGAATTCTTTCCCGTTGAAAGCAGGGAAAGGATCCCTCATCTCGAGCTCCGAGGGCGAAACGGGGCTCCTCTGGATGTGGGCGGGACCATCGTGCTTCCTCTCAAGTGGAGACGGGTATGGCGGTGAACTTCTTGAGTTGCAGCAAGGGTGTGAAAGACCCTTTCGACGTTCCAGAGGTTAGGTGTCATTAGACTCCAGACGCCTCATCGGAAATAGGCCTCATCTCGCCTGGAAGGGAGAACTTCCTGGATTTTCTCGAGTTGCGGCAGGTGTTCTCGAGTTACGACGGGGACCTCAGGGACCCGCCCTGGTGGCCTCAGGAGAGGCCAGTCCCCATGCGAGTTGCTAGGGGGCCTCTCGGGATTCCTCTCCCGTCGATACCGAGGCCAAAAACCTTGTGTGGAGTCAGGGCCGGAACCGAGGATTGCTCTCAGGGGCTGACATGGATCTTTGGGTACTTCTGGAGTCTCCCCAGGGGAGTCAGGCCTCGTCTCGATTGGGGGCATGCACGTGCGCTTTCCTTCCAGGCTGTAGCATCAATGTCACGCTTCCCGTCGCGTGGATCAAAGGATCTGTGGTTTTCCCTCGAGGCTTTCCCTCGAGGCTTTCCCACAGGGCTGTCCCACGTGCCACCGTGGTGTGAGTCGATCCTCGGCGCGAAAGATGAGCCAGTGCAGGGCAAAGAGGTTCCTCTGGAATGGACTGAGACATCTGGGGGACTCTTGGAATGGTGGTACGACCATGGAGTTCCTCTCGCCTTTCCTTTTAAGAGTGCCTCCTCTTGAGATCCGACGGGAACGCCGGGAATTCTTTCCCGTTGAAAGCAGGGAAAGGATCCCTCATCTCGAGCTACGAGGGGGAAACGGGGCTCCTCTGGATGTGGGCGGGACCATCGTGCTTCCTCTCGAGTGGAGACGGGTATGGCGGTGAACTTCTTGAGTTGCACCAAGGGTGTGAAAGACCCTTTCGAAGTTCCAGAGGTTAGGTGTCATTAGTCTCCAGACGCCTCATCGGAAATAGGCCTCATCTCGCCTGGAAGGGAGAACTTCCCGGATTTTCTCGAGGTGCGGCCGGTGTTCTCGAGTTACGACGGGGACCTCAGGGACCCGCCCTGGTGGCCTCAGGAGAGGCCAGTCCCCATGCGAGTTGCTAGGGGGCCTCTCGGGATTCCTCTCCCGTCGATACCGGGGCCAAAAACCTTGTGTGGAGTCAGGGCTGGAACCGAGGATTCCTCTCAGGAGCTGACATGGATCTTTGGGTACTTCTGGAGTCCCACCAGGGGAGTCAGGCCTCTTCTCGATTGGGGGCATGCACGTGTGCTTTCCTTCCAGGCTGTAGCAGCAATGTCACGCTTCCCGTCGCGTGGATCAAAGGATCTGTGGTTTTCCCTCGAGGCTTTCCCACAGGGCTGTCCCACGTGCCACCGTGGTGTGAGTCGATCCTCGGCGTGAAAGATGAGCCAGTGCAGGGCAAAGAGGTTCCTCTGGAATGGACTGAGACATCTGGGGGACTCTTGGAATGGTGGTACGACCATGGAGTTCCTCTCGCCTTTCCTGTTGAGAGTGCCTCCTCTTTGGATGCGACGGGAACGCCGGGAATTCTTTCCTGTTGAAAGCAGGGAAAGGATCCCTCATCTCGAGCTACGAGGGGGAAACGGGGCTCCTCTGGATGTGGGCGGGACCATCGTGCTTCCTCTCGAGTGGACACGGGTATGGCGGTGAACTTCTTGAGTTGCAGCAAGGGTGTGAAAGACCCTTTCGAAATTCCAGAGGTTAGGTGTCATTAGTCTCCAGACGCCTCATCGGAAATAGGCCTCATCTCGCCTGGAAGGGAGAACTTCCTGGATATTCTCGATTTGCGGCAGGTGTTCTCGAGTTATGACGAGGACCTCAGGGACCCGCCCTGGTGGCCTCAGGAGAGGCCAGTCCCCATGCGAGTTGCTAGGGGGCCTCTCGGGATTCCTCTCCCGTCGATACCGGGGCCAAAAACCTTGTGTGGAGTCAGGGCCGGAACCGAGGATTCCTCTCAGGGGTGACATGGATCTTTGGGCACTCCTGGAGTCTCCCCAGGGGAGTCAGGCCTCGTCTCGAGTGGGGACATGCACGTGCGCTTTCCTTCCAGGCTGTAGCAGCAATGTCACGCTTCCCGTCGCGTGCATCAAAGGATCTGTGGTTTTCCCTCGAGGCTTTCCCTCGAGGCTTTCCCACAGGGCTGTCCCACGTGCCACCGTGGTGTGAGTCGATCCTCGGCGTGAAAGATGAGCCAGTGCAGGGCAAAGAGGTTCCTCTGGAATGGACTGAGACATCTGGGGGACTCTTGGAATGGTGGTACGACCATGGAGTTCCTCTCGCCTTTCCTGTTGAGAGTGCCTCCTCTTGAGATGCGACGGGAACGCCGGGAATTCTTTCCCGTTGAAAGCAGGGAAAGGATCCCTCATCTCGAGCTCCGAGGGGGAAACGGGGCTCCTCTGGATGTGGGCGGGACCATCGTGCTTCCTCTCAAGTGGAGACGGGTATGGCGGTGAACTTCTTGAGTTGCAGCAAGGGTGTGAAAGACCCTTTCGACGTTCCAGAGGTTAGGTGTCATTAGTCTCCAGACGCCTCATCGGAAATAGGCCTCATCTCGCCTGGAAGGGAGAACTTCCTGGATTTTCTCGAGTTGCGGCAGGTGTTCTCGAGTTACGACGGGGACCTCAGGGACCCGCCCTGGTGGCCTCAGGAGAGGCCAGTCCCCATGCGAGTTGCTAGGGGGCCTCTCGGGATTCCTCTCCCGTCGATACCGGGGCCAAAAACCTTGTGTGGAGTCAGGGCCGTAACCGAGGATTCCTCTCAGGGGCTGACATGGATCTTTGGGTACTTCTGGAGTCTCCCCAGGGGAGTCAGGCCTCGTCTCGAGTGGGGGCATGCACGTGCGCTTTCCTTCCAGGCTGTAGCAGCAATGTCACGCTTCCCGTCGCGTGCATCAAAGGATCTGTGGTTTTCCCTCGAGGCTTTCCCTCGAGGCTTTCCAGCAGGGCTGTCCCACGTGCCACCGTGGTGTGAGTCGATCCTCGGCGTGAAAGATGAGCCAGTGCAGGGCAAAGAGGTTCCTCTGGAATGGACTGAGACATATGGGCGACTCTTGGAATGGTGGTACGACCATGGAGTTCCTCTCGCCTTTCCTGTTGAGAGTGCCTCCTCTTGAGATGCGACGGGAACGCCGGGAATTCTTTCCCGTTGAAAGCAGGGAAAGGATCCCTCATCTCGAGCTACGAGGGTGAAACGGGGCTCCTCTGGATGTGGGCGGGACCATCGTGCTTCCTCTCGAGTGGACACGGGTATGGCGCTGAACTTCTTGAGTTGCAGCAAGGGTGTGAAAGACCCTTTCGAAGTTCCAGAGGTTAGGTGTCATTAGTCTCCAGACGCCTCATCGGAAATAGGCCTCATCTCGCCTGGAAGGGAGAACTTCCTGGATTTTCTCGAGGTGCGGCAGGTGTTCTCGAGTTACGACGGGGACCTCAGGGACCCGCCCTGGTGGCCTCAGGAGAGGCCAGTCCCCATGCGAGTTGCTAGGGTGCCTCTCGGGATTCCTCTCCCGTCGATACCGGGGCCAAAAACCTTGTGTGGAGTCAAGGCCGGAACCGAGGATTCCTCTCAGGGGCTGACATGGATCTTTGGGTACTTCTGGAGTCTCCCCAGGGGAGTCAGGCCTCGTCTCCAGTGGGGGCATGCACGTGCGCTTTCCTTCCAGGCTGTAGCAGCAATGTCACACTTCCCGTCGCGTGGATCAAAGGATTTGTGGTTTTCCCTCGAGGCTTTCCCTCGAGGCTTTCCCACAGGGCTGTCCCACGTGCCACCGTGGTGTGAGTCGATCCTCGGCGTGGAAGATGAGCCAGTGCAGGGCAAAGAGGTTCCTCTGGAATGGACTGAGACATCTGGGGGACTCTTGGAATGGTGGTACGACCCTGGAGTTCCTCTCGCCTTTCCTGTTGAGAGTGCCTCCTCTTGAGATGCGACGGGAACGCCGGGAATTCTTTCCCGTTGAAAGCAGGGAAAGGATCCCACATCTCGAGCTCCGAGGGGGAAACGGGGCTCCTCAGGATGTGGGCGGGACCATCGTGCTTCCTCTCGAGTGGAGACGGGTATGGCGGTGAACTTCTTGAGTTGCAGCAAGGGTGTGAAAGACCCTTTCGAAGTTCCAGAGGTTAGGTGTCATTAGTCTCCAGACGCCTCATCGGAAATAGGCCTCATCTCGCCTGGAAGGGAGAACTTCCTGGATTTTCTCGAGTTGCGGCAGGTGTTCTCGAGTTATGACGGGGACCTCAGGGACACGCCCTGGTGGCCTCAGGAGAGGCCAGTCCCCATGCGAGTTGCTAGGGGGCCTCTCGGGATTCCTCTCCCGTCGATACCGGGGCCAAAAACCTTGTGTGGAGTCAGGGCTGGAACCGAGGATTCCTCTCAGGGGTGATATGGATCTTTGGGTACTTCTGGAGTCTCCCCAGGGGAGTCAGGCCTCGTCTCGAGTGGGGGCATGCACGTGCGCTTTCCTTCCAGGCTGTAGCAGCAATGTCACGCTTCCCGTCCCGTGCATCAAAGGATCTGTGGTTTTCCCTCGAGGCTTTCCCTCGAGGCTTTCCCGCAGGGCTGTCCCACGTTCCACCGTGGTGTGAGTCGATCCTCGGCGTGAAAGATGAGCCAGTGCAGGGCAAAGAGGTTCCTCTGGAATGGACTGAGACATCTGGGGGACTCTTGGAATGGTGGTACGACCATGGAGTTCCTCTTGCCTTTCCTGTTGAGAGTGCCTCCTCTTGAGATGCGACGGGAACGCCGGGAATTCTTTCCCGTTGAAAGCAGGGAAAGGATCCCTCATCTCGAGCTACGAGGGGGAAACGGGGCTCCTCTGGATGTGGGTGGGACCATCGTGCTTCCTCTCGAGTGGAGACGGGTATGGCGGTGAACTTCTTGAGTTGCAGCAAGGGTGTGAAAGACCCTTTCGAAGTTCCAGAGGTTACGTGTCAGTCTCCAGATGCCTCATCGGAAATAGACCTCATCTCGCCTGGAAGGGAGAACTTCCTGGATTTTCTCGAGGTGCGGCAGGTGTTCTCGAGTTACGACGGGTACCACAGGGACCCGCCCTGATGGCCTCAGGAGAGGCCAGTCCCCATGCGAGTTGCCAGGGGGCCTCTCGGGATTCCTCTCCGGTCGATACTAGGGCCAAAAACCTTGTGTGGAGTCAGGACCGGAACCGAGGATTCCTCACAGGGGTGACATGGATCTTTGGGTACTTCTGGAGTCTCCCCAGGGGAGTCAGGCCTCGTCTCGAGTGGGGGCATGCACGTGCGCTTTCCTTCCAGGCTGTAGCAGCAATGTCACGCTTCCCGTCGCGTGCATCAAAGGATCTGTGGTTTTCCCTCGAGGCTTTCCCTCGAGGCTTTCCCGCAGGGCTGTCCCACGTGCCACCGTGGTGTGAGTCGATCCTCGGCGTCAAAGATGAGCCAGTGCAGGGCAAAGAGGTTCCTCTGGAATGGACTGAGACATCTGGGGGACTCTTGGAATGGTGGTACCACCATGGAGTTCCTCTCGCCTTTCCTGTTGAGAGTGCCTCCTCTTGAGATGCGACGGGAACGCCGGGAATTCTTTCCCGTTGAAAGCAGGGAAAGGATCCCTCATCTCGAGCTCCGAGGGGGAAACGGGGCTCCTCTGGATGTGGGCGGGACCATCGTGCTTCCTCTCGAGTGGAGATGGGTATGGCGGTGAACTTCTTGAGTTGCAGCAAGGGTGTGAAAGACCCTTTCGAAGTTCCAGAGGTTAGGTGTCATTAGTCTCCAGACGCCTCATCGGAAATAGGCCTCATCTCGCCTGGAAGGGAGAACTTCCTGGATTTTCTCGAGTTGCGGCAGGTGTTCTCGAGTTACGACGGGGACCTCAGGGACCCGCCCTGGTGGCCTCAAGAACAGCCAGTCCCCATGCGAGTTGCTAGGGGGCCTCTCGGGATTCCTCTCCCGTCGATACAGGGGCCAAAAACCTTGTGTGGAGTCAGGGCCGGAACCGAGGATTCCTCTCAGGGGCTGACATGGATCTTTGGGTACTTCTGGAGTCTCCCCAGGGGAGTCAGGCCTCGTCTCGAGTGGGGGCATGCACGTGTGCTTTCCTTCCAGGCTGTAGCAGCAATGTCACGCTTCCCGTCGCGTGGATCAAAGGATCTGTGGTTTTCCCTCGAGGCTTTCCCTCGAGGCTTTCCCACAGGGCTGTCCCACGTGCCACCGTGGTGTGAGTCGATCCTCGGCATGAAAGATGAGCCAGTGCAGGGCAAAGAGGTTCCTCTGGAATGGACTCAGACATCTGGGGGACTCTTGGAATGGTGGTACGACCATGGAGTTCCTCTCGCCTTTCCTGTTGAGAGTGCCTCCTCTTGAGATGCGACGGGAATGCCGGGAATTCTTTCCCGTTGAAAGCAGGGAAAGGATCCCTCATCTCGAGCTACGAGGGGGAAACGGGGCTCCTCTGGATGTGGGCGGGACCATCGTGCTTCCTCTCGAGTGGAGACGGGAAAGGAGGTGAACTTCTTGAGTAGCAGCAAGGGTGTGAAAGACCCTTTCGAAGTTCCAGAGGTTGGGTGTCATTAGTCTCCAGACGCCTCATCGGAAATAGGCCTCATCTCGCCTGGAAGGGAAAACTTCCTGGATTTTCTCGAGTTGCGGCAGGTGTTCTCAAGTTACGACGGGGACCTCAGGGACCCGCCCTGGTGGCCTCAGGAGAGGCCAGTCCCCATGCGAGGTGCTAGGGGGCCTCTCGTGATTCCTCTCCCGTCGATACCGGGGCCAAAAACCTTGTGTGCAGTCAGGGCCCGAAACGAGGATTCCTCTCAGGGGCTGACATGGATCTTTGGGTACTTCTGGAGTCTCCCCAGGGGATTCAGGCCTCGTCTCGAGTGGGGGCATGCACGTGCGCTTTCCTTCCAGGCTGTAGCAGCAATGTCACGCTTCCCGTCGCGTGGATCAAAGGATCTGTGGTTTTCCCTCGAGGCTTTCCCTCGAGGCTTTCCCACATGGCTGTGCCACGTGCCACCGTGGTGTGAGTCGATCCTCGGCGTGAAAGATGAGCCAGTGAAGGGCAAAGAGGTTCCTCTGGAATGGACTGAGACATCTGGGGGACTCTTGGAATGGTGGTACGACCATGGAGTTCCTCTCGCCTTTCCTGTTGAGAGTGCCTCCTCTTGAGATGCGACGGGAATGACGGGAATACTTTCCCGTTGAAAGCAGGGAAAGGATCCCTCATCTCGAGCTACGAGGGGGAAACGGGGCTCCTCTGGATGTGGGCGGGACCATCGTGCTTCCTCTCGAGTGGAGACGGGTATGGCGGTGAACTTCTTGAGTTGCAGCAAGGGTGTGAAAGACCCTTTCGAAGTTCCAGAGGTTAGGTGTCATTAGTCTCCAGACGCCTCATCGGAAATAGGCCTCATCTCGCCTGCAAGGGAGAACTTCCTGGATTTTCTCGAGTTGCGGTAGGTGTTCTCGAGTTACGACGGGGACCTCAGGGACCCGCCCTGGTTGCCTCAAGAGGCCAGTCCCCATGCGATTTGCTACGGGGCCTCTCGGGATTCCTCTAACGTCGATACCGGGGCCAAAAACCTTGTGTGGAGTCAGGGCCGTAACCGAGGATTCCTCTCAGGGGCTGACATGGATCTTTGGGTACTTCTGGAGTCTCCCCAGGGGAGTCAGGCCTCGTCTCGAGTGGGGGCATGCACGTGCGCTTTCCTTCCAGGCTGTAGCAGCAATGTCACGCTTCCCGTGGCGTGGATGAAAGGATCTGTGGTTTTCCCTCGAGGCTTTCCCACAGGGCTGTCCCACGTGCCACCGTGGTGTGAGTCGTTCCCCGGCGTGAAAGATGAGCCAGTGCAGGGCAAAGAGGTTCCTCTGGAATGGACTGAGACATCTGGGGGACTCTTGGAATGGTGGTACGACCATGGAGTTCCTCTCGCCTTTCCTGTTGAGAGTGCCTCCTCTTGAGATGCGACGGGAACGCCGGGAATTCTTTCCCGTTGAAAGCAGGGAAAGGATCCCTCATCTCGAGCTCCGAGGGGGAAACGGGGCTCCTCTGGATGTGGGCGGGACCATCGTGCTTCCTCTCGAGTGGAGATGGGTATGGCGGTGAACTTCTTGAGTTGCAGCAAGGGTGTGAAAGACCCTTTCGAAGTTCCAGAGGTTAGGTGTCATTAGTCTCCAGACGCCTCATCGGAAATAGGCCTCATCTCGCCTGGAAGGGAGAACTTCCTGGATTTTCTCGAGTTGCGGCAGGTGTTCTCGAGTTACGACGGGGACCTCAGGGACCCGCCCTGGTGGCCTCAAGAACAGCCAGTCCCCATGCGAGTTGCTAGGGGGCCTCTCGGGATTCCTCTCCCGTCGATACCGGGGCCAAAAACCTTGTGTGGAGTCAGGGCCGGAACCGAGGATTCCTCTCAGGGGCTGACATGGATCTTTGGGTACTTCTGGAGTCTCCCCAGGGGAGTCAGGCCTCGTCTCGAGTGGGGGCATGCACGTGTGCTTTCCTTCCAGGCTGTAGCAGCAATGTCACGCTTCCCGTCGCGTGGATCAAAGGATCTGTGGTTTTCCCTCGAGGCTTTCCCTCGAGGCTTTCCCACAGGGCTGTCCCACGTGCCACCGTGGTGTGAGTCGATCCTCGGCATGAAAGATGAGCCAGTGCAGGGCAAAGAGGTTCCTCTGGAATGGACTCAGACATCTGGGGGACTCTTGGAATGGTGGTACGACCATGGAGTTCCTCTCGCCTTTCCTGTTGAGAGTGCCTCCTCTTGAGATGCGACGGGAATGCCGGGAATTCTTTCCCGTTGAAAGCAGGGAAAGGATCCCTCATCTCGAGCTACGAGGGGGAAACGGGGCTCCTCTGGATGTGGGCGGGACCATCGTGCTTCCTCTCGAGTGGAGACGGGCAAGGAGGTGAACTTCTTGAGTAGCAGCAAGGGTGTGAAAGACCCTTTCGAAGTTCCAGAGGTTGGGTGTCATTAGTCTCCAGACGCCTCATCGGAAATAGGCCTCATCTCGCCTGGAAGGGAGAACTTCCTGGATTTTCTCGAGTTGCGGCAGGTGTTCTCGAGTTACGACGGGGACCTCAGGGACCCGCCCTGGTGGCCTCAGGAGAGGCCAGTCCCCATGCGAGGTGCTAGGGGGCCTCTCGGGATTCCTCTCCCGTCGATACCGGGGCCAAAAACCTTGTGTGCAGTCAGGGCCGGAAACGAGGATTCCTCTCAGGGGCTGACATGGATCTTTGGGTACTTCTGGAGTCTCCCCAGGGGATTCAGGCCTCGTCTCGAGTGGGGGCATGCACGTGCGCTTTCCTTCCAGGCTGTAGCAGCAATGTCACGCTTCCCGTCGCGTGGATCAAAGGATCTGTGGTTTTCCCTCGAGGCTTTCCCTCGAGGCTTTCCCACATGGCTGTGCCACGTGCCACCGTGGTGTGAGTCGATCCTCGGCGTGAAAGATGAGCCAGTGAAGGGCAAAGAGGTTCCTCTGGAATGGACTGAGACATCTGGGGGACTCTTGGAACGGTGGTACGACCATGGAGTTCCTCTCGCCTTTCCTGTTGAGAGTGCCTCCTCTTGAGATGCGACGGGAATGACGGGAATACTTTCCCGTTGAAAGCAGGGAAAGGATCCCTCATCTCGAGCTACGAGGGGGAAACGGGGCTCCTCTGGATGTGGGCGGGACCATCGTGCTTCCTCTCGAGTGGAGACGGGTATGGCGGTGAACTTCTTGAGTTGCAGCAAGTGTGTGAAAGACCCTTTCGAAGTTCCAGAGGTTAGGTGTCATTAGTCTCCAGACGCCTCATCGGAAATAGGCCTCATCTCGCCTGGAAGGGAGAACTTCCTGGATTTTCTCGAGTTGCGGCAGGTGTTCTCAAGTTACGACGGGGACCTCAGGGACCCGCCCTGGTGGCCTCAGGAGAGGCCAGTCCCCATGTGAGGTGCTAGGGGGCCTCTCGTGATTCCTCTCCCGTCGATACCGGGGCCAAAAACCTTGTGTGCAGTCAGGGCTGGAAACGAGGATTCCTCTCAGGGGCTGACATGGATCTTTGGGTACTTCTGGAGTCTCCCCAGGGGATTCAGGCCTCGTCTCGAGTGGGGGCATGCACGTGCGCTTTCCTTCCAGGCTGTAGCAGCAATGTCACGCTTCCCGTCGCGTGGATCAAAGGATCTGTGGTTTTCCCTCGAGGCTTTCCCTCGAGGCTTTCCCACATGGCTGTGCCACGTGCCACCGTGGTGTGAGTCGATCCTCGGCGTGAAAGATGAGCCAGTGAAGGGCAAAGAGGTTCCTCTGGAATGGACTGAGACATCTGGGGGACTCTTGGAATGGTGGTACGACCATGGAGTTCCTCTCGCCTTTCCTGTTGAGAGTGCCTCCTCTTGAGATGCGACGGGAATGACGGGAATACTTTCCCGTTGAAAGCAGGGAAAGGATCCCTCATCTCGAGCTACGAGGGGGAAACGGGGCTCCTCTGGATGTGGGCGGGACCATCGTGCTTCCTCTCGAGTGGAGACGGGTATGGCGGTGAACTTCTTGAGTTGCAGCAAGGGTGTGAAAGACCCTTTCGAAGTTCCAGAGGTTAGGTGTCATTAGTCTCCAGACGCCTCATCGGAAATAGGCCTCATCTCGCCTGCAAGGGAGAACTTCCTGGATTTTCTCGAGTTGCGGTAGGTGTTCTCGAGTTACGACGGGGACCTCAGGGACCCGCCCTGGTTGCCTCAAGAGGCCAGTCCCCATGCGATTTGCTACGGGGCCTCTCGGGATTCCTCTAACGTCGATACCGGGGCCAAAAACCTTGTGTGGAGTCAGGGCCGTAACCGAGGATTCCTCTCAGGGGCTGACATGGATCTTTGGGTACTTCTGGAGTCTCCCCAGGGGAGTCAGGCCTCGTCTCGAGTGGGGGCATGCACGTGCGCTTTCCTTCCAGGCTGTAGCAGCAATGTCACGCTTCCCGTGGCGTGGATCAAAGGATCTGTGGTTTTCCCTCGAGGCTTTCCCACAGGGCTGTCCCACGTGCCACCGTGGTGTGAGTCGTTCCCCGGCGTGAAAGATGAGCCAGTGCAGGGCAAAGAGGTTCCTCTGGAATGGACTGAGACATCTGGGGGACTCTTGGAATGGTGGTACGACCATGGAGTTCCTCTCGCCTTTCCTGTTGAGAGTGCCTCCTCTTGAGATGCGACGGGAACGCCGGGAATTCTTTCCCGTTGAAAGCAGGGAATGGATCCCTCATCTCGAGCTCCGAGGGGGAAACGGGGCTCCTCTGGATGTGGGCGGGACCATCGTGCTTCCTCTCGAGTGGAGATGGGTATGGCGGTGAACTTCTTGAGTTGCAGCAAGGGTGTGAAAGACCCTTTCGAAGTTCCAGAGGTTAGGTGTCATTAGTCTCCAGACGCCTCATCGGAAATAGTCCTCATCTCGCCTGGAAGGGAGAACTTCCTGGATTTTCTCGAGTTGCGGCAGGTGTTCTCGAGTTACGACGGGGACCTCAGGGACCCGCCCTGGTGGCCTCAAGAACAGCCAGTCCCCATGCGAGTTGCTAGGGGGCCTCTCGGGATTCCTCTCCCGTCGATACCGGGGCCAAAAACCTTGTGTGGAGTCAGGGCCGGAACCGAGGATTCCTCTCAGGGGCTGACATGGATCTTTGGGTACTTCTGGAGTCTCCCCAGGGGAGTCAGGCCTCGTCTCGAGTGGGGGCATGCACGTGTGCTTTCCTTCCAGGCTGTAGCAGCAATGTCACGCTTCCCGTCGCGTGGATCAAAGGATCTGTGGTTTTCCCTCGAGGCTTTCCCTCGAGGCTTTCCCACAGGGCTGTCCCACGTGCCACCGTGGTGTGAGTCGATCCTCGGCATGAAAGATGAGCCAGTGCAGGGCAAAGAGGTTCCTCCTGAATGGACTCAGACATCTGGGGGACTCTTGGAATGGTGGTACGACCATGGAGTTCCTCTCGCCTTTCCTGTTGAGAGTGCCTCCTCTTGAGATGCGACGGGAATGCCGGGAATTCTTTCCCGTTGAAAGCAGGGAAAGGATCCCTCATCTCGAGCTACGAGGGGGAAACGGGGCTCCTCTGGATGTGGGCGGGACCATCGTGCTTCCTCTCGAGTGGAGACGGGCAAGGAGGTGAACTTCTTGAGTAGCAGCAAGGGTGTGAAAGACCCTTTCGAAGTTCCAGAGGTTGGGTGTCATTAGTCTCCAGACGCCTCATCGGAAATAGGCCTCATCTCGCCTGGAAGGGAGAACTTCCTGGATTTTCTCGAGTTGCGGCAGGTGTTCTCGAGTTACGACGGGGACCTCAGGGACCCGCCCTGGTGCCTCAGGAGAGGCCAGTCCCCATGCGAGGTGCTAGGGGGCCTCTCGGGATTCCTCTCCCGTCGATACCGGGGCCAAAAACCTTGTGTGGAGTCAGGGCCGGAAACGAGGATTCCTCTCAGGGGCTGACATGGATCTTTGGGTACTTCTGGAGTCTCCCCAGGGGATTCAGGCCTCGTCTCGAGTGGGGGCATGCACGTGCGCTTTCCTTCCAGGCTGTAGCAGCAATGTCACGCTTCCCGTCGCGTGGATCAAAGGATCTGTGGTTTTCCCTCGAGGCTTTCCCTCGAGGCTTTCCCACATGGCTGTGCCACGTGCCACCGTGGTGTGAGTCGATCCTCGGCGTGAAAGATGAGCCAGTGAAGGGCAAAGAGGTTCCTCTGGAATGGACTGAGACATCTGGGGGACTCTTGGAATGGTGGTACGACCATGGAGTTCCTCTCGCCTTTCCTGTTGAGAGTGCCTCCTCTTGAGATGCGACGGGAATGACGGGAATACTTTCCCGTTGAAAGCAGGGAAAGGATCCCTCATCTCGAGCTACGAGGGGGAAACGGGGCTCCTCTGGATGTGGGCGGGACCATCGTGCTTCCTCTCGAGTGGAGACGGGTATGGCGGTGAACTTCTTGAGTTGCAGCAAGTGTGTGAAAGACCCTTTCGAAGTTCCAGAGGTTAGGTGTCATTAGTCTCCAGACGCCTCATCGGAAATAGGCCTCATCTCGCCTGCAAGGGAGAACTTCCTTGATTTTCTCGAGTTGCGGTAGGTGTTCTCGAGTTACGACGGGGACCTCAGGGACCCGCCCTGGTTGCCTCAAGAGGCCAGTCCCCATGCGATTTGCTACGGGGCCTCTCGGGATTCCTCTAACGTCGATACCGGGGCCAAAAACCTTGTGTGGAGTCAGGGCCGTAACCGAGGATTCCTCTCAGGGGCTGACATGGATCTTTGGGTACTTCTGGAGTCTCCCCAGGGGAGTCAGGCCTCGTCTCGAGTGGGGGCATGCACGTGCGCTTTCCTTCCAGGCTGTAGCAGCAATGTCACGCTTCCCGTCGCGTGGATCAAAGGATCTGTGGTTTTCCCTCGAGGCTTTCCCACAGGGCTATCCCACGTGCCACCGTGGTGTGAGTCGATCCTCGGCGTGAAAGATGAGCCAGTGCAGGGCAAAGAGGTTCCTCTGGAATGGACTGAGACATCTGGGGGACTCTTGGAATGGTGGTACGACCATGGAGTTCCTCTCGCCTTTCCTGTTGAGAGTGCCTCCTCTTGAGATGCGACGGGAACGCCGGGAATTCTTTCCCGTTGAAAGCAGGGAAAGGATCCCTCATCTCGAGCTACGAGGGGGAAACGGGGCTCCTCTGGATGTGGGCGGGACCATCGTGCTTCCTCTCGAGTGGAGACGGGTATGGCGGTGAACTTCTTGAGTTGCAGCAAGGGTGTGAAAGACCCTTTCGAAGTTCCAGAGGTTACGTGTCAGTCTCCAGATGCCTCATCGGAAATAGACCTCATCTCGCCTGGAAGGGAGAACTTCCTGGATTTTCTCGAGGTGCGGCAGGTGTTCTCGAGTTACGACGGGTACCACAGGGACCCGCCTTGATGGCCTCAGGAGAGGCCAGTCCCCATGCGAGTTGCTAGGGGTCCTCTCGGGATTCCTCTCCCGTCGATACTAGGGCCAAAAACCTTGTGTGGAGTCAGGGCCGGAACCGAGGATTCCTCACAGGGGTGACATGGATCTTTGGGTACTTCTGGAGTCTCCCCAGGGGAGTCAGGCCTCGTCTCGAGTGGGGGCATGCACGTGCGCTTTCCTTCCAGGCTGTAGCAGCAATGTCACGCTTCCCGTCGCGTGCATCAAAGGATCTGTGGTTTTCCCTCGAGGCTTTCCCTCGAGGCTTTCCCGCAGGGCTGTCCCACGTGCCACCGTGGTGTGAGTCGATCCTCGGCGTCAAAGATGAGCCAGTGCAGGGCAAAGAGGTTCCTCTGGAATGGACTGAGACATCTGGGGGACTCTTGGAATGGTGGTACGACCATGGAGTTCCTCTCGCCTTTCCTGTTGAGAGTGCCTCCTCTTGAGATGCGACGGGAACGCCGGGAATTCTTTCCCGTTGGAAGCAGGGAAAGGATCCCTCATCTCGAGCTCCGAGGGGGAAACGGGGCTCCTCTGGATGTGGGCGGGACCATCGTGCTTCCTCTCGAGTGGAGACGGGTATGGCGGTGAACTTCTTGAGTTGCAGCAAGGGTGTGAAAGACCCTTTCGAAGTTCCAGAGGTTAGGTGTCATTAGTCTCCAGACGCCTCATCGGAAATAGGCCTCATCTCGCCTGGAAGGGAGAACTTCCTGGATTTTCTCGAGTTGCGGCAGGTGTTCTCGAGTTAAGACGGGGACCTCAGGGACCCGCCCTGGTGGCCTCAGGAGAGGCCAGTCCCCATGCGAGGTGCTAGGGGGCCTCTCGGGATTCCTCTCCCGTCGATACCGGGGCCAAAACCTTGTGTGCAGTCAGGGCCGGAACCGAGGATTCCTCTCAGGGGCTGACATGGATCTTTGGGTACTTCTGGAGTCTCCCCACGGGAGTCAGGCCTCGTCTCGAGTGGGGGCATGCACGTGCGCTTTCCTTCCAGGCTGTAGCAGCAATGTCACGCTTCCCGTCGCGTGGATCAAAGGATCTGTGGTATTCCCTCGAGGCTTTCCCTCGAGGCTTTCCCACAGGGCTGTCCCACGTGCCACCGTGGTGTGAGTCGATCTTCGGCGTGAAAGATAAGCCAGTGCAGGGCAAAGAGGTTCCTCTGGAATGGACTGAGACATCTGGGGGACTCTTGGAATGGTGGGACGACCATGGAGTTCCTCTCGCCTTTCCTGTTGAGAGTGCCTCCTCTTGAGATACGACGGGAACACCGGGAATTCTTTCCCGTTGAAAGCAGGGAAAGGATCCCTCATCTCGAGCTAAGAGGGGGAAACGGGGCTCCTCTGGATGTGGGCGGGACCATCGTGCTTCCTCTCGAGTGGAGACGGGTATGGCGGTGAACTTCTTGAGTTGCAGCAAGGGTGTGAAAGACCCTTTCGAAGTTCGAGAGGTTAGGTGTCATTAGTCTCCAGACGCCTCATCGGAAATAGGCCTCATCTCGCCTGGAAGGGAGAACTTCCTGGATTTTCTCGAGTTGCGGCAGGTGTTCTCGAGTTACGACGGGGACCTCAGGGACCCGCCCTGGTGGCCTCAGGAGAGGCCAGTCCCCATGCGAGGTGCTAGGGGGCCTCCCGGGATTCCTCTCCCGTCGATACCAAGGCCAAAAACCTTGTGTGGAGTCAGGGTCGGAACCGACGATTCCTCTCAGGGGCTTATATGGATCTTTGGGTACTTCTGGAGTCTCGCCAGGGGAGACAGGCCTCGTCTCGAGTGGGGGCATGCACGTGCGCTTTCCTTCCAGGCTGTAGCAGCAATGTCACGCTTCCCGTGGCGTGGATCAAAGGATCTGTGGTTTTCCCTCGAGGCTTTCCCTCGAGGCTTTCCCACAGGGCTGTCCCACGTGCCTCCGTGGTGTGAGTCGATCCTCGGCGTGAAAGATGAGCCAGTGCAGGGCAAAGAGGTTCCTCTGGAATGGACTGAGACATCTGGGGGACTCTAGGAATGGTGGTACGACCATGGAGTTCCTCTCGCCTTTCCTGTTGAGAGTGCCTCCTCTTGAGATGCGAAGGGAACGCCGGGAATTCCTTCCCGTTGAAAGCAGGAAAGGATCCCTCATCTCTAGCTCCGAGAGGGAAACGGGGCTCCTCTGGATGTGGGCGGGACCATCGTGCTTCCTCTCGAGTGGAGACGGGTATGGTGGTGAACTTCTTGAGTTGCAGCAAGGGTGTGAAAGACCCTTTCGAAATTCCAAAGGTTAGGTGTGATTAGTCTCCAGACGCCTCATCGGAAATAGGCCTCATCTCGCCTGGAAGGGAGAACTTCCTGGATTTTTTCGAGTTGCGGCAGGTGTTCTCGAGTTAAGACGGGGACCTCAGGGACCCGCCCTGGTGGTCTCAGGAGAGGCCAGTCCCCATGCGAGGTGCTAGGGGGCCTCTCGGGATTCCTCTCCCGTCGATACCGGGGCCAAAAAGCTTGTGTGGAGTCAGGGCCGGAACCGAGGATTCCTCTCAAGGGCTGACATGGATCTTTGGGTACTTCTGGAGTCTCCCCAGGGGAGTCAGGCCACGACTCGAGTGGGGGCATGCACGTGCGCTTTCCTTCCAGGCTGTAGCAGCAATGTCACGCTTCCCGTCGCGTGGATCAAAGGATCTGTGGTATTCCCTCGAGGCTTTCCCTCGAGGCTTTCCCACAGGGCTGTCCCACGTGCCACCGTGGTGTGAGTCGATCCTCGGCGTGAAAGATTAGCCAGTGCAGGGCAAAGAGGTTCCTCTGGAATGGACTGAGACATCTGGGGGACTCTTGGAATGGTGGTACGACCATGGAGTTCCTCTCGAATTTCCTGTTGAGAGTGCCTCCTCTTGAGATTCGACGGGAACACCGGGAATTCTTTCCCGTTGAAAGCAGGGAAAGGATCCCTCATCTCGAGCTAAGAGGGGGAAACGGGGCTCCTCTGGATGTGGGCGGGACCATCGTGCTTCCTCTCGAGTGGAGACGGGTATGGCGGTGAACTTCTTGAGTTGCAGCAAGGGTGTGAAAGACCCTTTCGAAGTCCGAGAGGTTAGGTGTCATTAGTCTCCAGACGCCTCATCGGAAATAGGCCTCATCTCGCCTGGAAGGGAGAACTTCCTGGATTTTCTCGAGTTGCGGCAGGTGTTCTCGAGTTACGACGGGGACCTCAGGGACCCGCCCTGGTGGCCTCAGGAGAGGCCAGTCCCCATGCGAGGTGCTAGGGGGCCTCTCGGGATTCCTCTCCCGTCGATACCAAGGCCAAAAACCTTGTGTGGAGTCAGGGTCGGAACCGAGGATTCCTCTCAGGGGCTTATATGGATCTTTGGGTACTTCTGGAGTCTCGCCAGGGGAGACAGGCCTCGTCTCGAGTGGGGGCATGCACGTGCGCTTTCCTTCCAGGCTGTAGCAGCAATGTCACGCTTCCCGTCGCGTGGATCAAAGGATCTGTGGTTTTCCCTCGAGGCTTTCCCTCGAGGCTTTCCCACAGGGCTGTCCCACGTGCCTCCGTGGTGTGAGTCGATCCTCGGCGTGAAAGATGAGCCAGTGCAGGGCAAAGAGGTTCCTCTGGAATGGACTGAGACATCTGGGGGACTCTAGGAATGGTGGTACGACCATGGAGTTCCTCTCGAGTTTCCTGTTGAGAGTGCCTCCTCTTGAGATGCGACGGGAACGCCGGGAATTCCTTTCCGTTGAAAGCAGGAAAGGATCCCACATCTCGAGCTACGAGAGGGAAACGGGGCTCCTCTGGATGTGGGCGGGACCATCGTGCTTCCTCTCGAGTGGAGACGGGTATGGCGGTGAACTTCTTGAGTTGCAGCAAGGGTGTGAAAGACCCTTTCGAAATTCCAAAGGTTAGGTGTCATTAGTCTCCAGACGCCTCATCGGAAATAGGCCTCATCTCGCCTGGAAGGGAGAACTTCCTGGATTTTCTCGAGTTGCGGCAGGTGTTCTCGAGTTAAGACGGGGACCTCAGGGACCCGCCCTGGTGGCCTCAGGAGAGGCCAGTCCCCATGCGAGGTGCTAGGGGGCCTCTCGGGATTCCTCTCCCGTCGATACCGGGGCCAAAAACATTTGGTGGAGTCAGGGCCGGAACCGAGGATTCCTCTCAGGGGCTGACATGGATCTTTGGGTACTTCTGGAGTCTCCCCAGGGGAGTCAGGCCTCGTCTCGAGTGGGGGCATGCACGTGCGCTTTCCTTCCAGGCTGTAGCAGCAATGTCACGCTTCCCGTGGCGTGGATCAAAGGATCTGTGGTTTTCCCTCGAGGCTTTCCCTCGAGGCTTTCCAACAGGGCTGTCCCACGTGCCACCGTGGTGTGATTCGATCCTCGGTGTGAAAGATGTGCCAGTGCAGGGCAAAGAGGTTCCTTTGGAATGGACTGAGACATCTGGGGGACTCTTGGAATGGTGGTACGACCATGGAGTTCCTCTCGCCTTTCCTGTTGAGAGTGCCTGCTCTTGAGATGCGACGGGAACGCCGGGAATTCTTTCCCGTTGAAAGCAGGGAAAGGATCCCTCATCTCTAGCTACGAGGGGGAAACGGTGCTCCTCTGGATGTGGGCGGGACCATCGTGCTTCCTCTTGAGTGGACACGGGTATGGCGGTGAACTTCTTGAGTTGCAGCAAGGGTGTGAAAGACTCTTTCGAAGTTCCAGAGGTTAGGTGTCATTAGTCTCCAGACGCCTCATCAGAAATAGGCCTCATCTCGCCTGGAAGGGAGAACTTCCTGGATTTTCTCGAGTTGCGGCAGGTGTTCTCGAGTTACGACGGGGACCTCAGGGACCCGCCCTGGTGGCCTCAGGAGAGGCCAGTCCCCATGCGAGGTGCTAGGGGGCCTCTCGGGATTCCTCTCCCGTCGATACCAAGGCCAAAAACCTTGTGTGGAGTCAGGGTCGGAACCAAGGATTCCTCTCAGGGGCTTATATGGATCTTTGGGTACTTCTGGAGTCTCGCCAGGGGAGACAGGCCTCGTCTCGAGTGGGGGCATGCACGTGCGCTTTCCTTCCAGGCTGTAGCAGCAATGTCACGCTTCCCGTCGCGTGGATCAAAGGATCTGTGGTTTTCCCTCGAGGCTTTCCCTCGAGGCTTTCCCACAGGGCTGTCCCACGTGCCTCCGTGGTGTGAGTCGATCCTCGGCGTGAAAGATGAGCCAGTGCAGGGCAAAGAGGTTCCTCTGGAATGGACTGAGACATCTGGGGGACTCTAGGAATGGTGGTACGACCATGGAGTTCCTCTCGCCTTTCCTGTTGAGAGTGCCTCCTCTTGAGATGCGACGGGAACGCCGGGAATTCCTTCCCGTTGAAAGCAGGAAAGGATCCCTCATCTCGAGCTCCGAGAGGGAAACGGGGCTCCTCTGGATGTGGGCGGGACCATCGTGCTTCCTCTCGAGTGGAGACGGCTATGGCGGTGAACTTCTTGAGTTGCAGCAAGGGTGTGAAAGACCCTTTCGAAATTCCAAAGGTTAGGTGTCATTAGTCTCCAGACGCCTCATCGGAAATAGGCCTCATCTCGCCTGGAAGGGAGAACTTCCTGGATTTTCTCGAGTTGCGGCAGGTGTTCTCGAGTTAAGACGGGGACCTCAGGGACCCGCCCTGGTGGCCTCAGGAGAGGCCAGTCCCCATGCGAGGTGCTAGGGGGCCTCTCGGGATTCCTCTCCCGTCGATACCGGGGCCAAAAACATTTGGTGGAGTCAGGGCCGGAACCGAGGATTCCTCTCAGGGGCTGACATGGATCTTTGGGTACTTCTGGAGTCTCCCCAGGGGAGTCAGGCCTCGTCTCGAGTGGGGGCATGCACGTGCGCTTTCCTTCCAGGATGTAGCAGCAATGTCACGCTTCCCGTGGCGTGGATCAAAGGATCTGTGGTTTTCCCTCAAGGCTTTCCCTCGAGGCTTTCCCACAGGGCTGTCCCACGTGCCACCGTGGTGTGATTCGATCCTCAGTGTGAAAGATGTGCCAGTGCAGGGCAAAGAGTTTCCTTTGGAATGGACTGAGACATCTGGGGGACTCTTGGAATGGTGGTACGACCATGGAGTTCCTCTCGCCTTTCCTGTTGAGAGTGCCTGCTCTTGAGATGCGACGGGAACGCCGGGAATTCTTTCCCGTTGAAAGCAGGGAAAGGATCCCTCATCTCGAGCTACGAGGGGGAAACGGTGCTCCTCTGGATGTGGGCGGGACCATCGTGCTTCCTCTTGAGTGGACACGGGTATGGCGGTGAACTTCTTGAGTTGCAGCAAGGGTGTGAAAGACTCTTTCGAAGTTCCAGAGGTTAGGTGTCATTAGTCTCCAGACGCCTCATCAGAAATAGGCCTCATCTCGCCTGGAAGGGAGAACTTCCTGGATTTTCTCGAGTTGCGGCAGGTGTTCTCGAGTTACGACGGGGACCTCAGGGACCCGCCGTGGTGGCCACAGGAGACGCCAGTCCCCATGCGAGTTGCTAGGGGGCCTCTCGGGATTCCTCTCCCGTCGATACCGGGGCCAAAAACCTTGTGTGGAGTCAGGGCCGGAACCGAGGATTCCTCTCAGGGGCTGATATGGATCTTTGGGTACATCTGGAGTCTCGCCAGGGGAGATAGGCCTCGTCTCGAGTCGGGGCGTGCACGTGCACTTTCCTTCCAGGCTGTAGCAGCAATGTCACGCTTCCCGTCGCGTGGATCAAAGGATCTGTGGTTTTCCCTCGAGGCTTTCCCTTGAGGCTTTCCCACAGGGCTGTCCCACGTGCCACCGTGGTGTGAGTCGATCCTCGGCGTGAAAGATGAGCCAGTGCAGGGCAAAGAGGTTCCTCTGGAATGGACTGAGACATCTGGGGGACTCTTGGAATAGTGGTACGACCATGGAGTTCCTCTCGCCTTTCCTGTTGAGAGTGCCTCCTCTTGAGATGCGACGGGAACGCCGGGAATTCTTTCCCGTTGAAAGCAGGGAAAGGATCCCTCATCTCGAGCTACGAGGGGGAAACGGTGCTCCTCTGGATGTGGGCGGGACCATCGTGCTTCCTCTCGAGTGGACACGGGTATGGCGGTGAACTTCTTGAGTCGCAGCAAGGGTGTGAAAGACCCTTTCGAAGTTCCAGAGTTTAGGTGTCATCAGTCTCCAGACGCCTCATCGGAAATAGGCCTCATCTCGCCTGGAAGGGAGAACTTCCTGGAATTTCTCGAGTTGCGGCAGGTGTTCTCGAGTTACGACGGGGACCTCAGGGACCCGCCCTGGTGGCCTCAGGAGAGGCCAGTCCCCATGCGAGTTGCTAGGGGGCCTCTCGGGATTCCTCTCCCGTCGATACCGGGGCCAAAAACCTTGTGTGGAGTCAGGGCCGGAACCGAGGATTCCTCTCAGGGGCTGACATGGATCTTTGAGTACTTCTGGAGTCTCCCCAGGGGAGTCAGGCCTCGTCTCGACTGGGGGCATGCACGTGCGCTTTCCTTCCAGGCTGTAGCAGCAATGTCACGCTTCCCATCTCGTGGATCAAAGGATCTGTGGTTTTCCCTCGAGGCTTTCCATTGAGGCTTTCCCACAGGGCTGTCCCACGTGCCACCATGGTGTGAGTCGATCCTCGGCGTGATAGATGAGCCAGTGCAGGGCAAAGAGGTTCCTCTGGAATGGACTGAGACATCTGGGGGACTCTTGGAATGGTGGTACGACCATGGAGTTCCTCTCGCCTTTCCTGCTGAGAGTGCCTCCTCTTGAGATGCGACGGGAACGCCGGGAATTCTTTCCCGTTGAAAGCAGGGAACGGATCCCTCATCTCGAGCTACGAGGGGGAAACGGTGCTCCTCTGGATGTGGGCGGGACCATCGTGCTTCATCTTGAGTGGACACGGGTATGGCGGTGAACTTCTTGAGTTGCAGCAAGGGTGTGAAAGACCGTTTCGAAGTTCCAGAGTTTAGGTGTCATTAGTCTCCAGACGCCTCATCGGAAATAGGCCTCATCTCGCCTGGAAGGGAGAACTTCCTGGATTTCTCGAGTTGCGGCAGGTGTTCTCGAGTTACGACGGGGACCTCAGGGACCCGCCCTGGTGGCCTCAGGAGAGGCCAGTCCCCATGCGAGTTGCTAGGGGGCCTCTCGGGATTCCTCTCCCGTCGATACCGGGGCCAAAACCCTTTGGTGGAGTCAGGGCCGGAACCGAGGATTCCTCTCAGGGGCTGACATGGATCTTTGGGTACTTCTGGAGTCTCCCCAGGGGAGTCAGGCCTCGTCTCGAGTGGGGGCATGCACGTGCGCTTTCCTTCCAGGCTGTAGCAGCAATGTCACGCTTCCCGTCGCGTGGATCAAACGATCTGTGGTTTTCCCTCGAGGCTTTCCCTCGAGGCTTTCCCACAGGGCTGTCCCACGTGCCACCGTGGTGTGAGTCGATCCTCGGCGTGAAAGATGAGCCAGTGCAGGGCAAAGACGTTCCTCTGGAATGCACTGAGACATCTGGGGGACTCTTGGAATGGTGGTACGACCATGGAGTTCCTCTCGCCTTTCCTGTTGAGAGTGCCTGCTCTTGAGATGCGACGGGAACGCCGGGAATTCTTTCCCGTTGAAAGCAGGGAAAGGATCCCTCATCTCGAGCTACGAGGGGGAAACGGTGCTCCTCTGGATGTGGGCGGGACCATCGTGCTTCCTCTTGAGTGGACACGGGTATGGCGGTGAACTTCTTGAGTTGCAGCAAGGGTGTGAAAGACTCTTTCGAAGTTCCAGAGGTTAGGTGTCATTAGTCTCCAGACGCCTCATCAGAAATAGGCCTCATCTCGCCTGGAAGGGAGAACTTCCTGGATTTTCTCGAGTTGCGGCAGGTGTTCTCGAGTTACGACGGGGACCTCAGGGACCCGCCCTGGTGGCCTCAGGAGACGCCAGTCCCCATGCGAGTTGCTAGGGGGCCTCTCGGGATTCCTCTCCCGTCGATACCGGGGCCAAAAACCTTGTGTGGAGTCAGGGCCGGAACCGAGGATTCCTCTCACGGGCTGATATGGATCTTTGGGTACATCTGGAGTCTCGCCAGGGGAGACAGGCCTCGTCTCGAGTCGGGGCGTGCACGTGCACTTTCCTTCCAGGCTGTAGCAGCAATGTCACGCTTCCCGTCGCGTGGATCAAAGGATCTGTGGTTTTCCCTCGAGGCTTTCCCTTGAGGCTTTCCCACAGGGCTGTCCCACGTGCCACCGTGGTGTGAGTCGATCCTCGGCGTGAAAGATGAGCCAGTGCAGGGCAAAGAGGTTCCTCTGGAATGGACTGAGACATCTGGGGGACTCTTGGAATAGTGGTACGACCATGGAGTTCCTCTCGCCTTTCCTGTTGAGAGTGCCTCCTCTTGAGATGCGACGGGAACGCCGGGAATTCTTTCCCGTTGAAAGCATGGAAAGGTTCCCTCATCTCGAGCTACGAGGGGGAAACGGTGCTCCTCTGGATGTGGGCGGGACCATCGTGCTTCCTCTCGAGTGGACACGGGTTTGGCGGTGAACTTCTTGAGTCGCAGCAAGGGTGTGAAAGACCCTTTCGAAGTTCCAGAGGTTAGGTGTCATCAGTCTCCAGACGCCTCATCGGAAATAGGCCTCATCTCGCCTGGAAGGGAGAACTTCCTGGAATTTCTCGAGTTGCGGCAGGTGTTCTCGAGTTACGACGGGGACCTCAGGGACCCGCCCTGGTGGCCTCAGGAGAGGCCAGTCCCCATGCGAGTTGCTAGGGAGCCTCTCGGGATTCCTCTCCCGTCGATACCGGGGCCAAAAACCTTGTGTGGAGTCAGGGCCGGAACCGAGGATTCCTCTCAGGGGCTGACATGGATCTTTGAGTACTTCTGGAGTCTCCCCAGGGGAGTCAGGCCTCGTCTCGACTGGGGGCATGCACGTGCGCTTTCCTTCCAGGCTGTAGCAGCAATGTCACGCTTCCCATCTCGTGGATCAAAGGATCTGTGGTTTTCCCTCGAGGCTTTCCATCGAGGCTTTCCCACAGGGCTGTCCCACGTGCCACCATGGTGTGAGTCGATCCTCGGCGTGATAGATGAGCCAGTGCAGGGCAAAGAGGTTCCTCTGGAATGGACTGAGACATCTGGGGGACTCTTGGAATGGTGGTACGACCATGGAGTTCCTCTCGCCTTTCCTGCTGAGAGTGCCTCCTCTTGAGATGCGACGGGAACGCCGGGAATTCTTTCCCGTTGAAAGCAGGGAACGGATCCCTCATCTCGAGCTACGAGGGGGAAACGGTGCTCCTCTGGATGTGGGCGGGACCATCGTGCTTCCTCTTGAGTGGACACGGGTATGGCGGTGAACTTCTTGAGTTGCAGCAAGGGTGTGAAAGACCGTTTCGAAGTTCCAGAGTTTAGGTGTCATTAGTCTCCAGACGCCTCATCGGAAATAGGCCTCATCTCGCCTGGAAGGGAGAACTTCCTGGATTTCTCGAGTTGCGGCAGGTGTTCTCGAGTTACGACGGGGACCTCAGGGACCCGCCCTGGTGGCCTCAGGAGAGGCCAGTCCCCATGCGAGTTGCTAGGGGGCCTCTCGGGATTACTCTTCCGTCGATACCGGGGCCAAAACCCTTTGGTGGAGTCAGGGCCGGAACCGAGGATTCCTCTCAGGGGCTGACATGGATCTTTGGGTACTTCTGGAGTCTCCCCAGGGGAGTCAGGCCTCGTCTCGAGTGGGGGCATGCACGTGCGCTTTCCTTCCAGGCTGTAGCAGCAATGTCACGCTTCCCGTCGCGTGGATCAAACGATCTGTGGTTTTCCCTCGAGGCTTTCCCTCGAGGCTTTCCCACAGGGCTGTCCCACGTGCCACCGTGGTGTGAGTCGATCCTCGGCGTGAAAGATGTGCCAGTGCAGGGCAAAGAGGTTCCTCTGGAATGGACTGAGACATCTGGGGGACTCTTGGAATGGTGGTACGACCATGGAGTTCCTCTCGCCTTTCCTGTTGAGAGTGCCTGCTCTTGAGATGCGACGGGAACGCCGGGAATTCTTTCCCGTTGAAAGCAGGGAAAGGATCCCTCATCTCGAGCTACGAGGGGGAAACGGTGCTCCTCTGGATGTGGGCGGGACCATCGTGCTTCCTCTTGAGTGGACATGGGTATGGCGGTGAACTTCTTGAGTTGCAGCAAGGGTGTGAAAGACTCGTTCGAAGTTCCAGAGGTTAGGTGTCATTAGTCTCCAGACGCCTCATCGGAAATAGGCCTCATCTCGCCTGGAAGGGAGAACTTCCTGGATTTTCTCGAGGTGCGGCAGGTGTTCTCGAGTTACGACGGGGACCTCAGGGACCCGCCCTGGTGGCCTCAGGAGACGCCAGTCCCCATGCGAGTTGCTAGGGGGCCTCTCGGGATTCCTCTCCCGTCGATACTGGGGCCAAAAACCTTGTGTGGAGTCAGGGCCGGAACCGAGGATTCCTCTCAGGGGCTGACATGGATCTTTGGGTACATCTGGAGTCTCGCCAGGGGAGACAGGCCTCGTCTCGAGTCGGGGCATGCACGTGCACTTTCCTTCCAGGCTGTAGCAGCAATGTCACGCTTCCCGTCGCGTGGATCAAAGGATCTGTGGTTTTCCCTCGAGGCTTTCCCTCGAGGCTTTCCCACAGGGCTGTCCCACGTGCCACCGTGGTGTGAGTCGATCCTCGGCGTGAAAGATGAGCCAGTGCAGGGCAAAGAGGTTCCTCTGGAATGGACTGAGACATCTGGGGGACTCTTGGAATGGTGGTACGACCATGGAGTTCCTCTCGCCTTTCCTGTTGAGAGTGCCTCCTCTTGAGATGCGACGGGAACGCCGGGAATTCTTTCCCGTTGAAAGCAGGGAAAGGATCCCTCATCTCGAGCTACGAGGGGGAAACTGTGCTCCTCTGGATGTGGGCGGGACCATCGTGCTTCCTCTCGAGTGGACACGGGTATGGCGGTGAACTTCTTGAGTCGCAGCAAGGGTGTGAAAGACCCTTTCGAAGTTCCAGAGGTTAGGTGTCATTAGTCTCCAGACGCCTCATCGGAAATAGGCCTCATCTCGCCTGGAAGGGAGAACTTCCTGGATTTTCTCGAGTTGCGGCAGGTGTTCTCGAGTTACGACGGGGACCTCAGGGACCCGCCCTGGTGGCCTCAGGAGAGGCCAGTCCCCATGCGAGTTGCTAGGGGGCCTCTCGGGATTCCTCTCCCGTCGATACCGGGGCCAAAAACCTTGTGTGGAGTCAGGGCCGGAACCGAGGATTCCTCTCAGGGGCTGATATGGATCTTTGGGTACATCTGGAGTCTCGCCAGGGGAGACAGGCCTCGTCTCGAGTCGGGGTATGCACGTGCACTTTCCTTCCAGGCTGTAGCAGCAATGTCACGCTTCCCGTCGCGAGGATCAAAGGATCTGTGGTTTTCCCTCGAGGCTTTCCCTCGAGGCTTTCCCACAGGGCTGTCCCACGTGCCACCGTGGTGTGATTCGATCCTCGGTGTGAAAGATGTGCCAGTGCAGGGCAAAGAGGTTCCTTTGGAATGGACTGAGACATCTGGGGGACTCTTGGAATGGTGGTACGACCATGGAGTTCCTCTCGCCTTTCCTGTTGAGAGTGCCTGCTCTTGAGATGCGACGGGAACGCCGGGAATTCTTTCCCGTTGAAAGCAGGGAAAGGATCCCTCATCTCGAGCTACGAGGGGGAAACGGTGCTCCTCTGGATGTGGGCGGGACCATCGTGCTTCCTCTTGAGTGGACACGGGTATGGCGGTGAACTTCTTGAGTTGCAGCAAGGGTGTGAAAGACTCTTTCGAAGTTCCAGAGGTTAGGTGTCATTAGTCTCCAGACGCCTCATCAGAAATAGGCCTCATCTCGCCTGGAAGGGAGAACTTCCTGGATTTTCTCGAGTTGCGGCAGGTGTTCTCGAGTTACGACGGGGACCTCAGGGACCCGCCCTGGTGGCCTCAGGAGACGCCAGTCCCCATGCGAGTTGCTAGGGGGCCTCTCGGGATTCCTCTCCCGTCGATACCGGGGCCAAAAACCTTGTGTGGAGTCAGGGCCGGAACCGAGGATTCCTCTCACGGGCTGATATGGATCTTTGGGTACATCTGGAGTCTCGCCAGGGGAGACAGGCCTCGTCTCGAGTCGGGGCGTGCACGTGCACTTTCCTTCCAGGCTGTAGCAGCAATGTCACGCTTCCCGTCGCGTGGATCAAAGGATCTGTGGTTTTCCCTCGAGGCTTTCCCTTGAGGCTTTCCCACAGGGCTGTCCCACGTGCCACCGTGGTGTGAGTCGATCCTCGGCGTGAAAGATGAGCCAGTGCAGGGCAAAGAGGTTCCTCTGGAATGGACTGAGACATCTGGGGGACTCTTGGAATAGTGGTACGACCATGGAGTTCCTCTCGCCTTTCCTGTTGAGAGTGCCTCCTCTTGAGATGCGACGGGAACGCCGGGAATTCTTTCCCGTTGAAAGCAGGGAAAGGATCCCTCATCTCGAGCTACGAGGGGGAAACGGTGCTCCTCTGGATGTGGGCGGGACCATCGTGCTTCCTCTCGAGTGGAGACGGGTATGGCGGTGAACTTCTTGAGTCGCAGCAAGGGTGTGAAAGACCCTTTCGAAGTTCCAGAGGTTAGGTGTCATTAGTCTCCAGACGCCTCATCGGAAATAGGCCTCATCTCGCCTGGAAGGGAGAACTTCCTGGATTTTCTCGAGTTGCGGCAGGTGTTCTCGAGTTATGACGGGGACCTCAGGGACCCGCCCTGGTGGCCTCAGGAGAGGCCAGTCCCCATGCGAGTTGCTAGGGGGCCTCTCGGGATTCCTCTCCCGTCGATACCGGGGCCAAAAACCTTGTGTGGAGTCAGGGCCGGAACCGAGGATTACTCTCATGGGATGATATGGATCTTTGGGTACATCTGGAGTCTCGCCAGGGGAGACAGGCCTCGTCTCGAGTCGGGGCATGCACGTGCACTTTCCTTCCAGGCTGTAGCAGCAATGTCACGCTTCCCGTCGCGTGGATCAAAGGATCTGTGGTTTTCCCTCGAGGCTTTCCCTCGAGGCTTTCCCACAGGGCTGTCCCACGTGCCAACATGGTGTGAGTCGATCCTCGGCGTGAAAGATGAGCCAGTGCAGGGCAAAGAGGTTCCTCTGGAATGGACTGAGACATCTGGGGGACTCTTGGAATGGTGGTACGACCATGGAGTTCCTCTCGACTTTCCTGTTGAGAGTGCCTCCTCTTGAGATGCGACGGGAACGCCGGGAATTCTTTCCCGTTGAAAGCATGGAAAGGTTCCCTCATCTCGAGCTACGAGGGGGAAACGGTGCTCCTCTGGATGTGGGCGGGACCATCGTGCTTCCTCTCGAGTGGACACGGGTATGGCGGTGAACTTCTTGAGTCGCAGCAAGGGTGTGAAAGACCCTTTCGAAGTTCCAGAGGTTAGGTGTCATCAGTCTCCAGACGCCTCATCGGAAATAGGCCTCATCTCGCCTGGAAGGGAGAACTTCCTGGAATTTCTCGAGTTGCGGCAGGTGTTCTCGAGTTACGACGGGGACCTCAGGGACCCGCCCTGGTGGCCTCAGGAGAGGCCAGTCCCCATGCGAGTTGCTAGGGGGCCTCTCGGGATTCCTCTCCCGTCGATACCGGGGCCAAAAACCTTGTGTGGAGTCAGGGCCGGAACCGAGGATTCCTCTCAGGGGCTGACATGGATCTTTGAGTACTTCTGGAGTCTCCCCAGGGGAGTCAGGCCTCGTCTCGACTGGGGGCATGCACGTGCGCTTTCCTTCCAGGCTGTAGCAGCAATGTCACGCTTCCCATCTCGTGGATCAAAGGATCTGTGGTTTTCCCTCGAGGCTTTCCATTGAGGCTTTCCCACAGGGCTGTCCCACGTGCCACCATGGTGTGAGTCGATCCTCGGCGTGATAGATGAGCCAGTGCAGGGCAAAGAGGTTCCTCTGGAATGGACTGAGACATCTGGGGGACTCTTGGAATGGTGGTACGACCATGGAGTTCCTCTCGCCTTTCCTGCTGAGAGTGCCTCCTCTTGAGATGCGACGGGAACGCCGGGAATTCTTTCCCGTTGAAAGCAGGGAACGGATCCCTCATCTCGAGCTACGAGGGGGAAACGGTGCTCCTCTGGATGTGGGCGGGACCATCGTGCTTCATCTTGAGTGGACACGGGTATGGCGGTGAACTTCTTGAGTTGCAGCAAGGGTGTGAAAGACCGTTTCGAAGTTCCAGAGTTTAGGTGTCATTAGTCTCCAGACGCCTCATCGGAAATAGGCCTCATCTCGCCTGGAAGGGAGAACTTCCTGGATTTCTCGAGTTGCGGCAGGTGTTCTCGAGTTACGACGGGGACCTCAGGGACCCGCCCTGGTGGCCTCAGGAGAGGCCAGTCCCCATGCGAGTTGCTAGGGGGCCTCTCGGGATTCCTCTCCCGTCGATACCGGGGCCAAAACCCTTTGGTGGAGTCAGGGCCGGAACCGAGGATTCCTCTCAGGGGCTGACATGGATCTTTGGGTACTTCTGGAGTCTCCCCAGGGGAGTCAGGCCTCGTCTCGAGTGGGGGCATGCACGTGCGCTTTCCTTCCAGGCTGTAGCAGCAATGTCACGCTTCCCGTCGCGTGGATCAAACGATCTGTGGTTTTCCCTCGAGGCTTTCCCTCGAGGCTTTCCCACAGGGCTGTCCCACGTGCCACCGTGGTGTGAGTCGATCCTCGGCGTGAAAGATGAGCCAGTGCAGGGCAAAGAGGTTCCTCTGGAATGCACTGAGACATCTGGGGGACTCTTGGAATGGTGGTACGACCATGGAGTTCCTCTCGCCTTTCCTGTTGAGAGTGCCTCCTCTTGAGATGCGACGGGAACGCCGGGAATTCTTTCCCGTTGAAAGCAGGGAAAGGATCCCTCATCTCGAGCTACGAGGGAGAAACGGTGCTCCTCTGGATGTGGGCGGGACCATCGTGCTTCCTCTTGAGTGGACACGGGTATGGCGGTGAACTTCTTGAGTTGCAGCAAGGGTGTGAAAGACCCTTTCGAAGTTCCAGAGGTTAGGTGTCATTAGTCTCCAGACGCCTCATTGGAAATAGGCCTCATCTCGCCTGGAAGGGAGAATTTCCTGGATTTTCTCGAGTTGCGGCAGGTGTTCTCGAGTTACGACGGGGACCTCAGGGACCCGCCCTGGTGGCCTCAGTAGACGCCAGTCCCCATGTGAGTTGCTAGGGGGCCTCTCGGGATTCCTCTCCCGTCGATACCGGGGCCAAAAACCTTGTGTGGAGTCAGGGCCGGAACCGAGGATTCCTCTCAGGGGCTGATATGGATCTTTGGGTACATCTGGAGTCTCGCCAGGGGAGACAGGCCTCGTCTCGAGTCGGGGCATGCACGTGCACTTTCCTTCCAGGCTGTAGCAGCAATGTCACGCTTCCCGTGGCGTGGATCAAAGGATCTGTGGTTTTCCCTCGAGGCTTTCCCTCGAGGCTTTCCCACAGGGCTGTCCCACGTGCCACCGTGGTGTGAGTCGATCCTCGGCGTGAAAGATGAGCCAGTGCAGGGCAAAGAGGTTCCTCTGGAATGGACTGAGACATCTGGGGGACTCTTGGAATGGTGGTACGACCATGGAGTTCCTCTCGCCTTTCCTGTTGAGAGTGCCTCCTCTTGAGATGCGACGGGAACGCCGGGAATTCTTTCCCGTTGAAAGCAGGGAAAGGATCCCTCATCTCGAGCTACGAGGGGGAAACGGGGCTCCTCTGGATGTGGGCGGGACCATCATGCTTCCTCTCGAGTGGAGACGGGTATGGCGGTGAACTTCTTGAGTTGCAGCAAGGGTGTGAAAGACCCTTTCGAAGTTCCAGAGTTTAGGTGTCATTAGTCTCCAGACGCCTCATCGGAAATAGGCCTCATCTCGCCTGGAAGGGAGAACTTCCTGGATTTTCTCGAGTTGCGGCAGGTGTTCTCGAGTTACGACGGGGACCTCAGGGACCCGCCCTGGTGGCCTCAGGAGAGGCCAGTCCCCATGCGAGTTGCTAGGGGGCCTCTCGGGATTCCTCTCCCGTCGATACCGGGGCCAAAAACATTTGGTGGAGTCAGGGCCGGAACCGAGGATTCCTCTCAGGGGCTGACATGGATCTTTGGGTACTTCTGGAGTCTCCCCAGGGGAGTCAGGCCTCGTCTCGAGTGGGGGCATGCACGTGCGCTTTCCTTCCAGGCTGTAGCAGCAATGTCACGCTTCCCGTGGCGTGGATCAAAGGATCTGTGGTTTTCCCTCGAGGCTTTCCCTCGAGGCTTTCCCACAGGGCTGTCCCACGTGCCACCGTGGTGTGAGTCGATCCTCGGCGTGAAAGATGTGCCAGTGCAGGGCAAAGAGGTTCCTCTGGAATGGACTGAGACATCTGGGGGACTCTTGGAATGGTGGTACGACCATGGAGTTCCTCTCGCCTTTCCTGTTGAGAGTGCCTGCTCTTGAGATGCGACGGGAACGCCGGGAATTCTTTCCCGTTGAAAGCAGGGAAAGGATCCCTCATCTCGAGCTACGAGGGGGAAACGGTGCTCCTCTGGATGTGGGCGGGACCATCGTGCTTCCTCTTGAGTGGACATGGGTATGGCGGTGAACTTCTTGAGTTGCAGCAAGGGTGTGAAAGACTCGTTCGAAGTTCCAGAGGTTAGGTGTCATTAGTCTCCAGACGCCTCATCGGAAATAGGCCTCATCTCGCCTGGAAGGGAGAACTTCCTGGATTTTCTCGAGGTGCGGCAGGTGTTCTCGAGTTACGACGGGGACGTCAGGGACCCGCCCTGGTGGCCTCAGGAGACGCCAGTCCCCATGCGAGTTGCTAGGGGGCCTCTCGGGATTCCTCTCCCGTCGATACTGGGGCCAAAAACCTTGTGTGGAGTCAGGGCCGGAACCGAGGATTCCTCTCAGGGGCTGACATGGATCTTTGGGTACATCTGGAGTCTCGCCAGGGGAGACAGGCCTCGTCTCGAGTCGGGGCATGCACGTGCACTTTCCTTCCAGGCTGTAGCAGCAATGTCACGCTTCCCGTCGCGTGGATCAAAGGATCTGTGGTTTTCCCTCGAGGCTTTCCCTCGAGGCTTTCCCACAGGGCTGTCCCACGTGCCACCGTGGTGTGAGTCGATCCTCGGCGTGAAAGATGAGCCAGTGCAGGGCAAAGAGGTTCCTCTGGAATGGACTGAGACATCTGGGGGACTCTTGGAATGGTGGTACGACCATGGAGGTCCTCTCGCCTTTCCTGTTGAGAGTGCCTCCTCTTGAGATGCGACGGGAACGCCGGGAATTCTTTCCCGTTGAAAGCAGGGAAAGGATCCCTCATCTCGAGCTACGAGGGGGAAACGGTGCTCCTCTGGATGTGGGCGGGACCATCGTGCTTCCTCTCGAGTGGACACGGGTATGGCGGTGAACTTCTTGAGTCGCAGCAAGGGTGTGAAAGACCCTTTCGAAGTTCCAGAGGTTAGGTGTCATTAGTCTCCAGACGCCTCATCGGAAATAGGCCTCATCTCGCCTGGAAGGGAGAACTTCCTGGATTTTCTCGAGTTGCGGCAGGTGTTCTCGAGTTACGACAGGGACCTCAGGGACCCGCCCTGGTGGCCTCAGGAGAGGCCAGTCCCCATGCGAGTTGCTAGGGGGCCTCTCGGGATTCCTCTCCCGTCGATACCGGGGCCAAAAACCTTGTGTGGAGTCAGGGCCGGAACCGAGGATTCCTCTCAGGGGCTGATATGGATCTTTGGGTACATCTGGAGTCTCGCCAGGGGAGACAGGCCTCGTCTCGAGTCGGGGTATGCACGTGCACTTTCCTTCCAGGCTGTAGCAGCAATGTCACGCTTCCCGTCGCGTGGATCAAAGGATCTGTGGTTTTCCCTCGAGGCTTTCCCACAGGGCTGTCGCATGTGCCACCGTGGTGTGAGTCGATCCTCGGCGTGAAAGATGAGCCAGTGCAGGGCAAAGAGGTTCCTCTGGAATGGACTGAGACATCTGGGGGACTCTTGGAATGGTGGTACGACCATGGAGTTCCTCTCGCCTTTCCTGTTGAGAGTGCCTCCTCTTGAGATGCGACGGGAACGCCGGGAATTCTTTCCCGTTGAAAGCAGGGAAAGGATCCCTCATCTCGAGCTACGAGGGGGAAACGGTGCTCCTCTGGATGTGGGCGGGACCATCGTGCTTCCTCTCGAGTGGAGACGGGTATGGCGGTGAACTTCTTGAGTTGCAGCAAGGGTGTGAAAGACCCTTTCGAAGTTCCAGAGGTTAGGTGTCTTTAGTCTCCAGACGCCTTATCGGAAATAGGCCTCATCTCGCCTGGAAGGGAGAACTTCCTGGATTTTCTCGAGTTGCGGCAGGTGTTCTCGAGTTACGACGGGGACCTCAGGGACCCGCCCTGGTGGCCTCAGGAGAGGCCAGTCCCCATGTGAGGTGCTAGGGGGCCTCTCGGGATTCCTCTCCCGTCGAAACCGGGGCCAAAAACCTTGTGTGGAGTCAGGGCCGGAACCGAGGATTCCTCTCAGGGGCTGACATTGACCTTTGGGTACTTCTGGAGTCTCCCCAGGGGAGTCGGGCCTCGTCTCGAGTGGGGGCATGCACGTGCGCTTTCATTCCAGGCTGTAGCAGCAATGTCACGCTTCCCGTCGCGTGGATCAAAGGATCTGTGGTTTTCCCTCGAGGCTTTCCCTCGAGGCTGTCCCACAGGGCTGTCCCACGTGCCATCGTGGTGTGAGTCGATCCTTGGCATGAAAGATGAGCCAGTGCAGGGCAAAGAGGTTCCTCTGGAATGGACTGAGACATCTGGGGGACTCTTGGAATGGTGGTACGACCATGGAGTTCCTCTCGCCTTTCCTGTTGAGAGTGCCTCCTCTTGAGATGCGACGGGAACGCCGGGAATTCTTTCCCGTTGAAAGCAGGGAAAGGATCCCTCATCTCGAGCTCCGAGGGGGAAACGGGGCTCCTCTGGATGTGGGTGGGACCATCGTGCTTCCTCTCGAGTGGAGACGGGTATGGCAGAGAACTTCTTGAGTTGCAGCAAGGGAGTGAAAGACCCTTTCGAAGTTCCAGAGGTTAGGTGTCATTAGTCTCCAGACGCCTCATCGGAAATAGGCCTCATCTCGCCTGGAAGGGAGAACTTCCTGGATTTTATCGAGTTGCGGAAGGTGTTCTCGAGTTACGACGGGGACCTCAGGTACCAGCCCTGGTGGCCTCAGGAAAGGCCAATCCCCATGCGAGTTGCTAGAGGGACTCTGGGATTCCTCTCCCGTCGATACCGGGTCCAAAAACCTTGTGTGGAGTCAGGGCCGGAACCGAGGTTTCCTCTCTGCGGCTGACATGGATCTTTGGGTACTTCTGGAGTCTCCCCAGGGGAGTCAGGCCTCGTCTCGAGTGGGGACAGGTACGTGCGCTTTCCTTCCAGGCTGTAGCAGCAATGTCACTCTTCCCGTGGCCTGGATCAAAGGATCTGTGGTTTTCCCACGAGGCTTTCCCTCGAGGCTTTCCCACAGGTCTGTCCAACGTTCCACCGTGGTGTGAGTCGATCCTCAGCGTGAAAGATGAGCCAGTGCAGGGCAAAGAGGTTCCTCTGGAATGGACTGAGACATCTGGGGGACTCTTGGAATGGTGGTACGACCATGGAGTTCCTCTCGCCTTTCCTGTTGAGAGTGCCTCCTCTTGAGATGCGACGGGAACGCCGGGAAATCTTTCCCGTTGAAAGCAGGGAAAGGATCCCTCATCTCGAGCTACGAGGGGGAAACGGGGCTCCTCTGGATGTGGGCGGGACCATCGTGCTTCCTCGCGAGTGGAGACGGGTATGGCGGTGAACTTCTTGAGTTGCAGCAAGGGTGTGAAAGACCCTTTCGAAGTTCCAGAGTTTAGGTGTCATTAGTCTCCAAACGCCTCATCGGAAATAGGATTCTTCTCGCCTGGAAGGGAGAACTTCCTGGATTTTCTCGAGTTGCGACAGGTGTTCTCGAATTACGACGGAGACCTCAGGGACCCGCCCTGGTGGCCTCAGGAGAGGCCAGTCCCCATGCGAGTTGCTAGGGGCCTCTCGGGATTCCTCTCCCGTCGATACCGGGGCCAAAAACCTTGTGTGGAGTCAGGGCCGGAACCGAGGATTCCTCTCAGGGGCTGACATGGATCTTTGGGTACTTCTGGAGTCTCCCCAGGGGAGTCAGGCCCCGTCTCGTGTGGGGACAGGTACGTGCGCTTTCCTTCCAGGCTGTAGCAGCAATGTCACGCTTCCCGTGGCGTGGATCAAAGGATCTGTGGTTTTCCCACGAGGCTTTCCCTCGAGGCTTTCCCACAGGTCTGTCCCACGTGCCACCGTGGTGTGAGTTGATACTCGGCGTGAAAGATGAGCCAGTGCAGGGCAAAGAGGTTCCTCTGGAATGGACTGAGACATCTGGGGGACTCTTGGAATGGTGGTACTACCATGGAGTTCCTCTCGCCTTTCCTGTTGAGAGTGCCTCCTCTTTAGACGCGACGGGAACGCCGGGAATTCTTTCCCGTTGAAAGCAGGGAAAGGATCCCTCATCTCGAGCTACGAGGGGGAAACGGGGCTCCTCTGGATGTGGGCGGGACCATCGTGCTTCCTCGCGAGTGGAGACGGGTATGGCGGTGAACTTCTTGAGTTGCAGCAAGGGTGTGAAAGACCCTTTCGAAGTTCCAGAGTTTAGGTGTCATTAGTCTCCAAACGCCTCATCGGAAATAGGATTCTTCTCGCCTGGAAGGGAGAACTTCCTGGATTTTCTCGAGTTGCGACAGGTGTTCTCGAGTTACGACGGAGACCTCAGGGACCCGCCTTGGTGGCCTCAGGAGAGGCCAGTCCCCATGCGAGTTGCTAGGGGGCCTCTCGGGATTCCTCTCCCGTCGATACCGGGGCCAAAAACCTTGTGTGGAGTCAGGGCCGGAACCGAGGATTCCTCTCAGGGGCTGACATGGATCTTTGGGTACTTCTGGAGTCTCCCCAGGGGAGTCAGGCCCCGTCTCGAGTGGGGGCATGCACGTGCGCTTTCCTTCCAGGCTGTAGCAGCAATGTCACGCTTCCCGTCGCGTGGATCAAAGGATCTGTGGTTTTCCCTCGAGGCTTTGCCTCGAGGCTTTCCCACAGGGCTGTCCCACGTGCCACCGTGGTGTGAGTCGATCCTCGGCGTGAAAGATGAGCCAGTGCAGGGCAAAGAGGTTCCTCTGGAATGGACTGAGACATCTGGGGGACTCTTGGAATGGTGGTACGACCATGGAGTTCCTCTCGCCTTTCCTGTTGAGAGTGCCTCCTCTTGAGATGCGACGGGAATGCCGGGAATTCTTTCCCGTTGAAAGCAGGGAAAGGATCCCTCATCTCGAGCTACGAGGGGGAAACGGGGCTCCTCTGGATGTGGGCGGGACCATCGTGCTTCCTCTCGAGTGGACACGGGTATGGCGGTGAACTTCTTGAGTTGCAGCAAGGGTGTGAAAGACCCTTTCGAAGTTCCAGAGGTTAGGTGTCGTTAGTCTCCAGACGCCTCATCGGAAATAGGCCTCATCTCGCCTGGAAGGGAGAACTTCCTGGATTTTCTCGAGTTGTGGCAGGTGTTCTCGAGTTACGACGGGGACCTTAGGGACCCGCCCTGGTGGCCTCAGGAACGGCCAGTCCCCATGGGAGTTGCTAGGGGGCCTCTCGGGATTCCCCTCCCGTCGATACCGCGGCCAGAAACCTTGTGTGGAGTCAGGGCCGGAATCGAGGATTCCTCTCAGGGGCTGACATTGTTCTTTGGGTACTTCTGGAGTCTCCCCAGGGCCGTCAGGCCTCGTCTCGAGTTGGGGCATGCACGTGCGCTTTCCTTCCAGGCTGTAGCAGCAATGTCACGCTTCCCGTGGCCTGGATCAAAGGATCTGTGGTTTTCCCTCGAGGCTTTCCCTCGAGGCTTTCACACAGGGCTGTCCCACGTGCCACCGTGGTGTGAGTCGATCGTCGGCGTGAAAGATGAGCCAGTGCAAGGCAAAGAGGTTCCTCTGAAATGGACTGAGACATCTGGGGGACTCGTGGAATGGTGGTACGACCATGGAGTTCCTCTCGCCTTTCCTGTTGAGAGTGCCTCCTCTTGAGATGCGACGGGAACGCCGGGAATTCTTTCCCGTTGAAAGCAGGGAAAGGATCCCTCATCTCGAGCTACGAGGGGGAAACGGGGCTCCTCTGGATGTGGGCGGGACCATCGTGCTTCCTCTCGAGTGGACACGGGTATGTCGGTGAACTTCTTGAGTTGCAGCAAGGGTGTGAAAGACCCTTTCGAAGTTCCAGAGGTTAGGTGTCATTAGTCTCCAGACGCCTCATCGGAAATAGGCCTCATCTAGCCTGGAAGGGAGAACTTCCTGGATTTTCTCGAGGTGCGGCAGGTGTTCTAACGTTACGACGGGTACCACAGGGACCCGCCCTGATGGCCTCAGGAGAGGCCAGTCCCCATGCGAGTTGCTAGGGGGCCTCTCGGGATTCCTCTCCCGTCGATACCGGCGCCAAAAACCTTGTGTGTAGTCAGGGCCAGAACCGAGGATTCCTCTCAGGGGCTGCCATGGATCTTTGGGTACTTCTGGAGTCTCCCCAGGGGAGTCAGGCCTCGTCTCGAGTGGGAGCATGGACGTGCGCTTTCCGTCCAGGCTGTAGCAGCAATGTCACGCTTCCCGTCGCGAGGATCAAAGTATCTGTGGTTTTCCCTCGAGGCTTTTCCTCGAGGCTTTCCCACAGGGCTGTCCCACGTGCCACCGTGGTGTGAGTCGATCCTCGGCGTGAAAGATGAGCCAGTGCAGGGCAAAGAGTTTCCTCTGGAATGGACTGAGACATCTGGGGGACTCTTGGAATGGTGGTACGACCATGGAGTTCCTCTCGCCTTTCCTGTTGAGAGTGCCTCCTCTTGAGATGCGACGGGAATGCCGGGAATTCTTTCCCGTTGAAAGCAGGGAAAGGATCCCTCATCTCGAGCTACGAGGGGGAAACGGGGCTCCTCTGGATGTGGGCGGGACCATCGTGCTTTCTCTCGTGTGGAGACGGGTATGGCGGTAAACTTCTTGAGTTGCAGCAAGGGTGTGAAAGACCCTTTCGTGGTTCCAGAGGTTGGGTGTCATTAGTCTCCAGACGCCTCATCGGAAATAGGCCTCATCTCGCCTGGAAGGGAGAACTTCCTGGATTTTCTCGAGTTGCGGCAGGTGTTCTCGAGTTACGACGGGGACCTCAGGGACCCGCCCTGGTGGCCTCAGTAGAGGCCAGTCCCCATGCGAGTTGCTAGGGGGCCTCTCGGGATTCCTCTCCCGTCGATACCGGGGCCAAAAACCTTGTGTGGAGTCAGGGCCGGAAAAGAGGATTCCTCTCAGGGGCTGAGATGGATCTTGGGTACTTCTGGAGTCTCCCCAGGGGAGTCAGGCCTCGTCTCGAGTGGGGGCATGGACGTGCGCTTTCCTACCAGGCTGTAGCAGCAATGTCACGCTTCCCGTCGCGTGGATCAAAGGATCTGTGGTTTTCCCTCGAGGCTTTCCCTCGAGGCTTTCCCACAGGGCTGTCCCACGTGCCACCGTGGTGTGAGTCGATCCTCGGCGTGAAAGATGAGCCAGTGCAGGGCAAAGAGATTCCTCTGGAATGGACTGAGACATCTGCGGGACTCTTGGAATGGTGGTACGACCATGGAGTTCCTCTCGCCTTTCCTGTTGAGAGTGCCTCCTCTTGAGTTGTGACTGGAACGCCGGGAATTCTTTCCCGTTGAAAGGAGGGAAAGGATCCCTCATCTCGAGCTACGAGGGGGAAACGGGGCTCCTCGGGATGTGGGAGGAAACATCGTGCTTCCTCTCGAGTGGACACGGGTATGTCGGTGAACTTCTTGAGTTGCAGCAAGGGTGTGAAAGACCCTTTCGAAGTTCCAGAGGTTAGGTGTCATTAGTCTCCAGACGCCTCATCGGAAATAGGCCTCATCTAGCCTGGAAGGGAGAACTTCCTGTATTTTCTCGAGGTGCGGCAGGTGTTCTCGAGTTACGACGGGTACCACAGGGACCCGCCCTGATGGCTTCAGGAGAGGCCAGTCCCCATGCGAGTTGCTAGGGGGCCTCTCGGGATTCCTCTCCAGTCGATACCGGGGCCAAAAACCTTGAGTGGAGTCAGGGCCAGAACCGAGGATTCCTCTCACGGGCTGACATGGATCTTTGGGTACTTCTAGAGTCTCCCCAGGGGAGTCAGGCCTCGTCTCGAGTGGGGGCATGCACGTGCGCTTTCCTTCCAGGCTGTAGCAGCAATGTCACGCTTCCCGTCGCGTGGATCAAATGATCTGTGGTTTTCCCTCGAGGCTTTCCCTCGAGGCTTTCCCACAGGGCTGTCCCATGTGCCACCGTGGTGTGAGTCGATCCTCGGCGTGAAAGATGAGCCAGTGCAGGGCAAAAGGTTCCTCTGGAATGGACTGAGACATCTGGGGGACTCTTGGAATGGTGGTACGACCATGGAGTTCCTCTCGCCTTTCCTGTTGAGAGTGCCTCCTCTTGAGATGCGACGGGAACGCCGGGAATTCTTTCCCGTTGAAAGCAGGGAAAGGATCCCTCATCTCGAGCTCCGAGGGGGAAACGGGGCTCCTCTGGATGTGGGCGGGACCATCGTGCTTCCTCCCGAGTGGACACGGGTATGGCGGTGAACTTCTTGAGTTGCAGCAAGGGTGTGAAAGACCCTTTCGAAGTTCCAGAGTTTAGGTGTCATTAGTCTGCAGACACCTCATCGGAAATAGGCCTCATCTCGCCTGGAAGGGAGAACTTCCTGGATTTTCTCGAGTTGCGGCAGGTGTTCTCGAGTTACGACGGGGACCTCAGGGACCAGCCCTGGTGGCCTCAGGAGAGGCCAGTCCCCATGCGAGTTGCTAGGGGGCCTCTCGGGATACCTCTCCCGTCGATACCGGGGCCAAAAGCCTTGTGTGGAGTCAGGGCCGGAACCGAGCATTCCTCTCAGGGGTGACATGGATCTTTGGGTACTTCTGGAGTCTCCCCAGGGGAGTCAGGCCTCGTCTCGAGTGGGGGCATGCACGTGCGCTTTCCTTCCAGGCTGTAGCAGCAATGTCACGCTTCCCATCGCGAGGATTAAAGGATCTGTGGTTTTCCCTCGAGGCTTTCCCTCGAGGCTTTCCCACAGGGCTGTCCCACGTGCCACCGTGGTGTGAGTCGATCCTCGGCGTGAAAGATGAGCCAGTGCAGGGCAAAGAGGTTCCTCTGGAATGGACTGAGACATCTGGGGGACTCTTGGAATGGTGGTACGACCATGGAGTTCCTCTCGCCTTTCCTGTTGAGAGTGCCTCCTCTTGAGCTGCGACGGGAATGCCGGGAATTCTTTCCCGTTGAAAGCAGGGAAAGGATCCCTCATCTCGAGCTCCGAGGGGAAAACGTGGCTCCTATGTATGTGGGCCGGACCATCGTGCTTTCTCTCGTGTGGAGACGGGTATGGCGGGAAACTTCTTGAGTTGCAGCAAGGGTGTGAAAGACCCTTTCGAAGTTCCAGAGGTTAGGTGTCATTAGTCTCCAGACACCTCATCGGAAATAGGCCTCATCTCGCCTGGAAGGGAGAACTTCCTGGATTTTCTCGAGTTGCGGCAGGTGTTCTCGAGTTACGACGGGGACCTCAGGGACCCGCCCTGGTGGCCTCAGGAGAGGCCAGTCCCCATGCGAGTTGCTAGGGGGCCTCTCGGGATTCCTCTCCCGTCGATACCGGGGCCAAAAACCTTGTGTGGAGTCAGGGCCGGAACCGAGGATTCCTCTCAGGGGCTGACATGGATCTTTGGGTACTTCTGGAGTCTCCCCAGGGGAGTCAGGCCTCGTCTCGAGTGGGGGCATGCACGTGTGCTTTCCTTCCAGGCTGTAGCAGCAATGTCACGCTTCCCGTCGCGTGGATCAAAGGATCTGTGGTTTTCCCTCGAGGCTTTCCCTCGAGGCTTTCCCACAGGGCTGTCCCACGTGCCACCGTGGTGTGAGTCGATCCTCGGCGTGAAAGATGAGCCAGTGCAGGGCAAAGAGGTTCCTCTGGAATGGACTGAGACATCTGGGGGACTCTTGGAATGGTGGTACGACCATGGAGTTCCTCTCGCCTTTCCTGTTGAGAGTGCCTCCTCTTGAGATGCGACGGGAATGCCGGGAATTCTTTCCCGTTGAACGCAGGGAAAGGATCCCTCATCTCGAGCTCCGAGGGGGAAACGGGGCTCCTCTGGATGTGGGGGGGACCATCGTGCTGTCTCTCGTGTGGAGACGGGTATGGCGGTAAACTTCTTGAGTTGCAGCAAGGGTGAGAAAGACCCTTTCGAAGTTCCAGAGGTTAGGTGTCATTAGTCTCCAGACGCCTCATCGGAAATAGGCCTCATCTCTCCTGGAAGGGAGAACTTCCCGGATTTTCTCGAGGTGCGCCCGGTGTTCTCGAGTTACGACGGGGACCTCAGGGACCCGCCCTGGTGGCCTCAGGAGAGGCCAGTCCCCATGCGAGTTGCTAGGGGGCCTCTCGGGATTCCTCTCCCGTCGATACCGGGGCCAAAAACCTTGTGTGGAGTCAGGGCTGGAACCGAGGATTCCTCTCAGGAGCTGACATGGATCTTTGGGTACTTCTGGAGTCCCACCAGGGGAGTCAGGCCTCTTCTCGATTGGGGGCATGCACGTGTGCTTTCCTTCCAGGCTGTAGCAGCAATGTCACGCTTCCCGTCGCGTGGATCAAAGGATCTGTGGTTTTCCCTCGAGGCTTTCCCACAGGGCTGTCCCACGTGCCACCGTGCTGTGAGTCGATCCTCGGCGTGAAAGATGAGCCAGTGCAGGGCAAAGAGGTTCCTCTGGAATGGACTGAGACATCTGGGGGACTCTTGGAATGGTGGTACGACCATGGAGTTCCTCTCGCCTTTCCTGTTGAGAGTGCCTCCTCTTGAGATGCGACGGGAACGCCGGGAATTCTTTCCCGTTGAAAGCAGGGAAAGGATCCCTCATCTCGAGCTCTGAGGGGGAAACGGGGCTCCTCTGGATGTGGGCGGGACCATCGTGCTTCCTCCCGAGTGGACACGGGTATGGCGGTGAACTTCTTGAGTTGCAGCAAGGGTGTGAAAGACCCTTTCGAAGTTCCAGAGTTTAGGTGTCATTAGTCTGCAGAAGCCTCATCGGAAATAGGCCTCATCTCGCCTGGAAGGGAGAACTTCCTGGATTTTCTCGAGTTGCGGCAGGTGTTCTCGAGTTACGACGGGGACCTCAGGGACCCGCCCTGGTGGCCTCAGGAGAGGCCAGTCCCCATGCGAGTTGCTAGGGGGCCTCTCGGGATTCCTCTCCCGTCGATACCGGGGCCAAAAGCCTTGTGTGGAGTCAGGGCCGGAACCGAGCATTCCTCTCAGGGGTGACATGGATCTTTGGGTACTTCTGGAGTCTCCCCAGGGGAGTCAGGCCTCGTCTCGAGTGGGGGCATGCACGTGCGCTTTCCTTCCAGGCTGTAGCAGCAATGTCACGCTTCCCGTCGCGAGAATCAAAGGATCTGTGGTTTTCCCTCGAGGCTTTCCCTCGAGGCTTTCCCACAGGGCTGTCCCACATGCCACCGTGGTGTGAGTCGATCCTCGGCGTGAAAGATGAGCCAGTGCAGGGCAAAGAGGTTCCTCTGGAATGGACTGAGACATCTGGGGGACTCTTGGAATGGTGGTACGACCATGGAGTTCCTCTCGCCTCTCCTGTTGAGAGTGCCTCCTCTTTGGAGGCGACGGGAACGCCGGGAATTCTTTCCCGTTGAAAGCAGGGAAAGGATCCCTCATCTCGAGCTACGAGGGGGAAACGGGGCTCCTCTGGATGTGGGCGGGACCATCGTGCTTCCTCTCGAGTGGACACGGGTATGGCGGTGAACTTCTTGAGTTGCAGCAAGGGTGTGAAAGACCCTTTCGAAATTCCAGAGGTTAGGTGTCATTAGTCTCCAGACGCCTCATCGGAAATAGGCCTCATCTCGCCTGGAAGGGAGAACTTCCTGGATATTCTCGATTTGTGGCAGGTGTTCTCGAGTTACGACGGGGACCTCAGGGACCCGCCCTGGTGGCCTCAGGAGAGGCCAGTCCCCATGCGAGTTGCTAGGGGGCCTCTCGGGATTCCTCTCCCGTCGATACCGGGGCCAAAAACCTTGTGTGGAGTCAGGGCCGGAACCGAGGATTCCTCTCACGGGCTGACATGGATCTTTGGGTACTTCTGGAGTCTCCCCAGGGGAGTCAGGCCTCGTCTCGACTGGGGGCCTGCACGTGCGCTTTCCTTCCAGGCTGTAGCTGCAATGTCACGCTTCCCGTCGCGTGCATCAAAGGATCTGTGGTTTTCCCTCGAGGCTTTCCCTCGAGGCTTTCCCACAGGGCTGTCCCACGTGCCACCGTGGTGTGAGTCGATCCTCGGCGTGAAAGATGAGCCAGTGCAGGGCAAAGAGGTTCCTCTGGAATGGACTGAGACATCTGGGGGACTCGTGGAATGGTGATACGACCATGGAGTTCCTCTCGCCTTTCCTGTTGAGAGTGCCTCCTCTTGAGATGCGACGGGAACGCCGGGAATTCTTTCCCGTTGAAAGCAGGGAAAGGATCCCTCATCTCGAGCTCCGAGGGGGAAACGGGGCTCCTCTGGATGTGGGCGGGACCATCGTGCTTCCTCTCGAGTGGAGACGGGTATGGCGGTGAACTTCTTGAGTTGCAGCAAGGGTGTGAAAGACCCTTTCGACGTTCCAGAGGTTAGGTGTCATTAGTCTCCAGACGCCTCATCGGAAATAGGCCTCATCTCGCCTGGAAGGGAGAACTTCCTGGATTTTCTCGAGTTGCGGCAGGTGTTCTCGAGTTATGACGGGGACCTCAGGGACCCGCCCTGGTGGCCTCAGGAGAGGCCAGTCCCCATGCGAGTTGCTAGGGGGCCTCTCGGGATTCCTCTCCCGTCGATACCGGGGCCAAAAACCTTGTGTGGAGTCAGGGCCGGAACCGAGGATTCCTCTCAGGGGTGACATGGATCTTTGGGTACTTCTGGAGTCTCCCCAGGGGAGTCAGGCCTCGTCTCGAGTTGGGGCATGCACGTGCGCTTTCCTTCCAGGCTGTAGCAGCAATGTCACGCTTCCCGTCGCGTGCATCAACGGATCTGTGGTTTTCCCTCGAGGCTTTCCCTCGAGGCTTTCCAGCAGGGCTGTCCCACGTGCCACCGTGGTGTGAGTCGATCCTCGGCGTGAAAGATGAGCCAGTGCAGGGCAAAGAGGTTCCTCTGGAATGGACTGAGACATCTGGGCGACCCTTGGAATGGTGGTACGACCATGGAGTTCCTCTCGCCTTTCCTGTTGAGAGTGCCTCCTCTTGAGATGCGACGGGAACGCCGGGAATTCTTTCCCCTTGAAAGCAGGGAAAGGATCCCTCATCTCGAGCTACGAGGGGGAAACGGGGCTCCTCTGGATGTGCGTGGGACCATCGTGCTTCCTCTCGAGTGGAGACGGGTATGGCGGTGAACTTCTTGAGTGCAGCAAGGGTGTGAAAGGCCCTTTCGAAATTCCAGAGGTTACGTGTCAGTTTCCAGATGCCTCATCGGAAATAGACCTCATCTCGCCTGGAAGGGAGAACTTCCTGGATTTTCTCGAGGTGCGGCAGGTGTTCTCGAGTTATGACAGGTACCACAGGGACCCGCCCTGGTGGCCTCAGGAGAGGCCAGTCCACATGCGAGTTGCTAGGGGGCCTCTCGGGATTCCTCTCCCGTCGATACCGGGGCCAAAAACCTAGTGTGGAGTCAGGGCCGGAACCGAGGATTCCTCTCAGGGGTGACATGGATCTTTGGGTACTTCTGGAGTCTCCCCAGGGGAGTCAGGCCTCGTCTCGAGTGGGGGCATGCACGTGCGCTTTCCTTCCAGGCTGTAGCAGCAATGTCACGCTTCCCGTCGCGTGGATCAAAGGATCTGTGGTTTTCCCTCGAGGCTTTCCCTCGAGGCTTTCCCACAGGGCTGTCCCACGTGCCACCGTGGTGTGAGTCGATCCTCGGCGCGAAAGATGAGCCAGTGCAGGGCAAAGAGGTTCCTCTGGAATGGACTGAGACATCTGGGGGACTCTTGGAATGGTGGTACGACCATGGAGTTCCTCTCGCTTTTCCTGTTGAGAGTGCCTCCTCTTGAGATGCGACGGGAACGCCGGGAATTCTTTCCTTTTGAAAGCAGGGAAAGGATCCCTCATCTCGAGCTCCAAGGGGGAAACGGGGCTCCTCTGGATGTGGGCGGGACCATCGTGCTTCCTCTCGAGTGGAGACGGGTATGGCGCTGAACTTCTTGAGTTGCAGCAAGGGTGTGAAAGACCCTTTCGAAGTTCCAGAGGTTACGTGTCAGTCTCCAGACGCCTCATCGGAAATAGACCTCATCTCGCCTGGAAGGGAGAACTTCCTGGATTTTCTCGAGGTGCGGCAGGTGTTCTCGAGTTACGACGGGCACCACAGGGACCCGCCCTGATGGCCTCAGGAGAGGCCAGTCCCCATGCGAGTTGCTAGGGGGCCTCTCGGGATTCCTCTCCCGTCGATACTAGGGCCAGAAACCTTGTGTGGAGTCAGGGCCGGAACCGAGGATTCCTCACAGGGGTGACATGGATATTTGGGTACTTCTGGAGTCTCCCCATGGGAGTCAGGCCTCGTCTCGAGTGGGGGCATGCACGTGCGCTTTCCTTCCAGGCTGTAGCAGCAATGTCACGCTTCCCGTCGCGTGGATCAAAGTATCTGTGGTTTTCCCTCGAGGCTTTCCCTCGAGGCTTTCCCGCAGGGCTGTCCCACGTGCCACCGTGGTGTGAGTCGATCCTCGGCGTGAAAGATGAGCCAGTGTAGGGCAAAGAGGTTCCTCTGGAATGGACTGAGACATCTGTGGGACTCTTGGAAAGGTGGTACGACCATGGAGTTCCTCTCGCCTTTCCTGTTGAGAGTGCCTCCTCTTGAGATGCGACGGGAACGCCGGGAATTCTTTCCCGTTGAAAGCAGGGAAAGGATCCCTCATCTCGAGCTCCGAGGGGGAAACGGGGCTCCTCTGGATGTGGGCGGGACCATCGTGCTTCCTCTCGAGTGGACACGGGTATGGCGGTGAACTTTTTGAGTTGCAGCAAGGGTGTGAAAGACCCTTTCGAAGTTCCAGAGGTTAGGTGTCATTAGTCTCCAGACGCCTCATCGGAAATAGGCCTCATCTCGCCTGGAAGGGAGAACTTCCTGGATTTTCTCGAGTTGCGGCAGGTGTTCTTGAGTTACGATGGGGACCTCAGGGACACGCCCTGCTGGCCTCAAGAACGGCCAGTCCCCATGCGAGTTGCTAGGGGGCCTCTCGGGATTCCTCTCCCGTCGATACCGGGGCCAAAAACCTTGTGTGGAGTCAGGGCCGGAACCGAGGATTCCTCTCAGGGGCTGACATGGATCTTTGGGTACTTCTGGAGTCTCCCCAGGGGAGTCAGGCCTCGTCTCGAGTGGGGGCATGCACGTGTGCTTTCCTTCCGGGCTGTAGCAGCAATGTCACGCTTCCCGTCGCGTGGATCAAAGGATCTGTGGTTTTCCCTCGAGGCTTTCCCTCGAGGCTTTCCCACAGGGCTGTCCCACGTGCCACCGTGGTGTGAGTCGATCCTCGGCATGAAAGATGAGCCAGTGCAGGGCAAAGAGGTTCCTCTGGAATGGACTCAGACATCTGGGGGACTCTTGGAATGGTGGTACGACCATGGAGTTCCTCTCGCCTTTCCTGTTGAGAGTGCCTCCTCTTGAGATGCGACGGGAATGCCGGGAATTCTTTCCCGTTGAAAGCAGGGAAAGGATCCCTCATCTCTAGCTACGAGGGGGAAACGGGGCTCCTCTGGATGTGGGCGGGAGCATCGTGCTTCCTATCGAGTGGAGACGGGCAAGGAGGTGAACTTCTTGAGTAGCAGCAAGGGTGTGAAAGACCCTTTCGAAGTTCCAGAGGTTGGGTGTCATTAGTCTCCATACGCCTCATCGGAAATAGGCCTCATCTCGCCTGGAAGGGAAAACTTCCTGGATTTTCTCGAGTTGCGGCAGGTGTTCTCGAGTTACGACGGGGAACTCAGGGATCAGCCCTGGTGGCCTCAGGAGAGGCCAGTCCCCATGCGAGGTGCTAGGGGGCCTCTCGGGATTCCTCTCCCGTCGATACCGGGGCCAAAAACCTTGTGTGCAGTCAGGGCCGGAAACGAGGATTCCTCTCAGGGGCTGACATTGTTCTTTGGGTACTTCTGGAGTCTCCCCAGGGGAGTCAGGCCTCGTCTCGAGTGGGGGCATGCACGTGCGCTTTCCTTCCTGGCTGTAGCAGCAATGTCACGCTTCCCGTCGCGTGCATCAAAGGATCTGTGGTTTTCCCTCGAGGCTTTCCCTCGAGGCTATCCCACATGGCTGTGCCACGTGCCACCGTGGTGTGAGTCGATCCTCGGCGTGAAAGATGAGCCAGTGCAGGGCAAAGAGGTTCCTCTGGAATGGACTGAGACATCTGGGGGACTCTTGGAATGGTGGTACGACCATGGAGTTCCTCTCGCCTTTCCTGTTGAGAGTGCCTCCTCTTGAGATGCGACGGGAATGACGGGAATACTTTCCCGTTGAAAGCAGGGAAAGGATCCCTCATCTCGAGCTACGAGGGGGAAACGGGGCTCCTCTGGATGTGGGCGGGACCATCGTGCTTCCTCTTGAGTGGAGACGGGTATGGCGGTGAACTTCTTGAGTTGCAGTAAGTGTGTGAAAGACCCTTTCGAAGTTTCAGAGGTTAGGTGTCATTAGTCTCCAGACGCCTCATCGGAAATAGGCCTCATCTCGCCTGCAAGGGAGAACTTCCTTGATTTTCTCGAGTTGCGGTAGGTGTTCTCGAGTTACGACGGGGACCTCAGGGACCCGCCCTGGTTGCCTCAAGAGGCCAGTCCCCATGCGATTTGCTACGGGGCCTCTCGGGATTCCTCTCCCGTTGATTCCGGGGCCAAAAACCTTGTGTGGAGTCAGGGCCGTAACCGAGGATGCCTCTCAGGGGCTGACATGGATCTTTGGGTACTTCTGGAGTCTCCCCAGGGGAGTCAGGCCTCGTCTCCAGTGGGGGCATGCACGTGCGCTTTCCTTCCAGGCTGTAGCAGCAATGTCACGCTTCCCGTGGCGTGGATCAAAGGATCTGTGGTTTTCCCTCGAGGCTTTCCCACAGGGCTGTCCCACGTGCCACCGTGGTGTGAGTCGATCCTCGGCGTGAAAGATGAGCCAGTGCAGGGCAAAGAGGTTCCTCTGGAATGGACTGAGACATCTGGGGGACTCTTGGAATGGTGGTACGACCATGGAGTTCCTCTCGCCTTTCCTGTTGAGAGTGCCTCCTCTTGAGATGCGACGGGAACGCCGGGAATTCTTTCCCGTTGAAAGCAGGGAAAGGATCCCTCATCTCGAGCTAGGAGGGGGAAACGGGGCTCCTCTGGATGTGGGCGGGACCATCGTGCTTCCTCTCGAGTGGACACGGGTATGGCGGTGAACTTCTTGAGTTGCAGCAAGGGTGTGAAAGACCCTTTCGAAGTTCCAGAGTTTAGGTGTCATTAGTCTCCAGACGCCTCATCGGAAATAGGCCTCATCTCGCCTGGAAGGGAGAACTTCCTGGATTTTCTCGAGTTGCGGCAGGTGTTCTCGAGTTACGACGGGGACCTCAGGGACCCGCCCTGGTGGCCTCAGGAGAGGCCAGTCCCCATGGGAGTTGCTAGGGGGCCTCTCGGGATTCCTCTCCCGTCGATACCGGGGCCAAAAACCTTGTGTGGAGTCAGGGCCGGAACCGAGGATTCCTCTCAGGGGCTGACATGGATCTTTGGGTACTTCTGGAGTCTCCCCAAGGGAGTCAGGGCTCGTCTCGAGTTGGGGCATGCACGTGCGCTTTCCTTCCAGGCTGTAGCAGCAATGTCACGCTTCCCGTCGCGAGAATCAAAGGATCTGTGGTTTTCCCTCGAGGCTTTCCCTCGAGGCTTTCCCACAGGGCTGTCCCACATGCCACCGTGGTGTGAGTCGATCCTCGGCGTGAAAGATGAGCCAGTGCAGGGCAAAGAGGTTCCTCTGGAATGTACTGAGACATCTGGGGGACTCTTGGAATGGTGGTACGACCATGGAGTTCCTCTCGCCTTTCCTGTTGAGAGTGCCTCCTCTTTGGAGGCGACGGGAACGCCGGGAATTCTTTCCCGTTGAAAGCAGGGAAAGGATCCCTCATCTCGAGCTACGAGGGGGAAACGGGGCTCCTCTGGATGTGGGCGGGACCATCGTGCTTCCTCTCGAGTGGACACGGGTATGGCGGTGAACTTCTTGAGTTGCAGCAAGGGTGTGAAAGACCCTTTCGAAGTTCCAGAGTTTAGGTGTCATTAGTCTCCAGACGCCTCATCGGAAATAGGCCTCATCTCGCCTGGAAGGGAGAACTTCCTGGATTTTCTCGAGTTGCGGCAGGTGTTCTCGAGTTACGACGGGGACCTCAGGGACCCGCCCTGGTGGCCTCAGGAGAGGCCAGTCCCCATGGGAGTTGCTAGGGGGCCTCTCGGGATTCCTCTCCCGTCGAAACCGGGGCCAAAAACCTTGTGTGGAGTCAGGGCCGGAACCGAGGATTCCTCTCAGGGGCTGACATGGATCTTTGGGTACTTCTGGAGTCTCCCCAAGGGAGTCAGGGCTCGTCTCGAGTTGGGGCATGCACGTGCGCTTTCCTTCCAGGCTGTAGCAGCAATGTCACGCTTCCCGTCGCATGGATCAAAGGATCTGTGGTTTTCCCTCGAGGCTTTCCCTCGAGGCTTTCCCACAGGGCTGTCCCACGTGCCACCGTGGTGTGAGTCGATCCTCGGCGTGAAAGATGAGCCAGTGCAGGGCAAAGAGGTTCCTCTGGAATGGACTGAGACATCTGGGGGACTCGTGGAATGGTGGTACGACCATGGAGTTCCTCTCGCCTTTCCTGTTGAGAGTGCCACCTCTTGAGATGCGACGGGAACGCCGGGAATTCTTTCCCGTTGAAAGCAGGGAAAGGATCCCTCATTTCGAGCTACGAGGGGGAAACGGGGCTCCTCTGGATGTGGGCGGGACCATCGTGCTTCCTCTCGAGTGGAGACGGGTATGGCGGTGAACTTCTTGAGTTGCAGCAAGGGTGTGAAAGACCCTTTCGAAGTCCCAGAGGTTAGGTGTCATTAGTCTCCAGACGCCTCATCGGAAATAGGCCTCATCTCGCCTGGAAGGGAGAACTTCCTGGATTTTCTCGAGTTGCGGCAGGTGTTCTCGAGTTACAATGGGGACCTCAGGGACACGCCCTGCTGGCCTCAAGAACGGCCAGTCCCCATGCGAGTTGCTAGGGGGCCTCTCGGGATTCCTCTCCCGTCGATACCGGGGCCAAAAACCTTGTGTGGAGTCAGGGCCGGAACCGAGGATTCCTCTCAGGGGCTGACATGGATCTTTGGGTACTTCTGGAGTCTCCCCAGGGGAGTCAGGCCTCGTCTCGAGTGGGGGCATGCACGTGTGCTTTCCTTCCGGGCTGTAGCAGCAATGTCACGCTTCCCGTCGCGTGGATCAAAGGATCTGTGGTTTTCCCTCGAGGCTTTCCCTCGAGGCTTTCCCACAGGGCTGTCCCACGTGCCACCGTGGTGTGAGTCGATCCTCGGCATGAAAGATGAGCCAGTGCAGGGCAAAGAGGTTCCTCTGGAATGGACTCAGACATCTGGGGGACTCTTGGAATGGTTGTACGACCATGGAGTTCCTCTCGCCTTTCCTGTTGAGAGTGCCTCCTCTTGAGATGCGACGGGAATGCCGGGAATTCTTTCCCGTTGAAAGCAGGGAAAGGATCCCTCATCTCTAGCTACGAGGGGGAAACGGGGCTCCTCTGGATGTGGGCGGGAGCATCGTGCTTCCTATCGAGTGGAGACGGGCAAGGAGGTGAACTTCTTGAGTAGCAGCAAGGGTGTGAAAGACCCTTTCGAAGTTCCAGAGGTTGGGTGTCATTAGTCTCCAGACGCCTCATCGGAAATAGGCCTCATCTCGCCTGGAAGGGAAAACTTCCTGGATTTTCTCGAGTTGCGGCAGGTGTTCTCGAGTTACGACGGGGAACTCAGGGATCAGCCCTGGTGGCCTCAGGAGAGGCCAGTCCCCATGCGAGGTGCTAGGGGGCCTCTCGGGATTCCTCTCCCGTCGATACCGGGGCCAAAAACCTTGTGTGCAGTTAGGGCCGGAAACGAGGATTCCTCTCAGGGGCTGACATTGTTCTTTGGGTACTTCTGGAGTCTCCCCAGGGGAGTCAGGCCTCGTCTCGAGTGGGGGCATGCACGTGCGCTTTCCTTCCTGGCTGTAGCAGCAATGTCACGCTTCCCGTCGCGTGGATCAAAGGATCTGTGGTTTTCCCTCGAGGCTTTCCCTCGAGGCTTTCCCACATGGCTGTGCCACGTGCCACGGTGGTGTGAGTCGATCCTCGGCGTGAAAGATGAGCCAGTGCAGGGCAAAGAGGTTCCTCTGGAATGGACTGAGACATCTGGGGGACTCTTGGAATGGTGGTACAACCATGGAGTTCCTCTCGCCTTTCCTGTTGAGAGTGCCTCCTCTTGAGATGCGACGGGAATGACGGGAATACTTTCCCGTTGAAAGCAGGGAAAGGATCCCTCATCTCGAGCTACGAGGGGGAAACGGGGCTCCTCTGGATGTGGGCGGGACCATCGTGCTTCCTCTCGAGTGGAGACGGGTATGGCGGTGAACTTCTTGAGTTGCAGTAAGTGTGTGAAAGACCCTTTCGAAGTTTCAGAGGTTAGGTGTCATTAGTCTCCAGACGCCTCATCGGAAATAGGCCTCATCTCGCCTGCAAGGGAGAACTTCCTTGATTTTCTCGAGTTGCGGTAGGTGTTCTCGAGTTACGACGGGGACCTCAGGGACCCGCCCTGGTGGCCTCAGGAGAGGCCAGTCCCCATGCGAGTTGCTAGGGGGCCTCTCGGGATTCCTCTCCCGTCGATACCGGGGCCAAAAACCTTGTGTGGAGTCAGGGCCGGAACCGAGGATTCCTCTCAGGGGTGACATGGATCTTTGGGTACTTCTGGAGTCTCCCCAGGGGAGTCAGGCCTCGTCTCAAGTGGGGGCATGCACGTGCGCTTTCCTTCCAGGCTGTAGCAGCAATGTCACGCTTCCCGTCGCGTGCATCAACGGATCTGTGGTTTTCCCTCGAGGCTTTCCCTCGAGGCTTTCCAGCAGGGCTGTCCCACGTGCCACCGTGGTGTGAGTCGATCCTCGGCGTGAAAGATGAGCCAGTGCAGGGCAAAGAGGTTCCTCTGGAATGGACTGAGACATCTGGGCGACACTTGGAATGGTGGTACGACCATGGAGTTCCTCTCGCCTTTCCTGTTGAGAGTGCCTCCTCTTGAGATGCGACGGGAACGCCGGGAATTCTTTCCCCTTGAAAGCAGGGAAAGGATCCCTCATCTCGAGCTACGAGGGGGAAACGGGGCTCCTCTGGATGTGGGTGGGACCATCGTGCTTCCTCTCGAGTGGAGACGGGTATGGCGGTGAACTTCTTGAGTTGCAGCAAGGGTGTGAAAGGCCCTTTCGAAGTTCCAGAGGTTACGTGTCAGTCTCCAGATGCCTCATCGGAAATAGACCTCATCTCGCCTGGAAGGGAGAACTTCCTGGATTTTCTCGAGGTGCGGCAGGTGTTCTCGAGTTATGACGGGTACCACAGGGACCCGCCCTGGTGGCCTCAGGAGAGGCCAGTCCACATGCGAGTTGCTAGGGGGCCTCTCGGGATTCCTCTCCCGTCGATACCGGGGCCAAAAACCTTGTGTGGAGTCAGGGCCGGAACCGAGGATTCCTCTCAGGGGTGACATGGATCTTTGGGTACTTCTGGAGTCTCCCCAGGGGAGTCAGGCCTCGTCTCGAGTGGGGGCATGCACGTGCGCTTTCCTTCCAGGCTGTAGCAGCAATGTCACGCTTCCCGTCGCGTGCATCAACGGATCTGTGGTTTTCCCTCGAGGCTTTCCCTCGAGGCTTTCCAGCAGGGCTGTCCCACGTGCCACCGTGGTGTGAGTCGATCCTCGGCGTGAAAGATGAGCCAGTGCAGGGCAAAGAGGTTCCTCTGGAATGGACTGAGACATCTGGGCGACACTTGGAATGGTGGTACGACCATGGAGTTCCTCTCGCCTTTCCTGTTGAGAGTGCCTCCTCTTGAGATGCGACGGGAACGCCGGGAATTCTTTCCCCTTGAAAGCAGGGAAAGGATCCCTCATCTCGAGCTACGAGGGGGAAACGGGGCTCCTCTGGATGTGGGTGGGACCATCGTGCTTCCTCTCGAGTGGAGACGGGTATGGCGGTGAACTTCTTGAGTTGCAGCAAGGGTGTGAAAGGCCCTTTCGAAGTTCCAGAGGTTACGTGTCAGTCTCCAGATGCCTCATCGGAAATAGACCTCATCTCGCCTGGAAGGGAGAACTTCCTGGATTTTCTCGAGGTGCGGCAGGTGTTCTCGAGTTATGACGGGTACCACAGGGACCCGCCCTGGTGGCCTCAGGAGAGGCCAGTCCACATGCGAGTTGCTAGGGGGCCTCTCGGGATTCCTCTCCCGTCGATACCGGGGCCAAAAACCTAGTGTGGAGTCAGGGCCGGAACCGAGGATTCCTCTCAGGGGTGACATGGATCTTTGGGTACTTCTGGAGTCTCCCCAGGGGAGTCAGGCCTCGTCTCGAGTGGGGGCATGCACGTGCGCTTTCCTTCCAGGCTGTAGCAGCAATGTCACGCTTCCCGTCGCGTGGATCAAAGGATCTGTGGTTTTCCCTCGAGGCTTTCCCTCGAGGCTTTCCCACAGGGCTGTCCCACGTGCCACCGTGGTGTGAGTCGATCCTCGGCGCGAAAGATGAGCCAGTGCAGGGCAAAGAGGTTCCTCTGGAATGGACTGAGACATCTGGGGGACTCTTGGAATGGTGGTACGACCATGGAGTTCCTCTCGCTTTTCCTGTTGAGAGTGCCTCCTCTTGAGATGCGACGGGAACGCCGGGAATTCTTTCCTTTTGAAAGCAGGGAAAGGATCCCTCATCTCGAGCTCCAAGGGGGAAACGGGGCTCCTCTGGATGTGGGCGGGACCATCGTGCTTCCTCTCGAGTGGAGACGGGTATGGCGCTGAACTTCTTGAGTTGCAGCAAGGGTGTGAAAGACCCTTTCGAAGTTCCAGAGGTTACGTGTCAGTCTCCAGACGCCTCATCGGAAATAGACCTCATCTCGCCTGGAAGGGAGAACTTCCTGGATTTTCTCGAGGTGCGGCAGGTGTTCTCGAGTTACGACGGGCACCACAGGGACCCGCCCTGATGGCCTCAGGAGAGGCCAGTCCCCATGCGAGTTGCTAGGGGGCCTCTCGGGATTCCTCTCCCGTCGATACTAGGGCCAGAAACCTTGTGTGGAGTCAGGGCCGGAACCGAGGATTCCTCACAGGGGTGACATGGATATTTGGGTACTTCTGGAGTCTCCCCAGGGGAGTCAGGCCTCGTCTCGAGTGGGGGCATGCACGTGCGCTTTCCTTCCAGGCTGTAGCAGCAATGTCACGCTTCCCGTCGCGTGGATCAAAGGATCTGTGGTTTTCCCTCGAGGCTTTCCCTCGAGGCTTTCCCGCAGGGCTGTCCCACGTGCCACCGTGGTGTGAGTCGATCCTCGGCGTGAAAGATGAGCCAGTGTAGGGCAAAGAGGTTCCTCTGGAATGGACTGAGACATCTGGGGGACTCTTGGAATGGTGGTACGACCATGGAGTTCCTCTCGCCTTTCCTGTTGAGAGTGCCTCCTCTTGAGATGCGACGGGAACGCCGGGAATTCTTTCCCGTTGAAAGCAGGGAAAGGATCCCTCATCTCGAGCTACGAGGGGGAAACGGGGCTCCTCTGGATGTGGGCGGGACCATCGTGCTTCCTCTCGAGTGGAGACGGGTATGGCGGTGAACTTCTTGAGTTGCAGTAAGTGTGTGAAAGACCCTTTCGAAGTTTCAGAGGTTAGGTGTCATTAGTCTCCAGACGCCTCATCGGAAATAGGCCTCATCTCGCCTGCAAGGGAGAACTTCCTTGATTTTCTCGAGTTGCGGTAGGTGTTCTCGAGTTACGACGGGGACCTCAGGGACCCGCCCTGGTTGCCTCAAGAGGCCAGTCCCCATGCGATTTGCTACGGGGCCTCTCGGGATTCCTCTCCCGTTGATTCCGGGGCCAAAAACCTTGTGTGGAGTCAGGGCTGTAACCGAGGATTCCTCTCAGGGGCTGACATGGATCTTTGGGTACTTCTGGAGTCTCCCCAGGGGAGTCAGGCCTCGTCTCCAGTGGGGGCATGCACGTGCGCTTTCCTTCCAGGCTGTAGCAGCAATGTCACGCTTCCCGTGGCGTGGATCAAAGGATCTGTGGTTTTCCCTCGAGGCTTTCCCACAGGGCTGTCCCACGTGCCACCGTGGTGTGAGTCGATCCTCGGCGTGAAAGATGAGCCAGTGCAGGGCAAAGAGGTTCCTCTGGAATGGACTGAGACATCTGGGGGACTCTTGGAATGGTGGTACGACCATGGAGTTCCTCTCGCCTTTCCTGTTGAGAGTGCCTCCTCTTGAGATGCGACGGGAACGCCGGGAATTCTTTCCCGTTGAAAGCAGGGAAAGGATCCCTCATCTAGAGCTAGGAGGGGGAAACGGGGCTCCTCTGGATGTGGGCGGGACCATCGTGCTTCCTCTCGAGTGGACACGGGTATGGCGGTGAACTTCTTGAGTTGCAGCAAGGGTGTGAAAGACCCTTTCGAAGTTCCAGAGTTTAGGTGTCATTAGTCTCCAGACGCCTCATCGGAAATAGGCCTCATCTCGCCTGCAAGGGAGAACTTCCTGGATTTTCTCGAGTTGCGGCAGGTGTTCTCGAGTTACGACGGGGACCTCAGGGACCCGCCCTGGTGGCCTCAGGAGAGGCCAGTCCCCATGGGAGTTGCTAGGGGGCCTCTCGAGATTCCTCTCCCGTCGATACCGGGGCCAAAAACCTTGTGTGGAGTCAGGGCCGGAACCGAGGATTCCTCTCAGGGGCTGACATGGATCTTTGGGTACTTCTGGAGTCTCCCCAAGGGAGTCAGGGCTCGTCTCGAGTTGGGGCATGCACGTGCGCTTTCCTTCCAGGCTGTAGCAGCAATGTCACGCTTCCCGTCGCGAGAATCAAAGGATCTGTGGTTTTCCCTCGAGGCTTTCCCTCGAGGCTTTCCCACAGGGCTGTCCCACATGCCACCGTGGTGTGAGTCGATCCTCGGCGTGAAAGATGAGCCAGTGCAGGGCAAAGAGGTTCCTCTGGAATGGACTGAGACATCTGGGGGACTCTTGGAATGGTGGTACGACCATGGAGTTCCTCTCGCCTTTCCTGTTGAGAGTGCCTCCTCTTTGGAGGCGACGGGAACGCCGGGAATTCTTTCCCGTTGAAAGCAGGGAAAGGATCCCTCATCTCGAGCTACGAGGGGGAAACGGGGCTCCTCTGGATGTGGGCGGGACCATCGTGCTTCCTCTCGAGTGGACACGGGTATGGCGGTGAACTTCTTGAGTTGCAGCAAGGGTGTGAAAGACCCTTTCGAAATTCCAGAGGTTAGGTGTCATTAGTCTCCAGACGCCTCATCGGAAATAGGCCTCATCTCGCCTGGAAGGGAGAACTTCCTGGATATTCTCGATTTGCGGCAGGTGTTCTCGAGTTACGACGGGGACCTCAGGGACCCGCCCTGGTGGCCTCAGGAGAGGCCAGTCCCCATGCGAGTTGCTAGGGGGCCTCTCGGGATTCCTCTCCCGTCGATACCGGGGCCAAAAACCTTGTGTGGAGTCAGGGCCGGAACCGAGGATTCCTCTCAGGGGTGACATGGATCTTTGGGTACTTCTGGAGTCTCCCCAGGGGAGTCAGGCCTCGTCTCAAGTGGGGGCATGCACGTGCGCTTTCCTTCCAGGCTGTAGCAGTAATGTCACGCTTCCCGTCGCGTGCATCAACGGATCTGTGGTTTTCCCTCGAGGCTTTCCCTCGAGGCTTTCCAGCAGGGCTGTCCCACGTGCCACCGTGGTGTGAGTCGATCCTCGGCGTGAAAGATGAGCCAGTGCAGGGCAAAGAGGTTCCTCTGGAATGGACTGAGACATCTGGGCGACACTTGGAATGGTGGTACGACCATGGAGTTCCTCTCGCCTTTCCTGTTGAGAGTGCCTCCTCTTGAGATGCGACGGGAACGCCGGGAATTCTTTCCCCTTGAAAGCAGGGAAAGGATCCCTCATCTCGAGCTACGAGGGGGAAACGGGGCTCCTCTGGATGTGGGTGGGACCATCGTGCTTCCTCTCGAGTGGAGACGGGTATGGCGGTGAACTTCTTGAGTTGCAGCAAGGGTGTGAAAGGCCCTTTCGAAGTTCCAGAGGTTACGTGTCAGTCTCCAGATGCCTCATCGGAAATAGACCTCATCTCGCCTGGAAGGGAGAACTTCCTGGATTTTCTCGAGGTGCGGCAGGTGTTCTCGAGTTATGACGGGTACCACAGGGACCCGCCCTGGTGGCCTCAGGAGAGGCCAGTCCACATGCGAGTTGCTAGGGGGCCTCTCGGGATTCCTCTCCCGTCGATACCGGGGCCAAAAACCTTGTGTGGAGTCAGGGCCGGAACCGAGGATTCCTCTCAGGGGTGACATGGATCTTTGGGTACTTCTGGAGTCTCCCCAGGGGAGTCAGGCCTCGTCTCGAGTGGGGGCATGCACGTGCGCTTTCCTTCCAGGCTGTAGCAGCAATGTCACGCTTCCCGTCGCGTGCATCAACGGATCTGTGGTTTTCCCTCGAGGCTTTCCCTCGAGGCTTTCCAGCAGGGCTGTCCCACGTGCCACCGTGGTGTGAGTCGATCCTCGGCGTGAAAGATGAGCCAGTGCAGGGCAAAGAGGTTCCTCTGGAATGGACTGAGACATCTGGGCGACAATTGGAATGGTGGTACGACCATGGAGTTCCTCTCGCCTTTCCTGTTGAGAGTGCCTCCTCTTGAGATGCGACGGGAACGCCGGGAATTCTTTCCCCTTGAAAGCAGGGAAAGGATCCCTCATCTCGAGCTACGAGGGGGAAACGGGGCTCCTCTGGATGTGGGTGGGACCATCGTGCTTCCTCTCGAGTGGAGACGGGTATGGCGGTGAACTTCTTGAGTTGCAGCAAGGGTGTGAAAGGCCCTTTCGAAGTTCCAGAGGTTACGTGTCAGTCTCCAGATGCCTCATCGGAAATAGACCTCATCTCGCCTGGAAGGGAGAACTTCCTGGATTTTCTCGAGGTGCGGCAGGTGTTCTCGAGTTATGACGGGTACCACAGGGACCCGCCCTGGTGGCCTCAGGAGAGGCCAGTCCACATGCGAGTTGCTAGGGGGCCTCTCGGGATTCCTCTCCCGTCGATACCGGGGCCAAAAACCTAGTGTGGAGTCAGGGCCGGAACCGAGGATTCCTCTCAGGGGTGACATGGATCTTTGGGTACTTCTGGAGTCTCCCCAGGGGAGTCAGGCCTCGTCTCGAGTGGGGGCATGCACGTGCGCTTTCCTTCCAGGCTGTAGCAGCAATGTCACGCTTCCCGTCGCGTGGATCAAAGGATCTGTGGTTTTCCCTCGAGGCTTTCCCTCGAGGCTTTCCCACAGGGCTGTCCCACGTGCCACCGTGGTGTGAGTCGATCCTCGGCGCGAAAGATGAGCCAGTGCAGGGCAAAGAGGTTCCTCTGGAATGGACTGAGACATCTGGGGGACTCTTGGAATGGTGGTACGACCATGGAGTTCCTCTCGCTTTTCCTGTTGAGAGTGCCTCCTCTTGAGATGCGACGGGAACGCCGGGAATTCTTTCCTTTTGAAAGCAGGGAAAGGATCCCTCATCTCGAGCTCCAAGGGGGAAACGGGGCTCCTCTGGATGTGGGCGGGACCATCGTGCTTCCTCTCGAGTGGAGACGGGTATGGCGCTGAACTTCTTGAGTTGCAGCAAGGGTGTGAAAGACCCTTTCGAAGTTCCAGAGGTTACGTGTCAGTCTCCAGACGCCTCATCGGAAATAGACCTCATCTCGCCTGGAAGGGAGAACTTCCTGGATTTTCTCGAGGTGCGGCAGGTGTTCTCGAGTTACGACGGGCACCACAGGGACCCGCCCTGATGGCCTCAGGAGAGGCCAGTCCCCATGCGAGTTGCTAGGGGGCCTCTCGGGATTCCTCTCCCGTCGATACTAGGGCCAGAAACCTTGTGTGGAGTCAGGGCCGGAACCGAGGATTCCTCACAGGGGTGACATGGATATTTGGGTACTTCTGGAGTCTCCCCAGGGGAGTCAGGCCTCGTCTCGAGTGGGGGCATGCACGTGCGCTTTCCTTCCAGGCTGTAGCAGCAATGTCACGCTTCCCGTCGCGTGGATCAAAGGATCTGTGGTTTTCCCTCGAGGCTTTCCCTCGAGGCTTTCCCGCAGGGCTGTCCCACGTGCCACCGTGGTGTGAGTCGATCCTCGGCGTGAAAGATGAGCCAGTGTAGGGCAAAGAGGTTCCTCTGGAATGGACTGAGACATCTGGGGGACTCTTGGAATGGTGGTACGACCATGGAGTTCCTCTCGCCTTTCCTGTTGAGAGTGCCTCCTCTTGAGATGCGACGGGAACGCCGGGAATTCTTTCCCGTTGAAAGCAGGGAAAGGATCCCTCATCTCGAGCTCCGAGGGGGAAACGGGGCTCCTCTGGATGTGGGCGGGACCATCGTGCTTCCTCTCGAGTGGAGACGGGTATGGCGGTGAACTTTTTGAGTTGCAGCAAGGGTGTGAAAGACCCTTTCGAAGTTCCAGAGGTTAGGTGTCATTAGTCTCCAGACGCCTCATCGGAAATAGGCCTCATCTCGCCTGGAAGGGAGAACTTCCTGGATTTTCTCGAGTTGCGGCAGGTGTTCTTGAGTTACGATGGGGACCTCAGGGACACGCCCTGCTGGCCTCAAGAACGGCCAGTCCCCATGCGAGTTGCTAGGGGGCCTCTCGGGATTCCTCTCCCGTCGATACCGGGGCCAAAAACCTTGTGTGGAGTCAGGGCCGGAACCGAGGATTCCTCTCAGGGGCTGACATGGATCTTTGGGTACTTCTGGAGTCTCCCCAGGGGAGTCAGGCCTCGTCTCGAGTGGGGGCATGCACGTGTGCTTTCCTTCCGGGCTGTAGCAGCAATGTCACGCTTCCCGTCGCGTGGATCAAAGGATCTGTGGTTTTCCCTCGAGGCTTTCCCTCGAGGCTTTCCCACAGGGCTGTCCCACGTGCCACCGTGGTGTGAGTCGATCCTCGGCATGAAAGATGAGCCAGTGCAGGGCAAAGAGGTTCCTCTGGAATGGACTCAGACATCTGGGGGACTCTTGGAATGGTGGTACGACCATGGAGTTCCTCTCGCCTTTCCTGTTGAGAGTGCCTCCTCTTGAGATGCGACGGAAATGCCGGGAATTCTTTCCCGTTGAAAGCAGGGAAAGGATCCCTCATCTCTAGCTACGAGGGGGAAACGGGGCTCCTCTGGATGTGGGCGGGAGCATCGTGCTTCCTATCGAGTAGAGACGGGCAAGGAGGTGAACTTCTTGAGTAGCAGCAAGGGTGTGAAAGACCCTTTCGAAGTTCCAGAGGTTGGGTGTCATTAGTCTCCAGACGCCTCATCGGAAATAGGCCTCATCTCGCCTGGAAGGGAAAACTTCCTGGATTTTCTCGAGTTGCGGCAGGTGTTCTCGAGTTACGACGGGGACGTCAGGGACCCGCCCTGGTGGCCTCAGGAGAGGCCAGTCCCCATGCGAGGTGCTAGGGGGCCTCTCGGGATTCCTCTCCCGTCGATACCGGGGCCTAAAACCTTGTGTGCAGTCAGGGCCGGAAACGAGGATTCCTCTCAGGGGCTGACATTGTTCTTTGGGTACTTCTGGAGTCTCCCCAGGGGAGTCAGGCCTCGTCTCGAGTGGGGGCATGCACGTGCGCTTTCCTTCCTGGCTGTAGCAGCAATGTCACGCTTCCCGTCGCGTGGATCAAAGGATCTGTGGTTTTCCCTCGAGGCTTTCCCTCGAGGCTATCCCACATGGCTGTGCCACGTGCCACCGTGGTGTGAGTCGATCCTCGGCGTGAAAGATGAGCCAGTGCAGGGCAAAGAGGTTCCTCTGGAATGGACTGAGACATCTGGGGGACTCTTGGAATGGTGGTACGACCATGGAGTTCCTCTCGCCTTTCCTGTTGAGAGTGCCTCCTCTTGAGATGCGACGGGAATGAGGGGAATACTTTCCCGTTGAAAGCAGGGAAAGGATCCCTCATCTCGAGCTACGAGGGGGAAACGGGGCTCCTCTGGATGTGGGCGGGACCATCGTGCTTCCTCTCGAGTGGAGACGGGTATGGCGGTGAACTTCTTGAGTTGCAGTAAGTGTGTGAAAGACCCTTTCGAAGTTTCAGAGGTTAGGTGTCATTAGTCTCCAGACGCCTCATCGGAAATAGGCCTCATCTCGCCTGCAAGGGAGAACTTCCTTGATTTTCTCGAGTTGCGGTAGGTGTTCTCGAGTTACGACGGGGACCTCAGGGACCCGCCCTGGTTGCCTCAAGAGGCCAGTCCCCATGCGATTTGCTACGGGGCCTCTCGGGATTCCTCTCCCGTTGATTCCGGGGCCAAAAACCTTGTGTGGAGTCAGGGCCGTAACCGAGGATTCCTCTCAGGGGCTGACATGGATCTTTGGGTACTTCTGGAGTCTCCCCAGGGGAGTCAGGCCTCGTCTCCAGTGGGGGCATGCACGTGCGCTTTCCTTCCAGGCTGTAGCAGCAATGTCACGCTTCCCGTGGCGTGGATCAAAGGATCTGTGGTTTTCCCTCGAGGCTTTCCCACAGGGCTGTCCCACGTGCCACCGTGGTGTGAGTCGATCCTCGGCGTGAAAGATGAGCCAGTGCAGGGAAAAGAGGTTCCTCTGGAATGGACTGAGACATCTGGGGGACTCTTGGAATGGTGGTACGACCATGGAGTTCCTCTCGCCTTTCCTGTTGAGAGTGCCTCCTCTTGAGATGCGACGGGAACGCCGGGAATTCTTTCCCGTTGAAAGCAGGGAAAGGATCCCTCATCTCGAGCTCCGAGGGGGAAACGGGGCTCCTCTGGATGTGGGCGGGACCATCGTGCTTCCTCTCGAGTGGACACGGGTATGGCGGTGAACTTCTTGAGTTGCAGCAAGGTTGTGAAAGACCCTTTCGAAGTTCCAGAGTTTAGGTGTCATTAGTCTCCAGACGCCTCATCGGAAATAGGCCTCATCTCGCCTGGAAGGGAGAACTTCCTGGATTTTCTCGAGTTGCGGCAGGTGTTCTCGAGTTACGACGGGGACCTCAGGGACCCGCCCTGGTGGCCTCAGGAGAGGCCAGTCCCCATGGGAGTTGCTAGGGGGCCTCTCGGGATTCCTCTCCCGTCGATACCGGGGCCAAAAACCTTGTGTGGAGTCAGGGCCGGAACCGAGGATTCCTCTCAGGGGCTGACATGGATCTTTGGGTACTTCTGGAGTCTCCCCAAGGGAGTCAGGGCTCGTCTCGAGTTGGGGCATGCACGTGCGCTTTCCTTCCAGGCTGTAGCAGCAATGTCACGCTTCCCGTCGCATGGATCAAAGGATCTGTTGTTTTCCCTCGAGGCTTTCCCTCGAGGCTTTCCCACAGGGCTGTCCCACGTGCCACCGTGGTGTGAGTCGATCCTCGGCGTGAAAGATGAGCCAGTGCAGGGCAAAGAGGTTCCTCTGGAATGGACTGAGACATCTGGGGGACTCTTGGAATGGTGGTACGACCATGGAGTTCCTCTCGCCTTTCCTGTTGAGAGTGCCTCCTCTTTGGATGCGACGGGAACGCCGGGAATTCTTTCCCGTTGAAAGCAGGGAAAGGATCCCTCATCTCGAGCTACGAGGGGGAAACGGGGCTCCTCTGGATGTGGGCGGGACCATCGTGCTTCCTCTCGAGTGGACACGGGTATGGCGGTGAACTTCTTGAGTTGCAGCAAGGGTGTGAAAGACCCTTTCGAAATTCCAGAGGTTAGGTGTCATTAGTCTCCAGACGCCTCATCGGAAATAGGCCTCATCTCGCCTGGAAGGGAGAACTTCCTGGATATTCTCGATTTGCGGCAGGTGTTCTCGAGTTATGACGGGGACCTCAGGGACCCGCCCTGGTGGCCTCAGGAGAGGCCAGTCCCCATGCGAGTTGCTAGGGAGCCTCTCGGGATTCCTCTCCCGTCGATACCGGGGCCAAAAACCTTGTGTGGAGTCAGGGCCGGAACCGAGGATTCCTCTCAGGGGTGACATGGATCTTTGGGCACTTCTGGAGTCTCCCCAGGGGAGTCAGGCCTCGTCTCGAGTGGGGACATGCACGTGCGCTTTCCTTCCAGGCTGTAGCAGCAATGTCACGCTTCCCGTCGCGTGCATCAAAGGATCTGTGGTTTTCCCTCGAGGCTTTCCCTCGAGGCTTTCCCACAGGGCTGTCCCACGTGCCACCGTGGTGTGAGTCGATCCTCGGCGTGAAAGATGAGCCAGTGCAGGGCAAAGAGGTTCCTCTGGAATGGACTGAGACATCTGGGGGACTCTTGGAATGGTGGTACGACCATGGAGTTCCTCTCGCCTTTCCTGTTGAGAGTGCCTCCTCTTGAGATGCGACGGGAATGCCGGGAATTCTTTCCCGTTGAAAGCAGGGAAAGGATCCATCATCTCGAGCTACGAGGTGGAAACGGGGCTCCTCTGGATGTGGGCGGGACCATCGTGCTTTCTCTCGTGTGGAGACGGGTATGGCGGTAAACTTCTTGAGTTGCAGCAAGGGTGTGAAAGACCCTTTCGAAGTTCCAGAGGTTAGGTGTCATTAGTCTCCAGACGCCTCATCGGAAATAGGCCTCATCTCGCCTGGAAGGGAGAACTTCCTGGATTTTCTCGAGTTGCGGCAGGTGTTTTCGAGTTACGACGGGGACCTCAGGGACCCGCCCTGGTGGCCTCAGGAGAGGCCAGTCCCCATGCAAGTTGCTAGGGGGCCTCTCGGGATTCCTCTCCCGTCGATACCGGGGCCAAAAACCTTGTGTGGAGTCAGGGCCAGAACCGAGGATTCCTCTCAGGGGCTGACATGGATCTTTGGGTACTTCTGGAGTCTCCCCAGGGGAGTAAGGCCTCGTCTCGATTTGGGGCATGCACGTGCGCTTTCCTTCCAGGCTGTAGCAGCAATGTCACGCTTCCCGTCGCGTGGATCACAGGATCTGTGGTTTTCCCTCGAGGCTTTCCCTCGAGGCTTTCCCACAGGGCTGTCCCACGTGCCACCGTGGTGTGAGTCGATCCTCGGCGCGAAAGATGAGCCAGTGCAGGGCAAAGAGGTTCCTCTGGAATGGACTGAGACTTCTGGGGGACTCTTGGAATGGTGGTACGACCATGGAGTTCCTCTCGCCTTTCCTTTTAAGAGTGCCTCCTCTTGAGATCCGACGGGAACGCCGGGAATTCTTTCCCGTTGAAAGCAGGGAAAGGATCCCTCATCTCGAGCTACGAGGGGGAAACGGGGCTCCTCTGGATGTGGGCGGGACCATCGTGCTTCCTCTCGAGTGGAGACGGGTATGGCGGTGAACTTCTTGAGTTGCAGCAAGGGTGTGAAAGACCCTTTCGAAGTTCCAGAGGTTAGGTGTCATTAGTCTCCAGACGCCTCATCGGAAATAGGCCTCATCTCGCCTGGAAGGGAGAACTTCCTGGATATTCTCGATTTGCGGCAGGTGTTCTCGAGTTATGACGGGGACCTCAGGGACCCGCCCTGGTGGCCTCAGGAGAGGCCAGTCCCCATGCGAGTTGCTAGGGGGCCTCTCGGGATTCCTCTCCCGTCGATACCGGGGCCAAAAACCTTGTGTGGAGTCAGGGCCGGAACCGAGGATTCCTCTCAGGGGTGACATGGATCTTTGGGCACTTCTGGAATCTCCCCAGGGGAGTCAGGCCTCGTCTCGAGTGGGGACATGCACGTGCGCTTTCCTTCCAGGCTGTAGCAGCAATGTCACGCTTCCCGTCGCGTGCATCAAAGGATCTGTGGTTTTCCCTCGAGGCTTTCCCTCGAGGCTTTCCAGCAGGGCTGTCCCACGTGCCACCGTGGTGTGAGTCGATCCTCGGCGTGAAAGATGAGCCAGTGCAGGGCAAAGAGGTTCCTCTGGAATGGACTGAGACATCTGGGCGACTCTTGGAATGGTGGTACGACCATGGAGTTCCTCTCGCCTTTCCTGTTGAGAGTGCCTCCTCTTGAGATGCGACGGGAACGCCGGGAATTCTTTCCCGTTGAAAGCAGGGAAAGGATCCCTCATCTCGAGCTACGAGGGTGAAACGGGGCTCCTCTGGATGTGGGCGGGACCATCGTGCTTCCTCTCGAGTGGACACGGCTATGGCGCTGAACTTCTTGAGTTGCAGCAAGGGTGTGAAAGACCCTTTCGAAGTTCCAGAGGTTAGGTGTCATTAGTCTCCAGACGCCTCATCGGAAATAGGCCTCATCTCGCCTGGAAGGGAGAACTTCCTGGATTTTCTCGATTTGCGGCAGGTGTTCTCGAGTTACGACGGGGACCTCAGGGACCCGCCCTGGTGGCCTCAGGAGAGGCCAGTCCCCATGCGACTTGCTAGGGGGCCTCTCGGGATTCCTCTCCCGTCGATACCGGGGCCAAAAACCTTGTGTGGAGTCAGGGCCGGAACCGAGGATTCCTCTCAGGGGCTGACATGGATCTTTGGGTACTTCTGGAGTCTCCCCAGGGGAGTCAGGCCTCGTCTCCAGTGGGGGCATGCACGTGCGCTTTCCTTCCAGGCTGTAGCAGCAATGTCACGCTTACCGTCGCGTGGATCAAAGGATTTGTGGTTTTCCCTCGAGGCTTTCCCTCGAGGCTTTCCCACAGGGCTGTCCCACGTGCCACCGTGGTGTGAGTCGATCCTCGGCGTGGAAGATGAGCCAGTGCAGGGCAAAGAGGTTCCTCTGGAATGGACTGAGACATCTGGGGGACTCTTGGAATGGTGGTACGACCCTGGAGTTCCTCTCGCCTTTCCTGTTGAGAGTGCCTCCTCTTGAGATGCGACGGGAACGCCGGGAATTCTTTCCCGTTGAAAGCAGGGAAAGGATCCCACATCTCGAGCTCCGAGGGGGAAACGGGGCTCCTCAGGATGTGGGCGGGACCATCGTGCTTCCTCTCGAGTGGAGACGGGTATGGAGGTGAACTTCTTGAGTTGCAGCAAGGGTGTGAAAGACCCTTTCGAAGTTCCAGAGGTTAGGTGTCATTAGTCTCCAGACGCCTCATCGGAAATAGGCCTCATCTCGCCTGGAAGGGAGAACTTCCCGGATTTTCTCGAGGTGCGGCCGGTGTTCTCGAGTTACGACGGGGACCTCAGGGACCCGCCCTGGTGGCCTCAGGAGAGGCCAGTCCCCATGCGAGTTGCTAGGGGGCCTCTCGGGATTCCTCTCCCGTCGATACCGGGGCCAAAAACCTTGTGTGGAGTCAGGGCTGGAACCAAGGATTCCTCTCAGGAGCTGACATGGATCTTTGGGTACTTCTGGAGTCTCCCCAGGGGAGTCAGGCCTCTTCTCGATTGGGGGCATGCACGTGTGCTTTCCTTCCAGGCTGTAGCAGCAATGTCACGCTTCCCGTCGCGTGGATCAAAGGATCTGTGGTTTTCCCTCGAGGCTTTCCCACAGGGCTGTCCCACGTGCCACCGTGGTGTGAGTCGATCCTCGGCGTGAAAGATGAGCCAGTGCAGGGCAAAGAGGTTCCTCTGGAATGGACTGAGACATCTGGGGGACTCTTGGAATGGTGGTACGACCATGGAGTTCCTCTTGCCTTTCCTGTTGAGAGTGCCTCCTCTTTGGATGCGACGGGAACGCCGGGAATTCTTTCCCGTTGAAAGCAGGGAAAGGATCCCTCATCTCGAGCTCCGAGGGGGAAACGGGGCTCCTCTGGATGTGGGCGGGACCATCGTGCTTCCTCTCGAGTGGAGACGGGTATGGCGGTGAACTTCTTGAGTTGCAGCAAGGGTGTGAAAGACCCTTTCGACGTTCCAGAGGTTAGGTGTCATTAGTCTCCAGACGCCTCATCGGAAATAGGCCTCATCTCGCCTGGAAGGGAGAACTTCCTGGATATTCTCGATTTGCGGCAGGTGTTCTCGAGTTATGACGGGGACCTCAGGGACCCGCCCTGGTGGCCTCAGGAGAGGCCAGTCCCCATGCGAGTTGCTAGGGGGCCTCTCGGGATTCCTCTCCCGTCGATACCGGGGCCAAAAACCTTGTGTGGAGTCAGGGCCGGAACCGAGGATTCCTCTCAGGGGTGACATGGATCTTTGGGCACTTCTGGAGTCTCCCCAGGGGAGTCAGGCCTCGTCTCGAGTGGGGACATGCACGTGCGCTTTCCTTCCAGGCTGTAGCAGCAATGTCACGCTTCCCGTCGCGTGCATCAAAGGATCTGTGGTTTTCCCTCGAGGCTTTCCCTCGAGGCTTTCCCACAGGGCTGTCCCACGTGCCACCGTGGTGTGAGTCGATCCTCGGCGTGAAAGATGAGCCAGTGCAGGGCAAAGAGGTTCCTCTGGAATGGACTGAGACATCTGGGGGACTCTTGGAATGGTGGTACGACCATGGAGTTCCTCTCGCCTTTCCTGTTGAGAGTGCCTCCTCTTGAGATGCGACGGGAACGCCGGGAATTCTTTCCCGTTGAAAGCAGGGAAAGGATCCGTCATCTCGAGCTCCGAGGGGGAAACGGGGCTCCTCTGGATGTGGGCGGGACCATCGTGCTTCCTCTCAAGTGGAGACGGGTATGGCGGTGAACTTCTTGAGTTGCAGCAAGGGTGTGAAAGACCCTTTCGACGTTCCAGAGGTTAGGTGTCATTAGTCTCCAGACGCCTCATCGGAAATAGGCCTCATCTCGCCTGGAAGGGAGAACTTCCTGGATTTTCTCGAGTTGCGTCAGGTGTTCTCGAGTTACGACGGGGACCTCAGGGACCCGCCCTGGTGGCCTCAGGAGAGGCCAGTCCCCATGCGAGTTGCTAGGGGGCCTCTCGGGATTCCTCTCCCGTCGATACCGGGGCCAAAAACCTTGTGTGGAGTCAGGGCCGGAACCGAGGATTCCTCTCAGGGGCTGACATGGATCTTTGGGTACTTCTGGAGTCTCCCCAGGGGAGTCAGGCCTCGTCTCGAGTGGGGGCATGCACGTGCGCTTTCCTTCCAGGCTGTAGCAGCAATGTCACGCTTCCCGTCGCGTGCATCAAAGGATCTGTGGTTTTCCCTCGAGGCTTTCCCTCGAGGCTTTCCAGCAGGGCTGTCCCACGTGCCACCGTGGTGTGAGTCGATCCTCGGCGTGAAAGATGAGCCAGTGCAGGGCAAAGAGGTTCCTCTGGAATGGACTGAGACATCTGGGCGACTCTTGGAATGGTGGTACGACCATGGAGTTCCTCTCGCCTTTCCTGTTGAGAGTGCCTCCTCTTGAGATGCGACGGGAACGCCGGGAATTCTTTCCCGTTGAAAGCAGGGAAAGGATCCCTCATCTCGAGCTACGAGGGTGAAACGGGGCTCCTCTGGATGTGGGCGGGACCATCGTGCTTCCTCTCGAGTGGACACGGCTATGGCGCTGAACTTCTTGAGTTGCAGCAAGGGTGTGAAAGACCCTTTCGAAGTTCCAGAGGTTAGGTGTCATTAGTCTCCAGACGCCTTATCGGAAATAGGCCTCATCTCGCCTGGAAGGGAGAACTTCCTGGATTTTCTCGATTTGCGGCAGGTGTTCTCGAGTTACGACGGGGACCTCAGGGACCCGCCCTGGTGGCCTCAGGAGAGGCCAGTCCCCATGCGACTTGCTAGGGGGCCTCTCGGGATTCCTCTCCCGTCGATACCGGGGCCAAAAACCTTGTGTGGAGTCAGGGCCGGAACCGAGGATTCCTCTCAGGGGCTGACATGGATCTTTGGGTACTTCTGGAGTCTCCCCAGGGGAGTCAGGCCTCGTCTCCAGTGGGGGCATGCACGTGCGCTTTCCTTCCAGGCTGTAGCAGCAATGTCACGCTTCCCGTCGCGTGGATCAAAGGATTTGTGGTTTTCCCTCGAGGCTTTCCCTCGAGGCTTTCCCACAGGGCTGTCCCACGTGCCACCGTGGTGTGAGTCGATCCTCGGCGTGGAAGATGAGCCAGTGCAGGGCAAAGAGGTTCCTCTGGAATGGACTGAGACATCTGGGGGACTCTTGGAATGGTGGTACGACCCTGGAGTTCCTCTCGCCTTTCCTGTTGAGAGTGCCTCCTCTTGAGATGCGACGGGAACGCCGGGAATTCTTTCCCGTTGAAAGCAGGGAAAGGATCCCACATCTCGAGCTCCGAGGGGGAAACGGGGCTCCTCAGGATGTGGGCGGGACCATCGTGCTTCCTCTCGAGTGGAGACGGGTATGGCGGTGAACTTCTTGAGTTGCAGCAAGGGTGTGAAAGACCCTTTCGAAGTTCCAGAGGTTAGGTGTCATTAGTCTCCAGACGCCTCATCGGAAATAGGCCTCATCTCGCCTGGAAGGGAGAACTTCCCGGATTTTCTCGAGGTGCGGCCGGTGTTCTCGAGTTACGACGGGGACCTCAGGGACCCGCCCTGGTGGCCTCAGGAGAGGCCAGTCCCCATGCGAGTTGCTAGGGGGCCTCTCGGGATTCCTCTCCCGTCGATACCGGGGCCAAAAACCTTGTGTGGAGTCAGGGCTGGAACCGAGGATTCCTCTCAGGAGCTGACATGGATCTTTGGGTACTTCTGGAGTCTCCCCAGGGGAGTCAGGCCTCTTCTCGATTGGGGGCATGCACGTGTGCTTTCCTTCCAGGCTGTAGCAGCAATGTCACGCTTCCCGTCGCGTGGATCAAAGGATCTGTGGTTTTCCCTCGAGGCTTTCCCACAGGGCTGTCCCACGTGCCACCGTGGTGTGAGTCGATCCTCGGCGTGAAAGATGAGCCAGTGCAGGGCAAAGAGGTTCCTCTGGAATGGACTGAGACATCTGGGGGACTCTTGGAATGGTGGTACGACCATGGAGTTCCTCTCGACTTTCCTGTTGAGAGTGCCTCCTCTTTGGATGCGACGGGAACGCCGGGAATTCTTTCCCGTTGAAAGCAGGGAAAGGATCCCTCATCTCGAGCTCCGAGGGGGAAACGGGGCTCCTCTGGATGTGGGCGGGACCATCGTGCTTCCTCTCGAGTGGAGACGGGTATGGCGGTGAACTTCTTGAGTTGCAGCAAGGGTGTGAAAGACCCTTTCGACGTTCCAGAGGTTAGGTGTCATTAGTCTCCAGACGCCTCATCGGAAATAGGCCTCATCTCGCCTGGAAGGGAGAACTTCCTGGATATTCTCGATTTGCGGCAGGTGTTCTCGAGTTATGACGGGGACCTCAGGGACCCGCCCTGGTGGCCTCAGGAGAGGCCAGTCCCCATGCGAGTTGCTAGGGGGCCTCTCGGGATTCCTCTCCCGTCGATACCGGGGCCAAAAACCTTGTGTGGAGTCAGGGCCGGAACCGAGGATTCCTCTCAGGGGTGACATGGATCTTTGGGCACTTCTGGAGTCTCCCCAGGGGAGTCAGGCCTCGTCTCGAGTGGGGACATGCACGTGCGCTTTCCTTCCAGGCTGTAGCAGCAATGTCACGCTTCCCGTCGCGTGCATCAAAGGATCTGTGGTTTTCCCTCGAGGCTTTCCCTCGAGGCTTTCCCACAGGGCTGTCCCCCGTGCCACCGTGGTGTGAGTCGATCCTCGGCGTGAAAGATGAGCCAGTGCAGGGCAAAGAGGTTCCTCTGGAATGGACTGAGACATCTGGGGGACTCTTGGAATGGTGGTACGACCATGGAGTTCCTCTCGCCTTTCCTGTTGAGAGTGCCTCCTCTTGAGATGCGACGGGAACGCCGGGAATTCTTTCCCGTTGAAAGCAGGGAAAGGATCCCTCATCTCGAGCTCCGAGGGGGAAACGGGGCTCCTCTGGATGTGGGCGGGACCATCGTGCTTCCTCTCAAGTGGAGACGGGTATGGCGGTGAACTTCTTGAGTTGCAGCAAGGGTGTGAAAGACCCTTTCGACGTTCCAGAGGTTAGGTGTCATTAGTCTCCAGACGCCTCATCGGAAATAGGCCTCATCTCGCCTGGAAGGGAGAACTTCCTGGATTTTCTCGAGTTGCGGCAGGTGTTCTCGAGTTACGACGGGGACCTCAGGGACCCGCCCTGGTGGCCTCAGGAGAGGCCAGTCCCCATGCGAGTTGCTAGGGGGCCTCTCGGGATTCCTCTCCCGTCGATACCGGGGCCAAAAACCTTGTGTGGAGTCAGGGCCGGAACCGAGGATTTCTCTCAGGGGCTGACATGGATCTTTGGGTACTTCTGGAGTCTCCCCAGGGGAGTCAGGCCTCGTCTCGAGTGGGGGCATGCACGTGCGCTTTCCTTCCAGGCTGTAGCAGCAATGTCACGCTTCCCGTCGCGTGCATCAAAGGATCTGTGGTTTTCCCTCGAGGCTTTCCCTCGAGGCTTTCCAGCAGGGCTGTCCCACGTGCCACCGTGGTGTGAGTCGATCCTTGGCGTGAAAGATGAGCCAGTGCAGGGCAAAGAGGTTCCTCTGGAATGGACTGAGACATCTGGGCGACTCTTGGAATGGTGGTACGACCATGGAGTTCCTCTCGCCTTTCCTGTTGAGAGTGCCTCCTCTTGAGATGCGACGGGAACGCCGGGAATTCTTTCCCGTTGAAAGCAGGGAAAGGATCCCTCATCTCGAGCTACGAGGGTGAAACGGGGCTCCTCTGGATGTGGGCGGGACCATCGTGCTTCCTCTCGAGTGGACACGGGTATGGCGCTGAACTTCTTGAGTTGCAGCAAGGGTGTGAAAGACCCTTTCGAAGTTCCAGAGGTTAGGTGTCATTAGTCTCCAGATGCCTCATCGGAAATAGGCCTCATCTCGCCTGGAAGGGAGAACTTCCTGGATTTTCTCGATTTGCGGCAGGTGTTCTCGAGTTACGACGGGGACCTCAGGGACCCGCCCTGGTGGCCTCAGGAGAGGCCAGTCCCCATGCGACTTGCTAGGGGGCCTCTCGGGATTCCTCTCCCGTCGATACCGGGGCCAAAAACCTTGTGTGGAGTCAAGGCCGGAACCGAGGATTCCTCTCAGGGGCTGACATGGATCTTTGGGTACTTCTGGAGTCTCCCCAGGGGAGTCAGGCCTCGTCTCCAGTGGGGGCATGCACGTGCGCTTTCCTTCCAGGCTGTAGCAGCAATGTCACACTTCCCGTCGCGTGGATCAAAGGATTTGTGGTTTTCCCTCGAAGCTTTCCCTCGAGGCTTTCCCACAGGGCTGTCCCACGTGCCACCGTGGTGTGAGTCGATCCTCGGCGTGGAAGATGAGCCAGTGCAGGTCAAAGAGGTTCCTCTGGAATGGACTGAGACATCTGGGGGACTCTTGGAATGGTGGTACGACCCTGGAGTTCCTCTCGCCTTTCCTGTTGAGAGTGCCTCCTCTTGAGATGCGACGGGAATGCCGGGAATTCTTTCCCGTTGAAAGCAGGGAAAGGATCCCACATCTCGAGCTCCGAGGGGGAAACGGGGCTCCTCAGGATGTGGGCGGGACCATCGTGCTTCCTCTCGAGTGGAGACGGGTATGGCGGTGAACTTCTTGAGTTGCAGCAAGGGTGTGAAAGACCCTTTCGAAGTTCCAGAGGTTAGGTGTCATTAGTCTCCAGACGCCTCATCGGAAATACGCCTCATCTCGCCTGGAAGGGAGAACTTCCTGGATTTTCTCGAGTGAAGGCAGGTGTTCTCGAGTTATGACGGGGACCTCAGGGACACGCCCTGGTGGCCTCAGGAGAGGCCAGTCCCCATGCGAGTTGCTAGGGGGCCTCTCGGGATTCCTCTCCCGTCGATACCGGGGCCAAAAACCTTGTGTGGAGTCAGGGCCGGAACCGAGGATTCCTCTCAGGGGTGATATGGATCTTTGGGTACTTCTGGAGTCTCCCCAGGGAGTCAGGCCTCGTCTCGAGTGGGGGCATGCACGTGCGCTTTCCTTCCAGGCTGTAGCAGCAATGTCACGCTTCCCGTCCCGTGCATCAAAGGATCTGTGGTTTTCCCTCGAGGCTTTCCCTCGAGGCTTTCCCGCAGGGCTGTCCCACTTTCCACCGTGGTGTGAGTCGATCCTCGGCGTGAAAGATGAGCCAGTGCAGGGCAAAGAGGTTCCTCTGGAATGGACTGAGACATCTGGGCGACTCTTGGAATGGTGGTAAGACCATGGAGTTCCTCTCGCCTTTCCTGTTGAGAGTGCCTCCTCTTGAGATGCGACGGGAACGCCGGGAATTCTATCCCGTTGAAAGCAGGGAAAGGATCCCTCATCTCGAGCTTCGAGGGGGAAACGGGGCTCCTCTGGATGTGGGTGGGACCATCGTGCTTCCTCTCGAGTGGAGACGGGTATGGCGGTGAACTTCTTGAGTTGCAGCAAGGGTGTGAAAGACCCTTTCGAAGTTCCAGAGGTTACGTGTCAGTCTCCAGATGCCTCATCGGAAATAGACCTCATCTCGCCTGGAAGGGAGAACTTCCTGGATTTTCTCGAGGTGCGGCAGGTGTTCTCGAGTTACGACGGGTACCACAGGGACCCGCCCTGATGGCCTCAGGAGAGGCCAGTCCCCATGCGAGTTGCCAGGGGGCCTCTCGGGATTCCTCTCCCGTCGATACTAGGGCCAAAAACCTTCTGTGGAGTCAGGACCGGAACCGAGGATTCCTCACAGGGGTGACATGGATCTTTGGGTACTTCTGGAGTCTCCCCAGGGGAGTCAGGCCTCGTCTCGAGTGGGGGCATGCACGTGCGCTTTCCTTCCAGGCTGTAGCAGCAATGTCACGCTTCCCGTCGCGTGCATCAAAGGATCTGTGGTTTTCCCTCGAGGCTTTCCCTCGAGGCTTTCCCGCAGGGCTGTCCCACGTGCCACCGTGGTGTGAGTCGATCCTCGGCGTCAAAGGTGAGCCAGTGCAGGGCAAAGAGGTTCCTCTGGAATGGACTGAGACATCTGGCGGACTCTTGGAATGGTGGTACGACCATGGAGTTCCTCTCGCCTTTCCTGTTGAGAGTGCCTCCTCTTGAGATGCGACGGGAACGCCGGGAATTCTTTCCCGTTGAAAGCAGGGAAAGGATCCCTCATCTCGAGCTCCGAGGGGGAAACGGGGCTCCTCTGGATGTGGGCGGGACCATCGTGCTTCCTCTCGAGTGGAGACGGGTATGGCGGTGAACTTCTTGAGTTGCAGCAAGGGTGTGAAAGACCCTTTCGAAGTTCCAGAGGTTAGGTGTCATTAGTCTCCAGAGGCCTCATCGGAAATAGGCCTCATCTCGCCTGGAAGGGAGAACTTCCTGGATTTTCTCGAGTTGCGGCAGGTGTTCTCGAGTTACGACGGGGACCTCAGGGACCCGCCCTGGTGGCCTCAAGAACAGCCAGTCCCCATGCGAGTTGCTAGGGGGCCTCTCGGGATTCCTCTCCCGTCGATACCGGGGCCAAAAACCTTGTGTGGAGTCAGGGCCGGAACCGAGGATTCCTCTCAGGGGCTGACATGGATCTTTGGGTACTTCTGGAGTCTCCCCAGGGGAGTCAGGCCTCGTCTCGAGTGGGGGCATGCACGTGTGCTTTCCTTCCAGGCTGTAGCAGCAATGTCACGCTTCCCGTCGCGTGGATCAAAGGATCTGTGGTTTTCCCTCGAGGCTTTCCCTCGAGGCTTTCCCACAGGGCTGTCCCACGTGCCACCGTGGTGTGAGTCGATCCTCGGCATGAAAGATGAGCCAGTGCAGGGCAAAGAGGTTCCTCTGGAATGGACTGAGACATCTGGGGGACTCTTGGAATGGTGGTACGACCATGGAGTTCCTCTCGCCTTTCCTGTTGAGAGTGCCTCCTCTTGAGATGCGACGGGAATGCCGGGAATTCTTTCCCGTTGAAAGCAGGGAAAGGATCCCTCATCTCGAGCTACGAGGGGGAAACGGGGCTCCTCTGGATGTGGGCGGGACCATCGTGCTTCCTCTCGAGTGGAGACGGGCAAGGAGGTGAACTTCTTGAGTAGCAGCAAAGGTGTGAAAGACCCTTTCGAAGTTCCAGAGGTTGGGTGTCATTAGTCTCCAGACGCCTCATCGGAAATAGGCCTCATCTCGCCTGGAAGGGAGAACTTCCTGGATTTTCTCGAGTTGCGGCAGGTGTTCTCGAGTTACGACGGGGACCTCAGGGACCCGCCCTGGTGGCCTCAGGAGAGGCCAGTCCCCATGCGAGGTGCTAGGGGGTCTCTCGGGATTCCTCTCCCGTCGATACTGGGGCCAAAAACCTTGTGTGGAGTCAGGGCCGGAAACGAGGATTCCTCTCAGGGGCTGACATGGATCTTTGGGTACTTCTGGAGTCTCCCCAGGGGATTCAGGCCTCGTCTCGAGTGGGGGCATGCACGTGCGCTTTCCTTCCAGGCTGTAGCAGCAATGTCACGCTTCCCGTCGCGTGGATCAAAGGATCTGTGGTTTTCCCTCGAGGCTTTCCCTCGAGGCTTTCCCACATGGCTGTGCCACGTGCCACCGTGGTGTGAGTCGATCCTCGGCGTGAAAGATGAGCCAGTGCAGGGCAAAGAGGTTCCTCTGGAATGGACTGAGACATCTGGGGGACTCTTGGAATGGTGGTACGACCATGGAGTTCCTCTCGCCTTTCCTGTTGAGAGTGCCTCCTCTTGAGATGCGACGGGAATGACGGGAATACTTTCCCGTTGAAAGCAGGGAAAGGATCCCTCATCTCGAGCTACGAGGGGGAAACGGGGCTCCTCTGGATGTGGGCGGGACCATCGTGCTTCCTCTCGAGTGGAGACGGGTATGGCGGTGAACTTCTTGAGTTGCAGCAAGTGTGTGAAAGACCCTTTCGAAGTTCCAGAGGTTAGGTGTCATTAGTCTCCAGACGCCTCATCGGAAATAGGCCTCATCTCGCCTGCAAGGGAGAACTTCCTTGATTTTCTCGAGTTGCGGTAGGTGTTCTCGAGTTACGACGGGGACCTCAGGGACCCGCCCTGGTTGCCTCAAGAGGCCAGTCCCCATGCGATTTGCTACGGGGCCTCTCGGGATTCCTCTAACGTCGATACCGGGGCCAAAAACCTTGTGTGGAGTCAGGGCCGTAACCGAGGATTCCTCTCAGGGGCTGACATTGATCTTTGGGTACTTCTGGAGTCTCCCCAGGGGAGTCAGGCCTCGTCTCGAGTGGGGGCATGCACGTGCGCTTTCCTTCCAGGCTGTAGCAGCAATGTCACGCTTCCCGTCGCGTGGATCAAAGGATCTGTGGTTTTCCCTCGAGGCTTTCCCACAGGGCTGTCCCACGTGCCACCGTGGTGTGAGTCGATCCTCGGCGTGAAAGATGAGCCAGTGCAGGGCAAAGAGGTTCCTCTGGAATGGACTGAGACATCTGGGGGACTCTTGGAATGGTGGTACGACCATGGAGTTCCTCTCGCCTTTCCTGTTGAGAGTGCCTCCTCTTGAGATGCGACGGGAACGCCGGGAATTCTTTCCCGTTGAAAGCAGGGAAAGGATCCCTCATCTTGAGCTACGAGGGGGAAACGGGGCTCCTCTGGATGTGGGCGGGACCATCGTGCTTCCTCTCGAGTGGAGACGGGTATGGCGGTGAACTTCTTGAGTTGCAGCAAGGGTGTGAAAGACCCTTTCGAAGTTCGAGAGGTTAGGTGTCATTAGTCTCCAGACGCCTCATCGGAAATAGGCCTCATCTCGCCTGGAAGGGAGAACTTCCTGGATTTTCTCGATTTGCGGCAGGTGTTCTCGAGTTACGACGGGGACCTCAGGGACCCGCCCTGGTGGCCTCAGGAGAGGCCAGTCCCCATGCGAGGTGCTAGGGGGCCTCTCGGGATTCCTCTCCCGTCGATACTGGGGCCAAAAACCTTTTGTGCAGTCAGGGCCGGAACCGAGGATTCCTCTCAGGGGCTTATATGGATCTTTGGGTACTTCTGGAGTCTCCCCACGGGAGTCAGGCCTCGTCTCGAGTGGGGGCATGCACGTGCGCTTTCCTTCCAGGCTGTAGCAGCAATGTCACGCTTCCCGTCGCGTGGATCAAAGGATCTGTGGTTTTCCCTCGAGGCTTTCCCTCGAGGCTTTCCCACAGGGCTGTCCCACGTGCCTCCGTGGTGTGAGTCGATCCTCGGCGTGAAAGATGAGCCAGTGCAGGGCAAAGAGGTTCCTCTGGAATGGACTGAGACATCTGGGGGACTCTAGGAATGGTGGTAGGACCATGGAGTTCCTCTCGCCTTTCCTGTTGAGAGTGCCTCCTCTTGAGATGCGACGGGAACGCCGGGTATTCTTTCCCGTTGAAAGCAGGGAAAGGATCCCTCATCACGAGCTACGAGGGGGAAACGGGGCTCCTCTGGATGTGGGCGGGACCATCGTGCTTCCTCTCGAGTGGAGACGGGTATGGCGGTGAACTTCTTGAGTTGCAGCAAGGGTGTGAAAGACCCTTTCGAATTTCCAGAGGTTAGGTGTCATTAGTCTCCAGACGACTCATCGGAAATAGGCCTCATCTCGCCTGGAAGGGAGAACTTCCTGGATTTTCTCGAGTTGCGGCAGGTGTTCTCGAGTTACGACGGGGACCTCAGGGACCCCCCCTGGTGGCCTCAGGAGAGGCCAGTACCCATGCGAGGTCCTAGGGGGCCTCTCGGGATTCCTCTCCCGTCGATACCGGGGCCAGAAACCTTGTGTGGAGTCAGGGCCGGAACCGAGGATTCCTCTCAGGGGCTGACATGGATCTTTGGGTACTTCTGGAGTCTCCCCAGGGGAGTCAGGCCTCGTCTCGAGTGGGGGCATACACGTGCGCTTTCCTTACAGGCTGTAGCAGCAATGTCACGCTTCCCGTGGCGTGGATCAAAGGATCTGTGGTTTTCCCTCGAGGCTTTCCCACAGGGCTGTCCCACATGCCACCGTGGTGTGAGTCGATCCTCGGCGTGAAGGATGAGCCAGTGCAGGGCAAAGAGGTTCCTCTGGAATGGACTGAGACATCTGGGGGACTCTTGGAATGGTGGTACGACCATGGAGTTCCTCTCGCCTTTCCTGTTGAGAGTGCCTCCTCTTGAGATGCGACGGGAACGCCGGGAATTCTTTCCCGTTGAAAGCAGGGAAAGGATCCCTCATCTTGAGCTACGAGGGGGAAACGGGGCTCCTCTGGATGTGGGCGGGACCATCGTGCTTCCTCTCGAGTGGAGACGTGTATGGCGGTGAACTTCTTGAGTTGCAGCAAGGGTGTGAAAGACCCTTTCGAAGTTCGAGAGGTTAGGTGTCATTAGTCTCCAGACGCCTCATCGGAAATAGGCCTCATCTCGCCTGGAAGGGAGAACTTCCTGGATTTTCTCGAGTTGCGGCAGGTGTTCTCGAGTTACGACGGGGACCTCAGGGACCCGCCCTGGTGGCCTCAGGAGAGGCCAGTCCCCATGCGAGGTGCTAGGGGGCCTCTAGGGATTCCTCTCCCGTCGATACCGGGGCCAAAAACCTTGTGTGCAGTCAGGGCCGGAACCGAGGATTCCTCTCAGGGGCTGACATGGATCTTTGGGTACTTCTGGAGTCTCCCCACGGGAGTCAGGCCTCGTCTCGAGTGGGGGCATGCACGTGCGCTTTCCTTCCAGGCTGTAGCAGCAATGTCACGCTTCCCGTCGCGTGGATCAAAGGATCTGTGGTATACCCTCGAGGCTTTCCCTCGAGGCTTTCCCACAGGGCTGTCCCACGTGCCACCGTGGTGTGAGTCGATCCTCGGCGTGAAAGATAAGCCAGTGCAGGGCAAAGAGGTTCCTCTGGAATGGACTGAGACATCTGGGGGACTCTTGGAATGGTGGTACGACCATGGAGTTCCTCTCGCCTTTCCTGTTGAGAGTGCCTCCTCTTGAGATGCGACGGGAACGCCGGGAATTCTTTCCCGTTGAAAGCAGGGAAAGGATCCCTCATCTCGAGCTACGAGGGGGAAACGGTGCTCCTCTGGATGTGGGCGGGACCATCGTGCTTCCTCTCGAGTGGACACGGGTATGGCGGTGAACTTCTTGAGTCGCAGCAAGGGTGTGAAAGACCCTTTCGAAGTTCCAGAGGTTAGGTGTCATTAGTCTCCAGACGCCTCATCGGAAATAGGCCTCATCTCGCCTGGAAGGGAGAACTTCCTGGATTTTCTCGAGTTGCGGCAGGTGTTCTCGAGTTACGACGGGGACCTCAGGGACCCGCCCTGGTGGCCTCAGGAGAGGCCAGTCCCCATGCGAGTTGCTAGGGGGCCTCTCGGGATTCCTCTCCCGTCGATACCGGGGCCAAAAACCTTGTGTGGAGTCAGGGCCGGAACCGAGGATTCCTCTCAGGGGCTGATATGGATCTTTGGGTACATCTGGAGTCTCGCCAGGGGAGACAGGCCTCGTCTCGAGTCGGGGTATGCACGTGCACTTTCCTTCCAGGCTGTAGCAGCAATGTCACGCTTCCCGTCGCGTGGATCAAAGGATCTGTGGTTTTCCCTCCAGGCTTTCCCACAGGGCTGTCGCATGTGCCACCGTGGTGTGAGTCGATCCTCGGCGTGAAAGATGAGCCAGTGCAGGGCAAAGAGGTTCCTCTGGAATGGACTGAGACATCTGGGGGACTCTTGGAATGGTGGTACGACCATGGAGTTCCTCTCGCCTTTCCTGTTGAGAGTGCCTCCTCTTGAGATGCGACGGGAACGCCGGGAATTCTTTCCCGTTGAAAGCAGGGAAAGGATCCCTCATCTCGAGCTACGAGGGGGAAACGGTGCTCCTCTGGATGTGGGCGGGACCATCGTGCTTCCTCTCGAGTGGAGACGGGTATGGCGGTGAACTTCTTGAGTTGCAGCAAGGGTGTGAAAGACCCTTTCGAAGTTCCAGAGGTTAGGTGTCATTAGTCTCCAGACGCCTTATCGGAAATAGGCCTCATCTCGCCTGGAAGGGAGAACTTCCTGGATTTTCTCGATTTGCGGCAGGTGTTCTCCAGTTACGACGGGGACCTCAGGGACCCGCCCTGGTGGCCTCAGGAGAGGCCAGTCCCCATGTGAGGTGCTAGGGGGCCTCTCGGGATTCCTCTCCCGTCGAAACCGGCGCCAAAAACCTTGTGTGAAGTCAGGGCCGGAACCGAGGATTCCTCTCAGGGGCTGACATGGATCTTTGGGTACTTGTGGAGTCTCCCCAGGGGAGTCAGGCCTCGTCTCGAGTGGGGGCATGCACGTGCGCTTTCCTTCCAGGCTGTAGCAGCAATGTCACGCTTCCCGTCGCGTGGATCAAAGGATCTGTGGTTTTCCCTCGAGGCGTTCCCTCGAGGCTTTCCCACAGGGCTGTTCCACGTGCCACCGTGGTGTGAGTCGATCCTCGGCGTGAAAGATGAGCCAGTGCAGGGCAAAGAGGTTCCTCTGGAATGGACTGAGACATCTGGGGGACTCTTGGAATGGTGGTACGACCATGGAGTTCCTCTCGCCTTTCCTTTTGAGAGTGCCTCCACTTGAGATGCGACTGGAAAGCCGGGAATTCTTTCCCGTTGTAAGCAGGGAAAGGATCCCTCATCTCGAGCTCCGAGGGGGAAACGGGGCTCCTCTGGATGTGGGCGGGACCATCGTGCTTCCTCTCGAGTGGAGACGGGTATGGCGGTGAACTTCTTGAGTTGCAGCAAGGGTGTGAAAGACCCTTTCGAAGTTCCAGAGGTTAGGTGTCATTAGTCTCCAGACGCCTCATTGGAAATAGGACTCATCTCGCCTGGAAGGGAGAATTTCCTGGATTTTCTCGAGTTGCGGCAGGTGTTCTCGAGTTACGACGGGGACCTCAGGGACCCGCCCTGGTGGCCTCAGTAGACGCCAGTCCCCATGTGAGTTGCTAGGGGGCCTCTCGGGATTCCTCTCCCGTCGATACCGGGGCCAAAAACCTTGTGTGGAGTCAGGGCCGGAACCGAGGATTCCTCTCAGGGGCTGATATGGATCTTTGGGTACATCTGGAGTCTCGCCAGGTGAGACAGGCTTCGTCTCGAGTCGGGGCATGCACGTGCACTTTCCTTCCAGGCTGTAGCAGCAATGTCACGCTTCCCGTGGCGTGGATCAAAGGATCTGTGGTTTTCCCTCGAGGCTTTCCCTCGAGGCTTTCCCACAGGGCTGTCCCACGTGCCAACGTGGTGTGAGTCGATCCTCGGCGTGAAAGATGAGCCAGTGCAGGGCAAAGAGGTTCCTCTGGAATGGACTGAGACATCTGGGGGACTCTTGGAATGGTGGTACGACCATGGAGTTCCTCTCGCCTTTCCTGTTGAGAGTGCCTCCTCTTGAGATGCGACGGGAACGCCGGGAATTCTTTCCCGTTGAAAGCAGGGAAAGGATCCCTCATCTCGAGCTACGAGGGGGAAACGGGGCTCCTCTGGATGTGGGCGGGACCATCGTGCTTCCTCTCGAGTGGAGACGGGTATGGCGGTGAACTTCTTGAGTTGCAGCAAGGGTGTGAAAGACCCTTTCGAAGTTCCAGAGTTTAGGTGTCATTAGTCTCCAGACGCCTCATCGGAAATAGGCCTCATCTCGCCTGGAAGGGAGAACTTCCTGGATTTTCTCGAGTTGCGGCAGGTGTTCTCGAGTTACGACGGGGACCTCAGGGACCCGCCCTGGTGGCCTCAGGAGAGGCCAGTCCCGATGCGAGTTGCTAGGGGGCCTCTCGGGATTCCTCTCCCGTCGATACCGGGGCCAAAAACATTTGGTGGAGTCAGGGCCGGAACCGAGGATTCCTCTCAGGGGCTGACATGGATCTTTGGGTACTTCTGGAGTCTCCCCAGGGGAGTCAGGCCTCGTCTCGAGTGGGGGCATGCACGTGCGCTTTCCTTCCAGGCTGTAGCAGCAATGTCACGCTTCCCGTGGCGTGGATCAAAGGATCTGTGGTTTTCCCTCGAGGCTTTCCCTCGAGGCTTTCCCACAGGGCTGTCCCACGTGCCACCGTGGTGTGAGTCGATCCTCGGCGTGAAAGATGTGCCAGTGCAGGGCAAAGAGGTTCCTCTGGAATGGAATGAGACATCTGGGGGACTCTTGGAATGGTGGTACGACCATGGAGTTCCTCTCGCCTTTCCTGTTGAGAGTGCCTGCTCTTGAGATGCGACGGGAACGCCGGGAATTCTTTCCCGTTGAAAGCAGGGAAAGGATCCCTCATCTCGAGCTACGAGGGGGAAACGGTGCTCCTCTGGATGTGGGCGGGACCATCGTGCTTCCTCTTGAGTGGACATGGGTATGGCGGTGAACTTCTTGAGTTGCAGCAAGGGTGTGAAAGACTCGTTCGAAGTTCCAGAGTTTAGGTGTCATTAGTCTCCAGACGCCTCATCGGAAATACGCCTCATCTCGCCTGGAAGGGAGAACTTTCTGGATTTTCTCGAGTTGCGGCAGGTGTTCTCGAGTTACGACGGGGACCTCAAGGACCCGCCCTGGTGGCCTCAGGAGACGCCAGTCCCCATGCGAGTTGCTAGGGGGCTTCTCGGGATTCCTCTCCCGTCGATACTGGGGCCAAAAACCTTGTGTGGAGTCAGGGCCGGAACCGAGGATTCCTCTCAGGGGCTGACATGGATCTTTGGGTACCTCTGGAGTCTCGCCAGGGGAGACAGGCCTCGTCTCGAGTCGGGGCATGCACGTGCACTTTCCTTCCAGGCTGTAGCAGCAATGTCACGCTTCCCGTCGCGTGGATCAAAGGATCTGTGGTTTTCCCTCGAGGCTTTCCCTCGAGGCTTTCCCACAGGGCTGTCCCACGTGCCACCGTGGTGTGAGTCGATCCTCGGCGTGAAAGATGAGCCAGTGCAGGGCAAAGAGGTTCCTCTGGAATGGACTGAGACATCTGGGGGACTCTTGGAATGGTGGTACGACCATGGAGTTCCTCTCGCCTTTCCTGTTGAGAGTGCCTCCTCTTGAGATGCGACGGGAACGCCGGGAATTCTTTCCCGTTGAAAGCAGGGAAAGGATCCCTCATCTCGAGCTACGAGGGGGAAACGGGGCTCCTCTGGATGTGGGCGGGACCATCGTGCTTCCTCTCGAGTGGACACGGGTATGGCGGTGAACTTCTTGAGTCGCAGCAAGGGTGTGAAAGACCCTTTCGAAGTTCCAGAGGTTAGGTGTCATTAGTCTCCAGACGCCTCATCGGAAATAGGCCTCATCTCGCCTGGAAGGGAGAACTTCCTGGATTTTCTCGAGTTGCGGCAGGTGTTCTCGAGTTACGACGGGGACCTCAGGGACCCGCCCTGGTGGCCTCAGGAGAGGCCAGTCCCCATGCGAGTTGCTAGGGGCCCTCTCGGGATTCCTCTCCCGTCGATACCGGGGCCAAAAACCTTGTGTGGAGTCAGGGCCGGAACCGAGGATTCCTCTCAGGGGCTGATATGGATCTTTGGGTACATCTGGAGTCTCGCCAGGGGAGACAGGCCTCGTCTCGAGTCGGGGTATGCACGTGCACTTTCCTTCCAGGCTGTAGCAGCAATGTCACGCTTCCCGTCGCGTGGATCAAAGGATCTGTGGTTTTCCCTCGAGGCTTTCCCACAGGGCTGTCGCATGTGCCACCGTGGTGTGAGTCGATCCTCGGCGTGAAAGATGAGCCAGTGCAGGGCAAAGAGGTTCCTCTGGAATGGACTGAGACATCTGGGGGACTCTTGGAATGGTGGTACGACCATGGAGTTCCTCTCGCCTTTCCTGTTGAGAGTGCCTCCTCTTGAGATGCGACGGGAACGCCGGGAATTCTTTCCCGTTGAAAGCAGGGAAAGGATCCCTCATCTCGAGCTCCGAGGGGGAAACGGGGCTCCTCTGGATGTGGGCGGGACCATCGTGCTTCCTCTCGAGTGGAGACGGGTATGGCGGTGAACTTCTTGAGTTGCAGCAAGGATGTGAAAGACCCTTTCGAAGTTCCAGAGGTTAGGTGACATTAGTCTCCAGACGCTTCATCGGAAATAGGCCTCATCTCGCCTGGAACGGAGAACTTCCTGGATTTTCTCGAGTTGCGGCAGGTGTTCTCGAGTTACGACGGGGACCTCAGGGACCCGCCCTGGTGGCCTCAGGAGAGGCCAGTCCCCATGCGAGTTGTGAGAGGGCCTATCGGGATTCCTCTCCCATCAATACCGGGGCCAAAAACCTTGTGTGGCGTCAGGGCCGGAACCGAGGATTCCTCTCAGGGGCTGACATGGATCTTTGGGTACTTCTGGAGTCTCCCCAGGGGAGTCAGGCCTCGTCTCGAGTGGGGGCATGCACGTGCACTTTCCTTCCAGGCTGTAGCAGCAATGTCATTCTTCCCGTCGCGTGGATCAAAGGATCTGTGGTTTTCCCTCGAAGCTTTCCCTAGAGGCTTTCCCACAGTGCTGTCCCACGTGCCACCGTGGTGTGAGTCGATCCTCGGCGTGAAAGATGAGCCAGTGCAGGGCAAAGAGGTTCCTCTGGAATGGACTGAGACATCTGGGGGACTCTTGGAATGGTGGTACGACCATGGAGTTCCTTTCGCCTTTCCTGTTGAGAGTGCCTCCTCTTGAGATGCGACGGGAACGCCGGGAATTCTTTCCCGTTGAAAGCAGTGAAAGGATCCCTCATCTCGAGCTCCGAGGGGGAAACGGGGCTCCTCTGGATGTTGGCGGGTCCATCGTGCTTCCTCTCGAGTGGAGACGGGTATGGCGGTGAACTTCTTGAGTTGCAGCAAGGGTGTGAAAGACCCTTTCGAAGTTCCAGAGGTTAGGTGTCATTAGTCTCCAGACGCCTCATCGGAAATAGGCCTCATCTCGCCTGGAAGGGAGAACTTCCTGGATTTTCTCGAGTTGCGGCAGGTGTTCTCGAGTTACGACGGGGACCTCAGGGACCCGCCCTGGTGGCCTCAGGAGAGGCCAGTCCCCATGCGAGTTGCTAGGGGGCCTCTCGGGATTCCTCTCCCGTCGATACCGGGCCCAAAAACATTTTTTGGAGTCAGGGCCGGAACCGAGGATTCCTCTCAGGGGCTGACATGGACCTTTGGGTACTTCTGGAGTGTCCCCAAGGGAGTCAGGCCTCGTCTCGAGTCGGGGCATGCACGTGCGCTTTCCTTCCAGGCTGTAGCAGCAATGTCACGCTTCCCGTGGCGTGGATCAAAGGATCTGTGGTTTTCCCTCGAGGCTTTCCCTAGAGGCTTTCCCACTGGGCTGTCCCACGTGCCACCGTGGTGTGAGTCGATCCTCGGCGTGAAAGATGAGCCAGTGCAGGGCAAAGAGGTTCCTCTGGAATGGACTGAGACATCTGGGGGACTCTTGGAATGGTGGTACGACCATGGAGTTCCTCTCGCCTTTCCTGTTGAGAGTGCCTCCTCTTGAGATGCGACGGGAACGCCGGGAATTCTTTCCCGTTGAAAGCAGGGAAAGGATCCCTCATCTCGAGCTTCGAGGGGGAAACGGGGCTCCTCTGGATGTTGGCGGGTCCATCGTGCTTCCTCTCGAGTGGAGACGGGTATGGCGGTGAACTTCTTGAGTTGCAGCAAGGGTGTGAAAGACCCTTTCGAAGTTCCAGAGGTTAGGTGTCATTAGTCTCCAGACGCCTCATCGGAAATAGGCCTCATCTCGCCTGGAAGGGAGAACTTCCTGGATTTTCTCGAGTTGCGGCAGGTGTTCCCGAGTTACGACGGGGACCTCAGGGACCCGCCCTGGTGGCCTCAGGAGAGGCCAGTCCCCATGCGAGTTGCTAGGGGGCCTCTCGGGATTCCTCTCCCGTCGATACCGGGGCCAAAAACCTTGTGTGGAGTCAGGGCCGGAACCGAGGATTCCTCTCAGGGGCTGACATGGATCTTTGGGTACTTCTGGAGTCTCCCCAGGGGATTCAGGCCTCGTCTCCAGTGGGGGCATGCACGTGCGCTTTCCTGCCAGGCTGAAGCAGCAATGTCACGCTTCCCGTGGCCTGGATCAAAGGATCTGTGGTTTTCCCTCGAGGCTTTCCCTCGAGGCTTTCCCACAGGGCTGTCCCACGTGCCACCGTGGTGTGAGTCGATCCTCGGCGTGAAAGATGAGCCAGTGCAGGGCAAAGAGGTTCCTCTGGAATGGACTGAGACAACTGGGGGACTCTTGGAATGGTGGTACGACCATGGAGTTCCTCTCGGCTTTACTGTGGAGAGTGCCTCCTCTTGAGATGTGACGGGATCGCCGGGAATTCTTTCCCGTTGAAAGCAGGGAAAGGATCCCTCATCTCGAGCTCCGAGGGGGAAACGGGGCTCCTCTGGATGTGGGCGGGACCATCGTGCTTCCTCTCGAGTGGAGACGGGTATGGCGGTGAACTTCTTGAGTTGCAGCAAGGGTGTGAAAGACCCTTTCGAAGTTCCAGAGGTTAGGTGTCATTAGTCTCCAGACGCCTCATCGGAAATAGGCCTCATCTCGCCTGGAAGGGAGAACTTCCTGGATTTTCACGAGTTGCGGCAGGTTATCCCGAGTTACGACGGGGACCTCAGGGACCCGCCCTGGTGGCCTCAGGAGAGGCCAGTCCCCATGCGAGTTGCTAGGGGGCCTCTCGGGATTCCTCTCCCGTCGATACCGGGCCCAAAAACATTTTTTGGAGTCAGGGCCGGAACCGAGGATTCCTCTTAGGGGCTGACATGGATCTTTGCGTACTTCTGGAGTGTCCCCAAGGGAGTCAGGCCTCGTCTCGAGTCGGGGCATGCACGTGCGCTTTCCTTCCAGGCTGTAGCAGCAATGTCACGCTTCCCGTGGCGTGGATCAAAGGATCTGTGGTTTTCCCTCGAGGCTTTCCCTCGAGGCTTTCCCACAGGGCTGTCCCACGTGCCACCGTGGTGTGAGTCGATCCTCGGCATTAAAGATGAGCCAGTGCAGGGCAAAGAGGTTCCTCTGGAATGGACTGAGACATCTGGGGGACTCTTGGAATGGTGGTACGACCATGGAGTTCCTCTCGCCTTTCCTGTTGAGAGTGCTTCCTCTTGAGATGCGACGGGAACGACGGGAATTCTTTCCCGTTGAAAGCAGGGAAAGGATCCCTCATCTCGAGCTCCGAGGGGGAAACGGGGCTCCTCTGGATGTTGGCGGGTCCATCGTGCTTCCTCTCGAGTGGAGACGGGTATGGCGGTGAACTTCTTGAGTTGCAGCAAGGGTGTGAAAGACCCTTTCGAAGTTCCAGAGGTTAGGTGTCATTAGTCTCCAGACGCCTCATCGGAAATAGGCCTCATCTCGCCTGGAAGGGAGAACTTCCTGGATTTTCTCGAGTTGCGGCAGGTGTTCTCGAGTTACGACGGGGACCTCAGGGACCCGCCCTGGTGGCCTCAGGAGAGGCCAGTCCCCATGCGAGTTGCTAGGGGGCCTCTCGGGATTCCTCTCCCGTTGATACCAGGGCCAAAAACCTTGTGTGGAGTCAGGGCCGGAAGCGAGGATTCCTCTCAGGGGCTGACATGGATCTTTGGGTACTTCTGCAGTCTCCCCAAGGGAGTCAGGCCTCGTCTCGAGTGGGGGCATGCACGTGCGCTTTCCTTCCAGGCTGTAGCAGCAATGTCACGCTTCCCGTCGCGTGGATCAAAGGATCTGTGGTTTTCCCTCGAGGCTTTCCCTCGAGGCTTTCCCACAGGGCTGTCCCACGTGCCACCGTGGTGTGAGTCGATCCTCGGCGTGAAAGATGAGCCAGTGCAGGGCAAAGAGGTTCCTCTGGAATGGACTGAGACATCTGGGGGACTCTTGGAATGGTGGTACGACCATGGAGTTCCTCTCGCCTTTCCTGTTGAGAGTGTCTCCTCTTGAGATGCGACGGGAACGCCGGGAATTCGTTCCCGTTGAAAGCAGGGAAAGGATCCCTCATCTCGAGCTACGAGGGGGAAACGGGGCTCCTCTGGATGTGGGCGGGACCATCGTGCTTCCTCTCGAGTGGAGACGGGTATGGCGGTGAACTTCTTGAGTTGCAGCAAGGGTGTGAAAGACCCTTTCGAAGTTCAAGAGGTTAGGTGTCATTAGTCTCCAAACGCCTCATCGGAAATAGGCCTCATCTCGCCTGGAAGGGAGAACTTCCTGGATTTTCTCGAGATGCGGCAGGTGTTCTCGAGTTACGACGGGGACCTCAGGGACCCGCCCTGGTGGCCTCAGGAGAGGCCAGTCCCCATGCGAGTTGCTAGGGGGCCTCTCGGGATTCCTCTCCCGTCGATACCGGGGCCAAAAACCTTGTGTGGAGTCAGGGCCGGAACCGAGGATTCCTCTCAGGGGCTGACATTGAACTTTGGGTACTTCTGGAGTCTCCCCAGGGGAGTCGGGCCTCGTCTCGAGTGGGGGCATGCACGTGCGCTTTCATTCCAGGCTGTAGCAGCAATGTCACGCTTCCCGTCGCGTGGATCAAAGGATCTGTGGTTTTCCCTCGAGGCTTTCCCTCGAGGCTGTCCCACAGGGCTGTCCCACGTGCCATCGTGGTGTGAGTCGATCCTTGGCGTGAAAGATGAGCCAGTGCAGGGCAAAGAGGTTCCTCTGGAATGGACTGAGACATCTGGGGGACTCTTGGAATGGTGTTACGACCAGGGAGTTCCTCTCGCCTTTCCTGTTGAGAGTGCCTCCTCTTGAGATGCGACGGGAACGCCGGGAATTCTTTCCCGTTGAAAGCAGGGAAAGGATCCCTCATCTCGAGCTTCGAGGGGGAAACGGGGCTCCTCTGGATGTTGGCGGGTCCATCGTGCTTCCTCTCGAGTGGAGACGGGTATGGCGGTGAACTTCTTGAGTTGCAGCAAGGGTGTGAAAGACCCTTTCGAAGTTCCAGAGGTTAGGTGTCATTAGTCTCCAGACGCCTCATCGGAAATAGGCCTCATCTCGCCTGGAAGGGAGAACTTCCTGGATTTTCTCGAGTTGCGGCAGGTGTTCCCGAGTTACGACGGGGACCTCAGGGACCCGCCCTGGTGGCCTCAGGAGAGGCCAGTCCCCATGCGAGTTGCTAGGGGGCCTCTCGGGATTCCTCTCCCGTCGATACCGGGGCCAAAAACCTTGTGTGGAGTCAGGGCCGGAACCGAGGATTCCTCTCAGGGGCTGACATGGATCTTTGGGTACTTCTGGAGTCTCCCCAGGGGATTCAGGCCTCGTCTCCAGTGGGGGCATGCACGTGCGCTTTCCTTCCAGGCTGAAGCAGCAATGTCACGCTTCCCGTGGCCTGGATCAAAGGATCTGTGGTTTTCCCTCGAGGCTTTCCCTCGAGGCTTTCCCACAGGGCTGTCCCACGTGCCACCGTGGTGTGAGTCGATCCTCGGCGTGAAAGATGAGCCAGTGCAGGGCAAAGAGGTTCCTCTGGAATGGACTGAGACAACTGGGGGACTCTTGGAATGGTGGTACGACCATGGAGTTCCTCTCGGCTTTACTGTGGAGAGTGCCTCCTCTTGAGATGTGACGGGATCGCCGGGAATTCTTTCCCGTTGAAAGCAGGGAAAGGATCCCTCATCTCGAGCTCCGAGGGGGAAACGGGGCTCCTCTGGATGTGGGCGGGACCATCGTGCTTCCTCTCGAGTGGAGACGGGTATGGCGGTGAACTTCTTGAGTTGCAGCAAGGGTGTGAAAGACCCTTTCGAAGTTCCAGAGGTTAGGTGTCATTAGTCTCCAGACGCCTCATCGGAAATAGGCCTCATCTCGCCTGGAAGGGAGAACTTCCTGGATTTTCACGAGTTGCGGCAGGTTATCCCGAGTTACGACGGGGACCTCAGGGACCCGCCCTGGTGGCCTCAGGAGAGGCCAGTCCCCATGCGAGTTGCTAGGGGGCCTCTCGGGATTCCTCTCCCGTCGATACCGGGCCCAAAAACATTTTTTGGAGTCAGGGCCGGAACCGAGGATTCCTCTTAGGGGCTGACATGGATCTTTGCGTACTTCTGGAGTGTCCCCAAGGGAGTCAGGCCTCGTCTCGAGTCGGGGCATGCACGTGCGCTTTCCTTCCAGGCTGTAGCAGCAATGTCACGCTTCCCGTGGCGTGGATCAAAGGATCTGTGGTTTTCCCTCGAGGCTTTCCCTCGAGGCTTTCCCACAGGGCTGTCCCACGTGCCACCGTGGTGTGAGTCGATCCTCGGCATTAAAGATGAGCCAGTGCAGGGCAAAGAGGTTCCTCTGGAATGGACTGAGACATCTGGGGGACTCTTGGAATGGTGGTACGACCATGGAGTTCCTCTCGCCTTTCCTGTTGAGAGTGCTTCCTCTTGAGATGCGACGGGAACGACGGGAATTCTTTCCCGTTGAAAGCAGGGAAAGGATCCCTCATCTCGAGCTCCGAGGGGGAAACGGGGCTCCTCTGGATGTTGGCGGGTCCATCGTGCTTCCTCTCGAGTGGAGACGGGTATGGCGGTGAACTTCTTGAGTTGCAGCAAGGGTGTGAAAGACCCTTTCGAAGTTCCAGAGGTTAGGTGTCATTAGTCTCCAGACGCCTCATCGGAAATAGGCCTCATCTCGCCTGGAAGGGAGAACTTCCTGGATTTTCTCGAGTTGCGGCAGGTGTTCTCGAGTTACGACGGGGACCTCAGGGACCCGCCCTGGTGGCCTCAGGAGAGGCCAGTCCCCATGCGAGTTGCTAGGGGGCCTCTCGGGATTCCTCTCCCGTTGATACCAGGGCCAAAAACCTTGTGTGGAGTCAGGGCCGGAAGCGAGGATTCCTCTCAGGGGCTGACATGGATCTTTGGGTACTTCTGCAGTCTCCCCAAGGGAGTCAGGCCTCGTCTCGAGTGGGGGCATGCACGTGCGCTTTCCTTCCAGGCTGTAGCAGCAATGTCACGCTTCCCGTCGCGTGGATCAAAGGATCTGTGGTTTTCCCTCGAGGCTTTCCCTCGAGGCTTTCCCACAGGGCTGTCCCACGTGCCACCGTGGTGTGAGTCGATCCTCGGCGTGAAAGATGAGCCAGTGCAGGGCAAAGAGGTTCCTCTGGAATGGACTGAGACATCTGGGGGACTCTTGGAATGGTGGTACGACCATGGAGTTCCTCTCGCCTTTCCTGTTGAGAGTGTCTCCTCTTGAGATGCGACGGGAACGCCGGGAATTCGTTCCCGTTGAAAGCAGGGAAAGGATCCCTCATCTCGAGCTACGAGGGGGAAACGGGGCTCCTCTGGATGTGGGCGGGACCATCGTGCTTCCTCTCGAGTGGAGACGGGTATGGCGGTGAACTTCTTGAGTTGCAGCAAGGGTGTGAAAGACCCTTTCGAAGTTCAAGAGGTTAGGTGTCATTAGTCTCCAAACGCCTCATCGGAAATAGGCCTCATCTCGCCTGGAAGGGAGAACTTCCTGGATTTTCTCGAGATGCTGCAGGTGTTCTCGAGTTACGACGGGGACCTCAGGGACCCGCCCTGGTGGCCTCAGGAGAGGCCAGTCCCCATGCGAGTTGCTAGGGGGCCTCTCGGGATTCCTCTCCCGTCGATACCGGGGCCAAAAACCTTGTGTGGAGTCAGGGCCGGAACCGAGGATTCCTCTCAGGGGCTGACATTGAACTTTGGGTACTTCTGGAGTCTCCCCAGGGGAGTCGGGCCTCGTCTCGAGTGGGGGCATGCACGTGCGCTTTCATTCCAGGCTGTAGCAGCAATGTCACGCTTCCCGTCGCGTGGATCAAAGGATCTGTGGTTTTCCCTCGAGGCTTTCCCTCGAGGCTGTCCCACAGGGCTGTCCCACGTGCCATCGTGGTGTGAGTCGATCCTTGGCGTGAAAGATGAGCCAGTGCAGGGCAAAGAGGTTCCTCTGGAATGGACTGAGACATCTGGGGGACTCTTGGAATGGTGTTACGACCAGGGAGTTCCTCTCGCCTTTCCTGTTGAGAGTGCCTCCTCGAGATGCGACGGGAACGCCGGGAATTCTTTCCCGTTGAAAGCAGGGAAAGGATATCTCATCTCGAGCTCCGAGGGGGAAACGGGGCTCCTCTGGATGTGGGCGGGACCATCGTGCTTCCTCTCGAGTTGAGACGGGTATGGCGGTGAACTTCTTGAGTTGCAGCAAGGGAGTGAAAGACCCTTTCGAAGTTCCAGAGGTTAGGTGTCATTAGTCTCCAGACGCCTCATCGGAAATAGGCCTCATCTCGCCTGGAAGGGAGAACTTCCTGGATTTTCTCGAGTTGCGGCAGGTGTTCTCGAGTTACGACGGGGACCTCAGGGACCCGCCCTGGTGGCCTCAGGAGAGGCCAGTCCCCATGCGAGTTGCTAGGGGGCCTCTCGGGATTCCTCTCCCGTCGATACCGGGGCCAAAAACCTTGTGTGGAGTCAGGGCCGGAACCGAGGATTCCTCTCAGGGGCTGATATGGATCTTTGGGTACTTCTGGAGTCTCCCCAGGGGAGTCAGGCCTCGTCTCGAGTGGGGGCATGCACGTGCGCTTTCCTTCCAGGCTGTAGCAGCAATGTCACGCTTCCCGTCGCGTGGATCAAAGGATCTGTGGTTTTCCCTCAAGGCTTTCCCTCGAGGCTTTCCCACAGGGCTGTCCCATGTGCCACCGTGGTGTGAGTCGATCCTCGGCGTGAAAGATGAGCCAGTGCAGGGCAAAGAGGTTCCTCTGGAATGGACTGAGACATCTGGGGGACTCTTGGAATGGTGGTACGACCATGGAGTTCCTCTCGCCTTTCCTGTTGAGAGTGCCTCCTCTTGAGATGCGACGGGAACGCCGGGAATTCTTTCCCGTTGAAAGCAGGGAAAGGATCCCTCATCTCGAGCTCCGAGGGGGAAACGGGGCTCCTCTGGATGTGGGCGGGACCATCGTGCTTCCTCTCGAGTGGAGACGGGTATGGCAGAGAACTTCTTGAGTTGCAGCAAGGGAGTGAAAGACCCTTTCGAAGTTCCAGAGGTTAGGTGTCATTAGTCTCCAGACGCCTCATCGGAAATAGGCCTCATCTCGCCTGGAAGGGAGAACTTCCTGGATTTTATCGAGTTGCGGAAGGTGTTCTCGAGTTACGACGGGGACCTCAGGTACCAGCCCTGGTGGCCTCAGGAAAGGCCAATCCCCATGCGAGTTGCTAGAGGGACTCTGGGATTCCTCTCCCGTCGATACCGGGTCCAAAAACGTTGTGTGGAGTCAGGGCCGGAACCGAGGTTTCCTCTCTGGGGCTGACATGGATCTTTGGGTACTTCTGGAGTCTCCCCAGGGGAGTCAGGCCTCGTCTCGAGTGGGGACAGGTACGTGCGCTTTCCTTCCAGGCTGTAGCAGCAATGTCACTCTTCCCGTGGCCTGGATCAAAGGATCTGTGGTTTTCCCACGAGGCTTTCCCTCGAGGCTTTCCCACAGGTCTGTCCAACGTTCCACCGTGGTGTGAGTCGATCCTCAGCGTGAAAGATGAGCCAGTGCAGGGCAAAGAGGTTCCTCTGGAATGGACTGAGACATCTGGGGGACTCTTGGAATGGTGGTACCACCATGGAGTTCCTCTCGCCTTTCCTGTTGAGAGTGCCTCCTCTTTAGATGCGACGGGAACGCCGGGAATTCTTTCCCGTTGAAAGCAGGGAAAGGATCCCTCATCTCGAGCTACGAGGGTGAAACGGGGCTCCTCTGGATGTGGGCGGGACCATCGTGCTTCCTCTTGAGTGGAGACGGGTATGGCGGTGAACTTCTTGAGTTGCAGCAAGGGTGTGAAAGACCCTTTCGAAGTTCCAGAGGTTAGGTGTCATTAGTCTCCAGACGCCTCATCGGAAATAGGCCTCATCTCGCCTGGAAGGGAGAACTTCCTGGATTTTCTCGAGTTGCGGCAGGTGTTCTCGAGTTACGACGGGGACCTCAGGGACCCGCCCTGGTGGCCTCAGGAGAGGCCAGTCCCCATTCGAGTTGCTAGGGGGCCTCTCGGGATTCCTCTCCCGTCGATACCGGGGCCAAAAACCTTGTGTGGCGTCAGGGCCGGAATCGAGGATTCCTCTCAGCGGCTGACATGGATCTTTGGGTACTTGTGGAGTCTCCCCAGGGGAGTCAGGCCTCGTCTCGAGTGGGGGCATGCACGTGCGCTTTCCTTCCAGGCTGTAGCAGCAATGTCACGCTTCCCGTGGCGTGGATCAAAGGATCTGTGGTTTTCCCTCGAGGCTTTCCCTCGAGGCTTTCCCACAGGGCTGTCCCATGTGCCACCGTGGTGTGAGTCGATCCTCGGCGTGAAAGATGAGCCAGTGCAGGGCAAAGAGGTTCCTCTGGAATGGACTGAGACATCTGGGGGACTCTTGGAATGGTGGTACGACCATGGAGTTCCTCTCGCCTTTCCTGTTGAGAGTGCCTCCTCTTGAGATGCGACGGGAACGCCGGGAATTCTTTCCCGTTGAAAGCAGGGAAAGGATCCCTCATCTCGAGCTACGAGGGGGAAACGGTGCTCCTCTGGATGTGGGCGGGACCATCGTGCTTCCTCTCGAGTGGAGACGGGTATGGCGGTGAACTTCTTGAGTTGCAGCAAGGGTGTGAAAGACCCTTTCGAAGTTCCAGAGGTTAGGTGTCATTAGTCTCCAGACGCCTTAACGGAAATAGGCCTCATCTCGCCTGGAAGGGAGAACTTCCTGGATTTTCTCGATTTGCGGCAGGTGTTCTCGAGTTACGACGGGGACCTCAGGGACCCGCCCTGGTGGCCTCAGGAGAGGCCAGTCCCCATGTGAGGTGCTAGGGGGCCTCTCGGGATTCCTCTCCCGTCGAAACCGGCGCCAAAAACCTTGTGTGAAGTCAGGGCCGGAACCGAGGATTCCTCTCAGGGGCTGACATGGATCTTTGGGTACTTGTGGAGTCTCCCCAGGGGAGTCAGGCCTCGTCTCGAGTGGGGGCATGCACGTGCGCTTTCCTTCCAGGCTGTAGCAGCAATGTCACGCTTCCCGTCGCGTGGATCAAAGGATCTGTGGTTTTCCCTCGAGGCGTTCCCTCGAGGCTTTCCCACAGGGCTGTCCCACGTGCCACCGTGGTGTGAGTCGATCCTCGGCGTGAAAGATGAGCCAGTGCAGGGCAAAGAGGTTCCTCTGGAATGGACTGAGACATCTGGGGGACTCTTGGAATGGTGGTACGACCATGGAGTTCCTCTCGCCTTTCCTGTTGAGAGTGCCTCCACTTGAGATGCGACTGGAACGCCGGGAATTCTTTCCCGTTGTAAGCAGGGAAAGGATCCCTCATCTCGAGCTCCGAGGGGGAAACGGGGCTCCACTGGATGTGGGCGGGACCATCGTGCTTCCTCTCGAGTGGAGACGGGTATGGCGGTGAACTTCTTGAGTTGCAGCAAGGATGTGAAAGACCCTTTCGAAGTTCCAGAGGTTAGGTGTCATTAGTCTCCAGACGCTTCATCGGAAATAGGCCTCATCTCGCCTGGAACGGAGAACTTCCTGGATTTTCTCGAGTTGCGGCAGGTGTTCTCGAGTTACGACGGGGACCTCAGGGACCCGCCCTGGTGGCCTCAGGAGAGGCCAGTCCCCATGCGAGTTGTGAGAGGGCCTATCGGGATTCCTCTCCCGTCAATACCGGGGCCAAAAACCTTGTGTGGCGTCAGGGCCGGAACCGAGGATTCCTCTCAGGGGCTGACATGGATCTTTGGGTACTTCTGGAGTCTCCCCAGGGGAGTCAGGCCTCGTCTCGAGTGGGGGCATGCACGTGCGCTTTCCTTCCAGGCTGTAGCAGCAATGTCATTCTTCCCGTCGCGTGGATCAAAGGATCTGTGGTTTTCCCTCGAAGCTTTCCCTAGAGGCTTTCCCACAGTGCTGTCCCACGTGCCACCGTGGTGTGAGTCGATCCTCGGCGTGAAAGATGAGCCAGTGCAGGGCAAAGAGGTTCCTCTGGAATGGACTGAGACATCTGGGGGACTCTTGGAATGGTGGTACGACCATGGAGTTCCTTTCGCCTTTCCTGTTGAGAGTGCCTCCTCTTGAGATGCGACGGGAACGCCGGGAATTCTTTCCCGTTGAAAGCAGTGAAAGGATCCCTCATCTCGAGCTCCGAGGGGGAAACGGGGCTCCTCTGGATGTTGGCGGGTCCATCGTGCTTCCTCTCGAGTGGAGACGGGTATGGCGGTGAACTTCTTGAGTTGCAGCAAGGGTGTGAAAGACCCTTTCGAAGTTCCAGAGGTTAGGTGTCATTAGTCTCCAGACGCCTCATCGGAAATAGGCCTCATCTCGCCTGGAAGGGAGAACTTCCTGGATTTTCTCGAGTTGCGGCAGGTGTTCTCGAGTTACGACGGGGACCTCAGGGACCCGCCCTGGTGGCCTCAGGAGAGGCCAGTCCCCATGCGAGTTGCTAGGGGGCCTCTCGGGATTCCTCTCCCGTCGATACCGGGCCCAAAAACATTTTTTGGAGTCAGGGCCGGAACCGAGGATTCCTCTCAGGGGCTGACATGGACCTTTGGGTACTTCTGGAGTGTCCCCAAGGGAGTCAGGCCTCGTCTCGAGTCGGGCCATGCACGTGCGCTTTCCTTCCAGGCTGTAGCAGCAATGTCACGCTTCCCGTGGCGTGGATCAAAGGATCTGTGGTTTTCCCTCGAGGCTTTCCCTCGAGGCTTTCCCACAGGGCTGTCCCACGTGCCACCGTGGTGTGAGTCGATCCTCGGCGTGAAAGATGAGCCAGTGCAGGGCAAAGAGGTTCCTCTGGAATGGACTGAGACATCTGGGGGACTCTTGGAATGGTGGTACGGCCATGGAGTTCCTCTCGCCTTTCCTGTTGAGAGTGCCTCCTCTTGAGATGCGACGGGAACGCCGGGAATTCTTTCCCGTTGAAAGCAGGGAAAGGATCCCTCATCTCGAGCTTCGAGGGGGAAACGGGGCTCCTCTGGATGTTGGCGGGTCCATCGTGCTTCCTCTCGAGTGGAGACGGGTATGGCGGTGAACTTCTTGAGTTGCAGCAAGGGTGTGAAAGACCCTTTCGAAGTTCCAGAGGTTAGGTGTCATTAGTCTCCAGACGCCTCATCGGAAATAGGCCTCATCTCGCCTGGAAGGGAGAACTTCCTGGATTTTCTCGAGTTGCGGCAGGTGTTCCCGAGTTACGACGGGGACCTCAGGGACCCGCCCTGGTGGCCTCAGGAGAGGCCAGTCCCCATGCGAGTTGCTAGGGGGCCTCTCGGGATTCCTCTCCCGTCGATACCGGGGCCAAAAACCTTGTGTGGAGTCAGGGCCGGAACCGAGGATTCCTCTCAGGGGCTGACATGGATCTTTGGGTACTTCTGGAGTCTCCCCAGGGGATTCAGGCCTCGTCTCCAGTGGGGGCATGCACGTGCGCTTTCCTTCCAGGCTGAAGCAGCAATGTCACGCTTCCCGTGGCCTGGATCAAAGGATCTGTGGTTTTCCCTCGAGGCTTTCCCTCGAGGCTTTCCCACAGGGCTGTCCCACGTGCCACCGTGGTGTGAGTCGATCCTCGGCGTGAAAGATGAGCCAGTGCAGGGCAAAGAGGTTCCTCTCGAATGGACTGAGACAACTGGGGGACTCTTGGAATGGTGGTACGACCATGGAGTTCCTCTCGGCTTTACTGTGGAGAGTGCCTCCTCTTGAGATGTGACGGGATCGCCGGGAATTCTTTCCCGTTGAAAGCAGGGAAAGGATCCCTCATCTCGAGCTCCGAGGGGGAAACGGGGCTCCTCTGGATGTGGGCGGGACCATCGTGCTTCCTCTCGAGTGGAGACGGGTATGGCGGTGAACTTCTTGAGTTGCAGCAAGGGTGTGAAAGACCCTTTCGAAGTTCCAGAGGTTAGGTGTCATTAGTCTCCAGACGCCTCATCGGAAATAGGCCTCATCTCGCCTGGAAGGGAGAACTTCCTGGATTTTCACGAGTTGCGGCAGGTTATCCCGAGTTACGACGGGGACCTCAGGGACCCGCCCTGGTGGCCTCAGGAGAGGCCAGTCCCCATGCGAGTTGCTAGGGGGCCTCTCGGGATTCCTCTCCCGTCGATACCGGGCCCAAAAACATTTTTTGGAGTCAGGGCCGGAACCGAGGATTCCTCTTAGGGGCTGACATGGATCTTTGCGTACTTCTGGAGTGTCCCCAAGGGAGTCAGGCCTCGTCTCGAGTCGGGGCATGCACGTGCGCTTTCCTTCCAGGCTGTAGCAGCAATGTCACGCTTCCCGTGGCGTGGATCAAAGGATCTGTGGATTTCCCTCGAGGCTTTCCCTCGAGGCTTTCCCACAGGGCTGTCCCACGTGCCACCGTGGTGTGAGTCGATCCTCGGCATTAAAGATGAGCCAGTGCAGGGCAAAGAGGTTCCTCTGGAATGGACTGAGACATCTGGGGGACTCTTGGAATGGTGGTACGACCATGGAGTTCCTCTCGCCTTTCCTGTTGAGAGTGCTTCCTCTTGAGATGCGACGGGAACGACGGGAATTCTTTCCCGTTGAAAGCAGGGAAAGGATCCCTCATCTCGAGCTCCGAGGGGGAAACGGGGCTCCTCTGGATGTTGGCGGGTCCATCGTGCATCCTCTCGAGTGGAGACGGGTATGGCGGTGAACTTCTTGAGTTGCAGCAAGGGTGTGAAAGACCCTTTCGAAGTTCCAGAGGTTAGGTGTCATTAGTCTCCAGACGCCTCATCGGAAATAGGCCTCATCTCGCCTGGAAGGGAGAACTTCCTGGATTTTCTCGAGTTGCGGCAGGTGTTCTCGAGTTACGACGGGGACCTCAGGGACCCGCCCTGGTGGCCTCAGGAGAGGCCAGTCCCCATGCGAGTTGCTAGGGGGCCTCTCGGGATTCCTCTCCCGTTGATACCAGGGCCAAAAACCTTGTGTGGAGTCAGGGCCGGAAGCGAGGATTCCTCTCAGGGGCTGACATGGATCTTTGGGTACTTCTGCAGTCTCCCCAAGGGAGTCAGGCCTCGTCTCGAGTGGGGGCATGCACGTGCGCTTTCCTTCCAGGCTGTAGCAGCAATGTCACGCTTCCCGTCGCGTGGATCAAAGGATCTGTGGTTTTCCCTCGAGGCTTTCCCTCGAGGCTTTCCCACAGGGCTGTCCCACGTGCCACCGTGGTGTGAGTCGATCCTCGGCGTGAAAGATGAGCCAGTGCAGGGCAAAGAGGTTCCTCTGGAATGGACTGAGACATCTGGGGGACTCTTGGAATGGTGGTACGACCATGGAGTTCCTCTCGCCTTTCCTGTTGAGAGTGTCTCCTCTTGAGATGCGACGGGAACGCCGGGAATTCGTTCCCGTTGAAAGCAGGGAAAGGATCCCTCATCTAGAGCTACGAGGGGGAAACGGGGCTCCTCTGGATGTGGGCGGGACCATCGTGCTTCCTCTCGAGTGGAGACGGGTATGGCGGTGAACTTCTTGAGTTGCAGCAAGGGTGTGAAAGACCCTTTCGAAGTTCAAGAGGTTAGGTGTCATTAGTCTCCAAACGCCTCATCGGAAATAGGCCTCATCTCGCCTGGAAGGGAGAACTTCCTGGATTTTCTCGAGATGCGGCAGGTGTTCTCGAGTTACGACGGGGACCTCAGGGACCCGCCCTGGTGGCCTCAGGAGAGGCCAGTCCCCATGCGAGTTGCTAGGGGGCCTCTCGGGATTCCTCTCCCGTCGATACCGGGGCCAAAAACCTTGTGTGGAGTCAGGGCCGGAACCGAGGATTCCTCTCAGGGGCTGACATTGAACTTTGGGTACTTCTGGAGTCTCCCCAGGGGAGTCGGGCCTCGTCTCGAGTGGGGGCATGCACGTGCGCTTTCATTCCAGGCTGTAGCAGCAATGTCACGCTTCCCGTCGCGTGGATCAAAGGATCTGTGGTTTTCCCTCGAGGCTTTCCCTCGAGGCTGTCCCACAGGGCTGTCCCACGTGCCATCGTGGTGTGAGTCGATCCTTGGCGTGAAAGATGAGCCAGTGCATTGCAAAGAGGTTCCTCTGGAATGGACTGAGACATCTGGGGGACTCTTGGAATGGTGTTACGACCAGGGAGTTCCTCTCGCCTTTCCTGTTGAGAGTGCCTCCTCGAGATGCGACGGGAACGCCGGGAATTCTTTCCCGTTGAAAGCAGGGAAAGGATATCTCATCTCGAGCTCCGAGGGGGAAACGGGGCTCCTCTGGATGTGGGCGGGACCATCGTGCTTCCTCTCGAGTTGAGACGGGTATGGCGGTGAACTTCTTGAGTTGCAGCAAGGGAGTGAAAGACCCTTTCGAAGTTCCAGAGGTTAGGTGTCATTAGTCTCCAGACGCCTCATCGGAAATAGGCCTCATCTCGCCTGGAAGGGAGAACTTCCTGGATTTTCTCGAGTTGCGGCAGGTGTTCTCGAGTTACGACGGGGACCTCAGGGACCCGCCCTGGTGGCCTCAGGAGAGGCCAGTCCCCATGCGAGTTGCTAGGGGGCCTCTCGGGATTCCTCTCCCGTCGATACCGGGGCCAAAAACCTTGTGTGGAGTCAGGGCCGGAACCGAGGATTCCTCTCAGGGGCTGATATGGATCTTTGGGTACTTCTGGAGTCTCCCCAGGGGAGTCAGGCCTCGTCTCGAGTGGGGGCATGCACGTGCGCTTTCCTTCCAGGCTGTAGCAGCAATGTCACGCTTCCCGTCGCGTGGATCAAAGGATCTGTGGTTTTCCCTCAAGGCTTTCCCTCGAGGCTTTCCCACAGGGCTGTCCCACGTGCCACCGTGGTGTGAGTCGATCCTCGGCGTGAAAGATGAGCCAGTGCAGGGCAAAGAGGTTCCTCTGGAATGGACTGAGACATCTGGGGGACTCTTGGAATGGTGGTACGACCATGGAGTTCCTCTCGCCTTTCCTGTTGAGAGTGCCTCCTCTTGAGATGCGACGGGAACGCCGGGAATTCTTTCCCGTTGAAAGCAGGGAAAGGATCCCTCATCTCGAGCTCCGAGGGGGAAACGGGGCTCCTCTGGATGTGGGCGGGACCATCGTGCTTCCTCTCGAGTGGAGACGGGTATGGCAGAGAACTTCTTGAGTTGCAGCAAGGGAGTGAAAGACCCTTTCGAAGTTCCAGAGGTTAGGTGTCATTAGTCTCCAGACGCCTCATCGGAAATAGGCCTCATCTCGCCTGGAAGGGGAACTTCCTGGATTTTATCGAGTTGCGGAAGGTGTTCTCGAGTTACGACGGGGACTTCAGGTACCAGCCCTGGTGGCCTCAGGAAAGGCCAATCCCCATGCGAGTTGCTAGAGGGACTCTGGGATTCCTCTCCCGTCGATACCGGGTCCAAAAACGTTGTGTGGAGTCAGGGCCGGAACCGAGGTTTCCTCTCTGGGGCTGACATGGATCTTTGGGTACTTCTGGAGTCTCCCCAGGGGAGTCAGGCCTCGTCTCGAGTGGGGACAGGTACGTGCGCTTTCCTTCCAGGCTGTAGCAGCAATGTCACTCTTCCCGTGGCCTGGATCAAAGGATCTGTGGTTTTCCCACGAGGCTTTCCCTCGAGGCTTTCCCACAGGTCTGTCCAACGTTCCACCGTGGTGTGAGTCGATCCTCAGCGTGAAAGATGAGCCAGTGCAGGGCAAAGAGGTTCCTCTGGAATGGACTGAGACATCTGGGGGACTCTTGGAATGGTGGTACCACCATGGAGTTCCTCTCGCCTTTCCTGTTGAGAGTGCCTCCTCTTTAGATGCGACGGGAACGCCGGGAATTCTTTCCCGTTGAAAGGAGGGAAAGGATCCCTCATCTCGAGCTACGAGGGTGAAACGGGGCTCCTCTGGATGTGGGCGGGACCATCGTGCTTCCTCTCGAGTGGAGACGGGTATGGCGGTGAACTTCTTGAGTTGCAGCAAGGGTGTGAAAGACCCTTTCGAAGTTCCAGAGGTTAGGTGTCATTAGTCTCCAGACGCCTCATCGGAAATAGGCCTCATCTCGCCTGGAAGGGAGAACTTCCTGGATTTTCTCGAGTTGCGGCAGGTGTTCTCGAGTTACGACGGGGACCTCAGGGACCCGCCCTGGTGGCCTCAGGAGAGGCCAGTCCCCATTCGAGTTGCTAGGGGGCCTCTCGGGATTCCTCTCCCGTCGATACCGGGGCCAAAAACCTTGTGTGGCGTCAGGGCCGGAATCGAGGATTCCTCTCAGGGGCTGACATGGATCTTTGGGTACTTGTGGAGTCTCCCCAGGGGAGTCAGGCCTCGTCTCGAGTGGGGGCATGCACGTGCGCTTTCCTTCCAGGCTGTAGCAGGAATGTCACGCTTCCCGTCGCGTGGATCAAAGGATCTGTGGTTTTCCCTCGAGGCTTTCCCTCGAGGCTTTCCCACAGGGCTGTCCCATGTGCCACCGTGGTGTGAGTCGATCCTCGGCGTGAAAGATGAGCCAGTGCAGGGCAAAGAGGTTCCTCTGGAATGGACTGAGACATCTGGGGGACTCTTGGAATGGTGGTACGACCATGGAGTTCCTCTCGCCTTTCCTGTTGAGAGTGCCTCCTCTTGAGATGCGACGGGAACGCCGGGAATTCTTTCCCGTTGAAAGCAGGGAAAGGATCCCTCATCTCGAGCTACGAGGGGGAAACGGGGCTCCTCTGGATGTGGGCGGGACCATCGTGCTTCCTCTCGAGTGGAGACGGGTATGGCAGAGAACTTCTTGAGTTGCAGCAAGGGAGTGAAAGACCCTTTCCAAGTTCCAGAGGTTAGGTGTCATTAGTCTCCAGACGCCTCATCGGAAATAGGCCTCATCTCGCCTGGAAGGGAGAACTTCCTGGATTTTCTCGAGTTGCGGCAGGTGTTCTCGAGTTATGACGGGGACCTCAAGGACCAGCCCTGGTGGCCTCAGGAGAGGCCAATCCCCATGCGAGTTGCTAGGGGGACTCTGGAATTCCTCTCCCGTCGATACCGGGTCCAAAATCCTTGTGTGGAGTCAGGGCCGGAACCGAGGATTCCTCTCAGGGGCTGACAGGGATCTTTGGGTACTTCTGGAGTCTCCCCAGGGGAGTCAGGCCTCGTCTCGAGTGGGGACAGGTACGTGCGCTTTCCTTCCAGGCTGTAGCAGCAATGTCACGCTTCCCGTGGCGTGGATCAAAGGATCTGTGGTTTTCCCACGAGGCTTTCCCTCGAGGCTTTCCCACAGGTCTGTCCCACGTGCCACCGTGGTGTGAGTTGATACTCGGCGTGAAAGATGAGCCAGTGCAGGGCAAAGAGGTTCCTCTGGAATGGACTGAGACATCTGGGGGACTCTTGGAATGGTGGTACGACCATGGAGTTCCTCTCGCCTTTCCTGTTGAGAGTGTCTCCTCTTGAGATGCGACGGGAACGCCGGGAATTCGTTCCCGTTGAAAGCAGGGAAAGGATCCCTCATCTCGAGCTACGAGGGGGAAACGGGGCTCCTCTGGATGTGGGCGGGACCATCGTGCTTCCTCTCGAGTGGAGACGGGTATGGCGGTGAACTTCTTGAGTTGCAGCAAGGGTGTGAAAGACCCTTTCGAAGTTCCATAGTTTAGGTGTCATTAGTCTCCAAACGCCTCATCGGAAATAGGATTCTTCTCGCCTGGAAGGGAGAACTTCCTGGATTTTCTCGAGTTGCGACAGGTGTTCTCGAGTTACGACGGAGACCTCAGGGACCCGCCCTGGTGGCCTCAGGAGAGGCCAGTCCCCATGCGAGTTGCTAGGGGGCCTCTCGGGATTCCTCTCCCGTTGATACCGGGGCCAAAAACCTTGTGTGGAGTCAGGGCCGGAACCGAGGATTCCTCTCAGGGGCTGACATGGATCTTTGGGTACTTCTGGAGTCTCCCCAGGGGAGTCAGGCCCCGTCTCGAGTGGGGGCATGCACGTGCGCTTTCCTTCCAGGCTGTAGCAGCAATGTCACGCTTCCCGTCGCGTGGATCAAAGGATCTGTGGTTTTCCCTCGAGGCTTTGCCTCGAGGCTTTCCCACAGGGCTGTCCCACGTGCCACCGTGGTGTGAGTCGATCCTCGGCGTGAAAGATGAGCCAGTGCAGGGCAAAGAGGTTCCTCTGGAATGGACTGAGACATCTGGGGGACTCTTGGAATGGTGGTACGACCATGGAGTTCCTCTCGCCTTTCCTGTTGAGAGTGCCTCCTCTTGAGATGCGACGGGAATGCCGGGAATTCTTTCCCGTTGAAAGCAGGGAAAGGATCCCTCATCTCGAGCTACGAGGGGGAAACGGGGCTCCTCTGGATGTGGGCGGGACCATCGTGCTTCCTCTCGAGTGGACACGGGTATGGCGGTGAACTTCTTGAGTTGCAGCAAGGGTGTGAAAGACCCTTTCGAAGTTCCAGAGGTTAGGTGTCGTTAGTCTCCAGACGCCTCATCGGAAATAGGCCTCATCTCGCCTGGAAGGGAGAACTTCCTGGATTTTCTCGAGTTGTGGCAGGTGTTCTCGAGTTACGACGGGGACCTTAGGGACCCGCCCTGGTGGCCTCAGGAACGGCCAGTCCCCATGGGAGTTGCTAGGGGGCCTCTCGGGATTCCTCTCCCGTCGATACCGCGGCCAGAAACCTTGTGTGGAGTCAGGGCCGGAATCGAGGATTCCTCTCAGGGGCTGACATTGATCTTTGGGTACTTCTGGAGTCTCCCCAGGGCCGTCAGGCCTCGTCTCGAGTTGGGGCATGCACGTGCGCTTTCCTTCCATGCTGTAGCAGCAATGTCACGCTTCCCGTGGCCTGGATCAAAGGATCTGTGGTTTTCCCTCGAGGCTTTCCCTCGAGGCTTTCACACAGGGCTGTCCCACGTGCCACCGTGGTGTGAGTCGATCGTCGGCGTGAAAGATGAGCCAGTGCAAGGCAAAGAGGTTCCTCTGAAATGGACTGAGACATCTGGGGGACTCGTGGAATGGTGGTACGACCATGGAGTTCCTCTCGCCTTTCCTGTTGAGAGTGCCTCCTCTTGAGATGCGACGGGAACGCCGGGAATTCTTTCCCGTTGAAAGCAGGGAAAGGATCCCTCATCTCGAGCTACGAGGGGGAAACGGGGCTCCTCTGGATGTGGGCGGGACCATCGTGCTTCCTCTCGAGTGGAGACGGGTATGGCAGAGAACTTCTTGAGTTGCAGCAAGGGAGTGAAAGACCCTTTCGAAGTTCCAAAGGTTAGGTGTCATTAGTCTCCAGACGCCTCATCGGAAATAGGCCTCATCTCGCCTGGAAGGGAGAACTTCCTGGATTTTCTCGAGTTGCGGCAGGTGTTCTCGAGTTATGACGGGGACCTCAAGGACCAGCCCTGGTGGCCTCAGGAGAGGCCAATCCCCATGCGAGTTGCTAGGGGGACTCTGGGATTCCTCTCCCGTCGATACCGGGTCCAAAAACCTTGTGTGGAGTCAGGGCCAGAACCGAGGATTCCTCTCAGGGGCTGACATGGATCTTTGGGTACTTCTGGAGTCTCCCCAGGGGAGTCAGGCCTCGTCTCGAGTGGGGACAGGTACGTGCGCTTTCCTTCCAGGCTGTAGCAGCAATGTCACGCTTCCCGTGGCGTGGATCAAAGGATCTTGTGGTTTTCCCACGAGGCTTTCCCTCGAGGCTTTCCCACAGGTCTGTCCCACGTGCCACCGTGGTGTGAGTTGATACTCGGCGTGAAAGATGAGCCAGTGCAGGGCAAAGAGGTTCCTCTGGAATGGACTGAGACATCTTGGGGACTCTTGGAATGGTGGTACCACCATGGAGTTCCTCTCGCCTTTCCTGTTGAGAGTGCCTCCTCTTTAGATGCGACGGGAACGCCGGGAAATCTTTCCCGTTGAAAGCAGGGAAAGGATCCCTCATCTCGAGCTACGAGGGGGAAACGGGGCTCCTCTGGATGTGGGCGGGACCATCGTGCTTCCTCGCGAGTGGAGACGGGTATGGCGGTGAACTTCTTGAGTTGCAGCAAGGGTGTGAAAGACCCTTTCGAAGTTCCAGAGTTTAGGTGTCATTAGTCTCCAAACGCCTCATCGGAAATAGGATTCTTCTCGCCTGGAAGGGAGAACTTCCTGGATTTTCTCGAGTTGCGACAGGTGTTCTCGAGTTACGACGGAGACCTCAGGGACCCGCCCTGGTGGCCTCAGGAGAGGCCAGTCCCCATGCGAGTTGCTAGGGGCCTCTCGGGATTCCTCTCCCGTCGATACCGGGGCCAAAAACCTTGTGTGGAGTCAGGGCCGGAACCGGGGATTCCTCTCAGGGGCTGACATGGATCTTTGGGTACTTCTGGAGTCTCCCCAGGGGAGTCAGGCCCCGTCTCGAGTGGGGGCATGCACGTGCGCTTTCCTTCCAGGCTGTAGCAGCAATGTCACGCTTCCCGTCGCGTGGATCAAATTATCTGTGGTTTTCCCTCGAGGCTTTGCCTCGAGGCTTTCCCACAGGGCTGTCCCACGTGCCACCGTGGTGTGAGTCGATCCTCGGCATTAAAGGTGAGCCAGTGCAGGGCAAAGAGGTTCCTCTGGAATGGACTGAGACATCTGGGGGACTCTTGGAATGGTGGTACGACCATGGAGTTCCTCTCGCCTTTCCTGTTGAGAGTGCCTCCTCTTGAGATGCGACGGAAATGCCGGGAATTCTTTCCCGTTGAAAGCAGGGAAAGGATCCCTCATCTCGAGCTAGGAGGGGGAAACGGGGCTCCTCTGGATGTGGGCGGGACCATCGTGCTTCCTCTCGAGTGGACACGGGTATGGCGGTGAACTTCTTGAGTTGCAGCAAGGGTGTGAAAGACCCTTTCGAAGTTCCAGAGGTTAGGTGTCGTTAGTCTCCAGACGCCTCATCGGAAATAGGCCTCATCTCGCCTGGAAGGGAGAACTTCCTGGATTTTCTCGAGTTGTGGCAGGTGTTCTCGAGTTACGACGGGGACCTCAGGGACCCGCCCTGGTGGCCTCAGGAACGGCCAGTTCCCATGGGAGTTGCTAGGGGGCCTCTCGGGATTCCTCTCCCGTCGATACCGCGGCAAGAAACCTTGTGTGGAGTCAGGGCCGGAATCGAGGATTCCTCTCAAGGGCTGACATGGATCTTTGGGTACTTCTGGAGTCTCCCCAGGGCCGTCAGGCCTCGTCTCGAGTTGGGGCATGCACGTGCGCTTTCCTTCCAGGCTGTAGCAGCAATGTCACGCTTCCCGTGTCCTGGTTCAAAGGATCTGTGGTTTTCCCTCGAGGCTTTCCCTCGAGGCTTTCACACAGGGCTGTCCCACGTGCCACCGTGGTGTGAGTCGATCGTCGGCGTGAAAGATGAGCCAGTGCAGGGCAAAGAGGTTCCTCTGAAATGGACTGAGACATCTGGGGGACTCGTGGAATGGTGGTACGACCATGGAGTTCCTCTCGCCTTTCCTGTTGAGAGTGCCTCCTCTTGAGATGCGACGGGAATGCCGGGAATTCTTTCCCGTTGAAAGCAGGGAAAGGATCCCTCATCTCGAGCTACGAGGGGGAAACGGGGCTCCTCTGGATGTGGGCGGGACCATCGTGCTTCCTCGCGAGTGGAGACGGGTATGGCGATGAACTTCTTGAGTCGCAGCAAGGGTGTGAAAGACCCTTTCGAAGTTCCAGAGTTTAGGTGTCATTAGTCTCCAAACGCCTCATCGGAAATAGGATTCTTCTCGCCTGGAAGGGAGAACTTCCTGGATTTTCTCGAGTTGCGACAGGTGTTCTCGAGTTACGACGGAGACCTCAGGGACCCGCCCTGGTGGCCTTAGGAGAGGCCAGTCCCCATGCGAGTTGCTAGGGGGCCTCTCGGGATTCCTCTCCCGTCAATACCGGCGCCAAAAACCTTGTGTGGAGTCAGGGCCAGAACCGAGGATTCCTCTCAGGGGCTGCCATGGATCTTTGGGTACTTCTGGAGTCTCCCCAGGGGAGTCAGGCCTCGTCTCGAGTGGGGGCATGCACGTGCGCTTTCCTTCCAGGCTGTAGCAGCAATGTCACGCTTCCCGTCGTGTGGATCAAAGGATCTGTGGTTTTCCCTCGAGGCTTTCCCTCGAGGCTTTCCCACAGGGCTGTCCCACGTGCCACCGTGGTGTGAGTCGATCCTCGGCGTGAAAGATGAGCCAGTGCAGGGCAAAGAGGTTCCTCTGGAATGGACTGAGACATCTGGGGGACTCTTGGAATGGTGGTACGACCATGGAGTTCCTCTCGCCTTTCCTGTTGAGAGTGCCTCCTCTTGAGTTGTGACTGGAGCGCCGGGAATTCTTTCCCGTTGAAAGCAGGGAAAGGATCCCTCATCTCGAGCTACGAGGGGGAAACGGGGCTCCTCGGGATGTGGGAGGGAACATCGTGCTTCCTCTCGAGTGGACACGGGTATGTCGGTGAACTTCTTGAGTTGCAGCAAGGGTGTGAAAGACCCTTTCGAAGTTCCAGAGTTTAGGTGTCATTAGTCTCCAGACGCCTCATCGGAAATAGGCCTCATCTAGCCTGGAAGGGAGAACTTCCTGTATTTTCTCGAGGTGTGGCAGGTGTTCTCGAGTTACGACGGGTACCACAGGGACCCGCCCTGATGGCCTCAGGAGAGGCCAGTCCCCATGCGAGTTGCTAGGGGGCCTCTCGGGATTCCTCTCCAGTCGATACCGGGGCCAAAAACCTTGTGTGGAGTCAGGGCCAGTACCGAGGATTCCTCTCACGGGCTGACATGGATCTTTGGGTACTTCTAGAGTCTCCCCAGGGGAGTCAGGCCTCGTCTCGAGTGGGGGCATGCACGTGCGCTTTCCTTCCAGGCTGTAGCAGCAATGTCACGCTTCCCGTCGCGTGGATCAAATGATCTGTGGTTTTCCCTCGAGGCTTTCCCTCGAGGCTTTCCCACAGGGCTGTCCCATGTGCCACCGTGGTGTGAGTCGATCCTCGGCGTGAAAGATGAGCCAGTGCAGGGCAAAGAGGTTCCTCTGGAATGGACTGAGACATCTGGGGGACTCTTGGAATGGTGGTACGACCATGGAGTTCCTCTCTCCTTTCCTGTTGAGAGTGCCTCCTCTTGAGATGCGACGGGAACGCTGGGAATTCTTTCCCGTTGAAAGCAGGGAAAGGATCCCTCATCTCGAGCTACGAGGGGGAAACGGGGCTCCTCTGGATGTGGGCGGGACCATCGTGCTTCCTCTCGAGAGGAGACGGGTATGGCGGTGAATTTCTTGAGTTGCAGCAAGGGTGTGAAAGACCCTTTCGAAGTTCCAGAGGTTACGTGTCAGTCTCCAGACGCCTCATCGGAAATAGACCTCATCTCGCCTGGAAGGGAGAACTTCCTGGATTATCTCGAGGTGCGGCAGGTGTTCTCGAGTTACGACTGGTACCACAGGGACCCGCCCTGATGGCCTCAGGAGAGGCCAGTCCCCATGCGTGTTGCTAGGGGGCCTCTCGGGATTCCTCTCCCGTCGATACTGGGGCCAAATACCTTGTGTGGAGTCAGGGCCGGAACCGAGGATTCCTCTCAGGGGCTGACATGGATCTTTGGGTACTTCTGGAGTCTCCCCAGGGGAGTCAGGCCTCGTCTCGAGTGGGGGCATGGACGTGCGCTTTCCTTCCTGGCTGTAGCAGCAATGTCACGCTTCCCGTCGCGTGGATCAAAGTATCTGTGGTTTTCCCTCGAGGCTTTCCATCGAGGCTTTCCCACAGGGCTGTCCCACGTGCCACCGTGGTGTGAGTCGATCCTCGGCGTGAAAGATGAGCCAGTGCAGGGCAAAGAGGTTCCTCTGGAATGGACTGAGACATCTGGGGGACTCTTGGAATGGTGGTACGACAATGGAGTTCCTCTCGCCTTTCCTGTTGAGAGTGCCTCCCCTTGAGATGCGACGGGAACGCCGGGAATTCTTTCCCGTTGGAAGCAGGGAAAGGATCCCTCATCTCGAGCTACGAGGGGGAAATGGGGCTCCTCGGGATGTGGGCGGGACCATCGTGCTTCCTCTCGAGTGGACACGGGTATGTCGGTGAACTTCTTGAGTTGCAGCAAGGGTGTGAAAGACCCTTTCGAAGTTCCAGAGGTTAGGTGTCATTAGTCTCCAGACGCCTCATCGGAAATAGGCCTCATCTAGCCTGGAAGGGAGAACTTCCTGGATTTTCTCGAGGTGCGGCAGGTGTTCTCACGTTACGACGGGTACCACAGGGACCCGCCCTGATGGCCTCAGGAGAGGCCAGTCCCCATGCGAGTTGCTAGGGGGCCTCTCGGGATTCCTCTCCCGTCGATACCGGCGCCAAAAACCTTGTGTGGAGTCAGGGCCAGAACCGAGGATTCCTCTCAGGGGCTGCCATGGATCTTTGGGTACTTCTGGAGTCTCCCCAGGGGAGTCAGGCCTCGTCTCGAGTGGGAGCATGGACGTGCGCTTTCCGTCCAGGCTGTAGCAGCAATGTCACGCTTCCCGTCGCGTGGATCAAAGTATCTGTGGTTTTCCCTCGAGGCTTTCCCTCGAGGCTTTCCCACAGGGCTGTCCCACGTGCCACCGTGGTGTGAGTCGATCCTCGGCGTGAAAGATGAGCCAGTGCAGGGCAAAGAGGTTCCTCTGGAATGGACTGAGACATCTGGGGGACTCTTGGAATGGTGGTACGACCATGGAGTTCCTCTCGCCTTTCCTGTTGAGAGTGCCTCCTCTTGAGTTGTGACTGGAACGCCGGGAATTCTTTCCCGTTGAAAGCAGGGAAAGGATCCCTCATCTCGAGCTACGAGGGGGAAACGGGGCTCCTCGGGATGTGGGAGGAAACATCGTGCTTCCTCTCGAGTGGACACGGGTATGTCGGTGAACTTTTTGAGTTGCAGCAAGGGTGTGAAAGACCCTTTCGAAGTTCCAGAGGTTAGGTGTCATTAGTCTCCAGACGCCTCATCGGAAATAGGCCTCATCTAGCCTGGAAGGGAGAACTTCCTGTATTTTCTCGAGGTGCGGCAGGTGTTCTCGAGTTACGACGGGTACCACAGGGACCCGCCCTGATGGCCTCAGGAGAGGCCAGTCCCCATGCGAGTTGCTAGGGGGCCTCTCGGGATTCCTCTCCAGTCGATACCGGGGCCAAAAACCTTGAGTGGAGTCAGGGCCAGAACCGAGGATTCCTCTCACGGGCTGACATGGATCTTTGGGTACTTCTAGAGTCTCCCCAGGGGAGTCAGGCCTCGTCTCGAGTGGGGGCATGCACGTGCGCTTTCCTTCCAGGCTGTAGCAGCAATGTCACGCTTCCCGTCGCGTGGATCAAATGATCTGTGGTTTTCCCTCGAGGCTTTCCCTCGAGGCTTTCCCACAGGGCTGTCCCATGTGCCACCGTGGTGTGAGTCGATCCTCGGCGTGAAAGATGAGCCAGTGCAGGGCAAAAGGTTCCTCTGGAATGGACTGAGACATCTGGGGGACTCTTGGAATGGTGGTACGACCATGGAGTTCCTCTCGCCTTTCCTGTTGAGAGTGCCTCCTCTTGAGATGCGACGGGAACGCCGGGAATTCTTTCCCGTTGAAAGCAGGGAAAGGATCCCTCATCTCGAGCTCCGAGGGGGAAACGGGGCTCCTCTGGATGTGGGCGGGACCATCGTGCTTCCTCCCGTGTGGACACGGGTATGGCGGTGAACTTCTTGAGTTGCAGCAAGGGTGTGAAAGACCCTTTCGAAGTTCCAGAGTTTAGGTGTCATTAGTCTGCAGACACCTCATCGGAAATAGGCCTCATCTCGCCTGGAAGGGAGAACTTCCTGGATTTTCTCGAGTTGCGGCAGGTGTTCTCGAGTTACGACGGGGACCTCAGGGACCAGCCCTGGTGGCCTCAGGAGAGGCCAGTCCCCATGCGAGTTGCTAGGGGGCCTCTCGGGATTCCTCTCCCGTCGATACCGGGGCCAAAAGCCTTGTGTGGAGTCAGGGCCGGAACCGAGCATTCCTCTCAGGGGTGACATGGATATTTGGGTACTTCTGGAGTCTCCCCAGGGGAGTCAGGCCTCGTCTCGAGTGGGGGCATGCACGTGCGCTTTCCTTCCAGGCTGTAGCAGCAATGTCACGCTTCCCATCGCGAGGATTAAAGGATCTGTGGTTTTCCCTCGAGGCTTTCCCTCGAGGCTTTCCCACAGGGCTGTCCCACGTGCCACCGTGGTGTGAGTCGATCCTCGGCGTGAAAGATGAGCCAGTGCAGGGCAAAGAGGTTCCTCTGGAATGGACTGAGACATCTGGGGGACTCTTGGAATGGTGGTACGACCATGGAGTTCCTCTCGCCTTTCCTGTTGAGAGTGCCTCCTCTTGAGCTGCGACGGGAATGCCGGGAATTCTTTCCCGTTGAAAGCAGGGAAAGGATCCCTCATCTCGAGCTCCGAGGGGAAAACGTGGCTCCTCTGTATGTGGGCGGGACCATCGTGCTTTCTCTCGTGTGGAGACGGGTATGGCGGTAAACTTCTTGAGTTGCAGCAAGGGTGTGAAAGACCCTTTCGAAGTTCCAGAGGTTAGGTGTCATTAGTCTCCAGACGCCTCATCGGAAATAGGCCTCATCTCGCCTGGAAGGGAGAACTTCCTGGATTTTCTCGAGTTGCGGCAGGTGTTCTCGAGTTACGACGGGGACCTCAGGGACCCGCCCTGGTGGCCTCAGGAGAGGCCAGTCCCCATGCGAGTTGCTAGGGGGCCTCTCGGGATTCCTCTCCCGTCGATACCGGGGCCAAAAACCTTGTGTGGAGTCAGGGCCGGAACCGAGGATTCCTCTCAGGGGCTGACATGGATCTTTGGGTACTTCTAGAGTCTCCCCAGGGGAGTCAGGCCTCGTCTCGAGTGGGGGCATGCACGTGTGCTTTCCTTCCAGGCTGTAGCAGCAATGTCACGCTTCCCGTCGCGTGGATCAAAGGATCTGTGGTTTTCCCTCGAGGCTTTCCCTCGAGGCTTTCCCACAGGGCTGTCCCACGTGCCACCGTGGTGTGAGTCGATCCTCGGCGTGAAAGATGAGCCAGTGCAGGGCAAAGAGGTTCCTCTGGAATGGACTGAGACATCTGGGGGACTCTTGGAATGGTGGTACGACCATGGAGTTCCTCTCGCCTTTCCTGTTGAGAGTGCCTCCTCTTGAGATGCGACGGGAACGCCGGGAATTCTTTCCCGTTGAAAGCAGGGAAAGGATCCCTCATCTCGAGCTCCGAGGGGGAAACGGGGCTCCTCTGGATGTGGGCGGGACCATCGTGCTTTCTCTCGTGTGGAGACGGGTATGGCGGTAAACTTCTTGAGTTGCAGCAAGGGTGTGAAAGACCCTTTCGAAGTTCCAGAGGTTAGGTGTCATTAGTCTCCAGACGCCTCATCGGAAATAGGCCTCATCTCGCCTGGAAGGGAGAACTTCCCGGATTTTCTCGAGGTGCGCCCGGTGTTCTCGAGTTACGACGGGGACCTCAGGGACCCGCCCTGGTGGCCTCAGGAGAGGCCAGTCCCCATGCGAGTTGCTAGGGGGCCTCTCGGGATTCCTCTCCCGTCGATACCGGGGCCAAAAACCTTGTGTGGAGTCAGGGCTGGAACCGAGGATTCCTCTCAGGAGCTGACATGGATCTTTGGGTACTTCTGGAGTCCCACCAGGGGAGTCAAGCCTCTTCTCGATTGGGGGCATTCACGTGTGCTTTCCTTCCAGGCTGTAGCAGCAATGTCACGCTTCCCGTCGCGTGGATCAAAGGATCTGTGGTTTTCCCTCGAGGCTTTCCCACAGGGCTGTCCCACGTGCCACCGTGGTGTGAGTCGATCCTCGGCGTGAAAGATGAGCCAGTGCAGGGCAAAGAGGTTCCTCTGGAATGGACTGAGACATCTGGGGGACTCTTGGAATGGTGGTACGACCATGGAGTTCCTCTCGCCTTTCCTGTTGAGAGTGCCTCCTCTTTGGAGGCGACGGGAACGCCGGGAATTCTTTCCCGTTGAAAGCAGGGAAAGGATCCCTCATCTCGAGCTACGAGGGGGAAACGGGGCTCCTCTGGATGTGGGCGGGACCATCGTGCTTCCTCTCGAGTGGACACGGGTATGGCGGTGAACTTCTTGAGTTGCAGCAAGGGTGTGAAAGACCCTTTCGAAATTCCAGAGGTTAGGTGTCATTAGTCTCCAGACGCCTCATCGGAAATAGGCCTCATCTCGCCTGGAAGGGAGAACTTCCTGGATATTCTCGATTTGCGGCAGGTGTTCTCGAGTTACGACGGGGACCTCAGGGACCCGCCCTGGTGGCCTCAGGAGAGGCCAGTCCCCATGCGAGTTGCTAGGGGGCCTCTCGGGATTCCTCTCCCGTCGATACCGGGGCCAAAAACCTTGTGTGGAGTCAGGGCCGGAACCGAGGATTCCTCTCAGGGGCTGACATGGATCTTTGGGTACTTCTGGAGTCTCCCCAGGGGAGTCAGGCCTCGTCTCGACTGGGGGCATGCACGTGCGCTTTCCTTCCAGGCTGTAGCAGCAATGTCACGCTTCCCGTCGCGTGCATCAAAGGATCTTTGGTTTTCCCTCGAGGCTTTCCCTCGAGGCTTTCCCACAGGGCTGTCCCACGTGCCACCGTGGTGTGAGTCGATCCTCGGCGTGAAAGATGAGCCAGTGCAGGGCAAAGAGGTTCCTCTGGAATGGACTGAGACATCTGGGGGACTCGTGGAATGGTGATACGACCATGGAGTTCCTCTCGCCTTTCCTGTTGAGAGTGCCTCCTCTTGAGATGCGACGGGAACGCCGGGAATTCTTTCCCGTTGAAAGCAGGGAAAGGATCCCTCATCTCGAGCTCCGAGGGGGAAACGGGGCTCCTCTGGATGTGGGCGGGACCATCGTGCTTCCTCTCGAGTGGAGACGGGTATGGCGGTGAACTTCTTGAGTTGCAGCAAGGGTGTGAAAGACCCTTTCGACGTTCCAGAGGTTAGGTGTCATTAGTCTCCAGACGCCTCATCGGAAATAGGCCTCATCTAGCCTGGAAGGGAGAACTTCCTGTATTTTCTCGAGGTGTGGCAGGTGTTCTCGAGTTACGACGGGTACCACAGGGACCCGCCCTGATGGCCTCAGGAGAGGCCAGTCCCCATGCGAGTTGCTAGGGGGCCTCTCGGGATTCCTCTCCAGTCGATACCGGGGCCAAAAACCTTGTGTGGAGTCAGGGCCAGAACCGAGGATTCCTCTCACGGGCTGACATGGATCTTTGGGTACTTCTAGAGTCTCCCCAGGGGAGTCAGGCCTCGTCTCGAGTGGGGGCATGCACGTGCGCTTTCCTTCCAGGCTGTAGCAGCAATGTCACGCTTCCCGTCGCGTGGATCAAATGATCTGTGGTTTTCCCTCGAGGCTTTCCCTCGAGGCTTTCCCACAGGGCTGTCCCATGTGCCACCGTGGTGTGAGTCGATCCTCGGCGTGAAAGATGAGCCAGTGCAGGGCAAAGAGGTTCCTCTGGAATGGACTGAGACATCTGGGGGACTCTTGGAATGGTGGTACGACCATGGAGTTCCTCTCGCCTTTCCTGTTGAGAGTGCCTCCTCTTGAGATGCGACGGGAACGCTGGGAATTCTTTCCCGTTGAAAGCAGGGAAAGGATCCCTCATCTCGAGCTACGAGGGGGAAACGGGGCTCCTCTGGATGTGGGCGGGACCATCGTGCTTCCTCTCGAGTGGAGACGGGTATGGCGGTGAACTTCTTGAGTTGCAGCAAGGGTGTGAAAGACCCTTTCGAAGTTCCAGAGGTTACGTGTCAGTCTCCAGACGCCTCATCGGAAATAGACCTCATCTCGCCTGGAAGGGAGAACTTCCTGGATTATCTCGAGGTGCGGCAGGTGTTCTCGAGTTACGACTGGTACCACAGGGACCCGCCCTGATGGCCTCAGGAGAGGCCAGTCCCCATGCGTGTTGCTAGGGGGCCTCTCGGGATTCCTCTCCCGTCGATACTGGGGCCAAATACCTTGTGTGGAGTCAGGGCCGGAACCGAGGATTCCTCTCAGGGGCTGACATGGATCTTTGGGTACTTCTGGAGTCTCCCCAGGGGAGTCAGGCCTCGTCTCGAGTGGGGGCATGGACGTGCGCTTTCCTTCCTGGCTGTAGCAGCAATGTCACGCTTCCCGTCGCGTGGATCAAAGTATCTGTGGTTTTCCCTCGAGGCTTTCCATCGAGGCTTTCCCACAGGGCTGTCCCACGTGCCACCGTGGTGTGAGTCGATCCTCGGCGTGAAAGATGAGCCAGTGCAGGGCAAAGAGGTTCCTCTGGAATGGACTGAGACATCTGGGGGACTCTTGGAATGGTGGTACGACAATGGAGTTCCTCTCGCCTTTCCTGTTGAGAGTGCCTCCCCTTGAGATGCGACGGGAACGCCGGGAATTCTTTCCCGTTGGAAGCAGGGAAAGGATCCCTCATCTCGAGCTACGAGGGGGAAATGGGGCTCCTCGGGATGTGGGCGGGACCATCGTGCTTCCTCTCGAGTGGACACGGGTATGTCGGTGAACTTCTTGAGTTGCAGCAAGGGTGTGAAAGACCCTTTCGAAGTTCCAGAGGTTAGGTGTCATTAGTCTCCAGACGCCTCATCGGAAATAGGCCTCATCTAGCCTGGAAGGGAGAACTTCCTGGATTTTCTCGAGGTGCGGCAGGTGTTCTCACGTTACGACGGGTACCACAGGGACCCGCCCTGATGGCCTCAGGAGAGGCCAGTCCCCATGCGAGTTGCTAGGGGGCCTCTCGGGATTCCTCTCCCGTCGATACCGGCGCCAAAAACCTTGTGTGGAGTCAGGGCCAGAACCGAGGATTCCTCTCAGGGGCTGCCATGGATCTTTGGGTACTTCTGGAGTCTCCCCAGGGGAGTCAGGCCTCGTCTCGAGTGGGAGCATGGACGTGCGCTTTCCGTCCAGGCTGTAGCAGCAATGTCACGCTTCCCGTCGCGTGGATCAAAGTATCTGTGGTTTTCCCTCGAGGCTTTCCCTCGAGGCTTTCCCACAGGGCTGTCCCACGTGCCACCGTGGTGTGAGTCGATCCTCGGCGTGAAAGATGAGCCAGTGCAGGGCAAAGAGGTTCCTCTGGAATGGACTGAGACATCTGGGGGACTCTTGGAATGGTGGTACGACCATGGAGTTCCTCTCGCCTTTCCTGTTGAGAGTGCCTCCTCTTGAGTTGTGACTGGAACGCCGGGAATTCTTTCCCGTTGAAAGCAGGGAAAGGATCCCTCATCTCGAGCTACGAGGGGGAAACGGGGCTCCTCGGGATGTGGGAGGAAACATCGTGCTTCCTCTCGAGTGGACACGGGTATGTCGGTGAACTTTTTGAGTTGCAGCAAGGGTGTGAAAGACCCTTTCGAAGTTCCAGAGGTTAGGTGTCATTAGTCTCCAGACGCCTCATCGGAAATAGGCCTCATCTAGCCTGGAAGGGAGAACTTCCTGTATTTTCTCGAGGTGCGGCAGGTGTTCTCGAGTTACGACGGGTACCACAGGGACCCGCCCTGATGGCCTCAGGAGAGGCCAGTCCCCATGCGAGTTGCTAGGGGGCCTCTCGGGATTCCTCTCCAGTCGATACCGGGGCCAAAAACCTTGAGTGGAGTCAGGGCCAGAACCGAGGATTCCTCTCACGGGCTGACATGGATCTTTGGGTACTTCTAGAGTCTCCCCAGGGGAGTCAGGCCTCGTCTCGAGTGGGGGCATGCACGTGCGCTTTCATTCCAGGCTGTAGCAGCAATGTCACGCTTCCCGTCGCGTGGATCAAATGATCTGTGGTTTTCCCTCGAGGCTTTCCCTCGAGGTTTTCCCACAGGGCTGTCCCATGTGCCACCGTGGTGTGAGTCGATCCTCGGCGTGAAAGATGAGCCAGTGCAGGGCAAAAGGTTCCTCTGGAATGGACTGAGACATCTGGGGGACTCTTGGAATGGTGGTACGACCATGGAGTTCCTCTCGCCTTTCCTGTTGAGAGTGCCTCCTCTTGAGATGCGACGGGAACGCCGGGAATTCTTTCCCGTTGAAAGCAGGGAAAGGATCCCTCATCTCGAGCTCCGAGGGGGAAACGGGGCTCCTCTGGATGTGGGCGGGACCATCGTGCTTCCTCCCGTGTGGACACGGGTATGGCGGTGAACTTCTTGAGTTGCAGCAAGGGTGTGAAAGACCCTTTCGAAGTTCCAGAGTTTAGGTGTCATTAGTCTGCAGACACCTCATCGGAAATAGGCCTCATCTCGCCTGGAAGGGAGAACTTCCTGGATTTTCTCGAGTTGCGGCAGGTGTTCTCGAGTTACGACGGGGACCTCAGGGACCAGCCCTGGTGGCCTCAGGAGAGGCCAGTCCCCATGCGAGTTGCTAGGGGGCCTCTCGGGATTCCTCTCCCGTCGATACCGGGGCCAAAAGCCTTGTGTGGAGTCAGGGCCGGAACCGAGCATTCCTCTCAGGGGTGACATGGATATTTGGGTACTTGTGGAGTCTCCCCAGGGGAGTCAGGCCTCGTCTCGAGTGGGGGCATGCACGTGCGCTTTCCTTCCAGGCTGTAGCAGCAATGTCACGCTTCCCGTCGCGTGGATCAAAGGATCTGTGGTTTTCCCTCGAGGCTTTCCCACAGGGCTGTCCCACGTGCCACCGTGGTGTGAGTCGATCCTCGGCGTGAAAGATGAGCCAGTGCAGGGCAAAGAGGTTCCTCTGGAATGGACTGAGACATCTGGGGGACTCTTGGAATGGTGGTACGACCATGGAGTTCCTCTCGCCTTTCCTGTTGAGAGTGCCTCCTCTTGAGATGCGACGGGAACGCCGGGAATTCTTTCCCGTTGAAAGCAGGGAAAGGATCCCTCATCTCGAGCTCCGAGGGGGAAACGGGGCTCCTCTGGATGTGGGCGGGACCATCGTGCTTCCTCCCGAGTGGACACGGGTATGGCGGTGAACTTCTTGAGTTGCAGCAAGGGTGTGAAAGACCCTTTCGAAGTTCCAGAGGTTAGGTGTCATTAGTCTGCAGACGCCTCATCGGAAATAGGCCTCATCTCGCCTGGAAGGGAGAACTTCCTGGATTTTCTCGAGTTGCGGCAGGTGTTCTCGAGTTACGACGGGGACCTCAGGGACCCGCCCTGGTGGCCTCAGGAGAGGCCAGTCCCCATGCGAGTTGCTAGGGGGCCTCTCGGGATTCCTCTCCCGTCGATACCGGGGCCAAAAGCCTTGTGTGGAGTCAGGGCCGGAACCGAGGATTCCTCTCAGGGGTGACATGGATCTTTGGGTACTTCTGGAGTCTCCCCAGGGAAGTCAGGCCTCGTCTCGAGTGGGGGCATGCACGTGCGCTTTCCTTCCAGGCTGTAGCAGCAATGTCACGCTTCGCGTCGCGAGAATCAAAGGATCTGTGGTTTTCCCTCGAGGCTTTCCCTCGAGGCTTTCCCACAGGGCTGTCCCACATGCCACCGTGGTGTGAGTCGATCCTCGGCGTGAAAGATGAGCCAGTGCAGGGCAAAGAGGTTCCTCTGGAATGGACTGAGACATCTGGGGGACTCTTGGAATGGTGGTACGACCATGGAGTTCCTCTCGCCTTTCCTGTTGAGAGTGCCTCCTCTTTGGAGGCGACGGGAACGGGGGGAATTCTTTCCCGTTGAAAGCAGGGAAAGGATCCCTCATCTCGAGCTACGAGGGGGAAACGGGGCTCCTCTGGATGTGGGCGGGACCATCGTGCTTCCTCTCGAGTGGACACGGGTATGGCGGTGAACTTCTTGAGTTGCAGCAAGGGTGTGAAAGACCCTTTCGAAATTCCAGAGGTTAGGTGTCATTAGTCTCCAGACGCCTCATCGGAAATAGGCCTCATCTCGCCTGGAAGGGAGAACTTCCTGGATATTCTCGATTTGCGGCAGGTGTTCTCGAGTTACGACGGGGACCTCAGGGACCCGCCCTGGTGGCCTCAGGAGAGGCCAGTCCCCATGCGAGTTGCTAGGGGGCCTCTCGGGATTCCTCTCCCGTCGATACCGGGGCCAAAAACCTTGTGTGGAGTCAGGGCCGGAACCGAGGATTCCTCTCAGGGGCTGACATGGATCTTTGGGTACTTCTGGAGTCTCCCCAGGGGAGTCAGGCCTCGTCTCGACTGGGGGCATGCACGTGCGCTTTCCTTCCAGGCTGTAGCAGCAATGTCACGCTTCCCGTCGCGTGCATCAAAGGATCTTTGGTTTTCCCTCGAGGCTTTCCCTCGAGGCTTTCCCACAGGGCTGTCCCACGTGCCACCGTGGTGTGAGTCGATCCTCGGCGTGAAAGATGAGCCAGTGCAGGGCAAAGAGGTTCCTCTGGAATGGACTGAGACATCTGGGGGACTCGTGGAATGGTGATACGACCATGGAGTTCCTCTCGCCTTTCCTGTTGAGAGTGCCTCCTCTTGAGATGCGACGGGAACGCCGGGAATTCTTTCCCGTTGAAAGCAGGGAAAGGATCCCTCATCTCGAGCTCCGAGGGGGAAACGGGGCTCCTCTGGATGTGGGCGGGACCATCGTGCTTCCTCTCGAGTGGAGACGGGTATGGCGGTGAACTTCTTGAGTTGCAGCAAGGGTGTGAAAGACCCTTTCGACGTTCCAGAGGTTAGGTGTCATTAGTCTCCAGACGCCTCATCGGAAATAGGCCTCATCTAGCCTGGAAGGGAGAACTTCCTGTATTTTCTCGAGGTGTGGCAGGTGTTCTCGAGTTACGACGGGTACCACAGGGACCCGCCCTGATGGCCTCAGGAGAGGCCAGTCCCCATGCGAGTTGCTAGGGGGCCTCTCGGGATTCCTCTCCAGTCGATACCGGGGCCAAAAACCTTGTGTGGAGTCAGGGCCAGAACCGAGGATTCCTCTCACGGGCTGACATGGATCTTTGGGTACTTCTAGAGTCTCCCCAGGGGAGTCAGGCCTCGTCTCGAGTGGGGGCATGCACGTGCGCTTTCCTTCCAGGCTGTAGCAGCAATGTCACGCTTCCCGTCGCGTGGATCAAATGATCTGTGGTTTTCCCTCGAGGCTTTCCCTCGAGGCTTTCCCACAGGGCTGTCCCATGTGCCACCGTGGTGTGAGTCGATCCTCGGCGTGAAAGATGAGCCAGTGCAGGGCAAAGAGGTTCCTCTGGAATGGACTGAGACATCTGGGGGACTCTTGGAATGGTGGTACGACCATGGAGTTCCTCTCGCCTTTCCTGTTGAGAGTGCCTCCTCTTGAGATGCGACGGGAACGCTGGGAATTCTTTCCCGTTGAAAGCAGGGAAAGGATCCCTCATCTCGAGCTACGAGGGGGAAACGGGGCTCCTCTGGATGTGGGCGGGACCATCGTGCTTCCTCTCGAGTGGAGACGGGTATGGCGGTGAACTTCTTGAGTTGCAGCAAGGGTGTGAAAGACCCTTTCGAAGTTCCAGAGGTTACGTGTCAGTCTCCAGACGCCTGATCGGAAATAGACCTCATCTCGCCTGGAAGGGAGAACTTCCTGGATTATCTCGAGGTGCGGCAGGTGTTCTCGAGTTACGACTGGTACCACAGGGACCCGCCCTGATGGCCTCAGGAGAGGCCAGTCCCCATGCGTGTTGCTAGGGGGCCTCTCGGGATTCCTCTCCCGTCGATACTGGGGCCAAATACCTTGTGTGGAGTCAGGGCCGGAACCGAGGATTCCTCTCAGGGGCTGACATGGATCTTTGGGTACTTCTGGAGTCTCCCCAGGGGAGTCAGGCCTCGTCTCGAGTGGGGGCATGGACGTGCGCTTTCCTTCCTGGCTGTAGCAGCAATGTCACGCTTCCCGTCGCGTGGATCAAAGTATCTGTGGTTTTCCCTCGAGGCTTTCCATCGAGGCTTTCCCACAGGGCTGTCCCACGTGCCACCGTGGTGTGAGTCGATCCTCGGCGTGAAAGATGAGCCAGTGCAGGGCAAAGAGGTTCCTCTGGAATGGACTGAGACATCTGGGGGACTCTTGGAATGGTGGTACGACAATGGAGTTCCTCTCGCCTTTCCTGTTGAGAGTGCCTCCCCTTGAGATGCGACGGGAACGCCGGGAATTCTTTCCCGTTGGAAGCAGGGAAAGGATCCCTCATCTCGAGCTACGAGGGGGAAATGGGGCTCCTCGGGATGTGGGCGGGACCATCGTGCTTCCTCTCGAGTGGACACGGGTATGTCGGTGAACTTCTTGAGTTGCAGCAAGGGTGTGAAAGACCCTTTCGAAGTTCCAGAGGTTAGGTGTCATTAGTCTCCAGACGCCTCATCGGAAATAGGCCTCATCTAGCCTGGAAGGGAGAACTTCCTGGATTTTCTCGAGGTGCGGCAGGTGTTCTCACGTTACGACGGGTACCACAGGGACCCGCCCTGATGGCCTCAGGAGAGGCCAGTCCCCATGCGAGTTGCTAGGGGGCCTCTCGGGATTCCTCTCCCGTCGATACCGGCGCCAAAAACCTTGTGTGGAGTCAGGGCCAGAACCGAGGATTCCTCTCAGGGGCTGCCATGGATCTTTGGGTACTTCTGGAGTCTCCCCAGGGGAGTCAGGCCTCGTCTCGAGTGGGAGCATGGACGTGCGCTTTCCGTCCAGGCTGTAGCAGCAATGTCACGCTTCCCGTCGCGTGGATCAAAGGATCTGTGGTTTTCCCTCGAGGCTTTCCCTCGAGGCTTTCCCACAGGGCTGTCCCACGTGCCACCGTGGTGTGAGTCGATCCTCGGCGTGAAAGATGAGCCAGTGCAGGGCAAAGAGGTTCCTCTGGAATGGACTGAGACATCTGGGGGACTCTTGGAATGGTGGTACGACCATGGAGTTCCTCTCGCCTTTCCTGTTGAGAGTGCCTCCTCTTGAGTTGTGACTGGAACGCCGGGAATTCTTTCCCGTTGAAAGCAGGGAAAGGATCCCTCATCTCGAGCTACGAGGGGGAAACGGGGCTCCTCGGGATGTGGGAGGAAACATCGTGCTTCCTCTCGAGTGGACACGGGTATGTCGGTGAACTTTTTGAGTTGCAGCAAGGGTGTGAAAGACCCTTTCGAAGTTCCAGAGGTTAGGTGTCATTAGTCTCCAGACGCCTCATCGGAAATAGGCCTCATCTAGCCTGGAAGGGAGAACTTCCTGTATTTTCTCGAGGTGCGGCAGGTGTTCTCGAGTTACGACGGGTACCACAGGGACCCGCCCTGATGGCCTCAGGAGAGGCCAGTCCCCATGCGAGTTGCTAGGGGGCCTCTCGGGATTCCTCTCCAGTCGATACCGGGGCCAAAAACCTTGAGTGGAGTCAGGGCCAGAACCGAGGATTCCTCTCACGGGCTGACATGGATCTTTGGGTACTTCTAGAGTCTCCCCAGGGGAGTCAGGCCTCGTCTCGAGTGGGGGCATGCACGTGCGCTTTCCTTCCAGGCTGTAGCAGCAATGTCACGCTTCCCGTCGCGTGGATCAAATGATCTGTGGTTTTCCCTCGAGGCTTTCCCTCGAGGCTTTCCCACAGGGCTGTCCCATGTGCCACCGTGGTGTGAGTCGATCCTCGGCGTGAAAGATGAGCCAGTGCAGGGCAAAAGGTTCCTCTGGAATGGACTGAGACATCTGGGGGACTCTTGGAATGGTGGTACGACCATGGAGTTCCTCTCGCCTTTCCTGTTGAGAGTGCCTCCTCTTGAGATGCGACGGGAACGCCGGGAATTCTTTCCCGTTGAAAGCAGGGAAAGGATCCCTCATCTCGAGCTCCGAGGGGGAAACGGGGCTCCTCTGGATGTGGGCGGGACCATCGTGCTTCCTCCCGTGTGGACACGGGTATGGCGGTGAACTTCTTGAGTTGCAGCAAGGGTGTGAAAGACCCTTTCGAAGTTCCAGAGTTTAGGTGTCATTAGTCTGCAGACACCTCATCGGAAATAGGCCTCATCTCGCCTGGAAGGGAGAACTTCCTGGATTTTCTCGAGTTGCGGCAGGTGTTCTCGAGTTACGACGGGGACCTCAGGGACCAGCCCTGGTGGCCTCAGGAGAGGCCAGTCCCCATGCGAGTTGCTAGGGGGCCTCTCGGGATTCCTCTCCCGTCGATACCGGGGCCAAAAGCCTTGTGTGGAGTCAGGGCCGGAACCGAGCATTCCTCTCAGGGGTGACATGGATATTTGGGTACTTCTGGAGTCTCCCCAGGGGAGTCAGGCCTCGTCTCGAGTGGGGGCATGCACGTGCGCTTTCCTTCCAGGCTGTAGCAGCAATGTCACGCTTCCCATCGCGAGGATTAAAGGATCTGTGGTTTTCCCTCGAGGCTTTCCCTCGAGGCTTTCCCACAGGGCTGTCCCACGTGCCACCGTGGTGTGAGTCGATCCTCGGCGTGAAAGATGAGCCAGTGCAGGGCAAAGAGGTTCCTCTGGAATGGACTGAGACATCTGGGGGACTCTTGGAATGGTGGTACGACCATGGAGTTCCTCTCGCCTTTCCTGTTGAGAGTGCCTCCTCTTGAGCTGCGACGGGAATGCCGGGAATTCTTTCCCGTTGAAAGCAGGGAAAGGATCCCTCATCTCGAGCTCCGAGGGGAAAACGTGGCTCCTCTGTATGTGGGCGGGACCATCGTGCTTTCTCTCGTGTGGAGACGGGTATGGCGGTAAACTTCTTGAGTTGCAGCAAGGGTGTGAAAGACCCTTTCGAAGTTCCAGAGGTTAGGTGTCATTAGTCTCCAGACGCCTCATCGGAAATAGGCCTCATCTCGCCTGGAAGGGAGAACTTCCTGGATTTTCTCGAGTTGCGGCAGGTGTTCTCGAGTTACGACGGGGACCTCAGGGACCCGCCCTGGTGGCCTCAGGAGAGGCCAGTCCCCATGCGAGTTGCTAGGGGGCCTCTCGGGATTCCTCTCCCGTCGATACCGGGGCCAAAAACCTTGTGTGGAGTCAGGGCCGGAACCGAGGATTCCTCTCAGGGGCTGACATGGATCTTTGGGTACTTCTGGAGTCTCCCCAGGGGAGTCAGGCCTCGTCTCGAGTGGGGGCATGCACGTGTGCTTTCCTTCCAGGCTGTAGCAGCAATGTCACGCTTCCCGTCGCGTGGATCAAAGGATCTGTGGTTTTCCCTCGAGGCTTTCCCTCGAGGCTTTCCCACAGGGCTGTCCCACGTGCCACCGTGGTGTGAGTCGATCCTCGGCGTGAAAGATGAGCCAGTGCAGGGCAAAGAGGTTCCTCTGGAATGGACTGAGACATCTGGGGGACTCTTGGAATGGTGGTACGACCATGGAGTTCCTCTCGCCTTTCCTGTTGAGAGTGCCTCCTCTTGAGATGCGACGGGAATGCCTGGAATTCTTTCCCGTTGAACGCAGGGAAAGGATCCCTCATCTCGAGCTCCGAGGGGGAAACGGGGCTCCTCTGGATGTGGGGGGGACCATCGTGCTTTCTCTCGTGTGGAGACGGGTATGGCGGTAAACTTCTTGAGTTGCAGCAAGGGTGTGAAAGACCCTTTCGAAGTTCCAGAGGTTAGGTGTCATTAGTCTCCAGACGCCTCATCGGAAATAGGCCTCATCTCGCCTGGAAGGGAGAACTTCCCGGATTTTCTCGAGGTGCGCCCGGTGTTCTCGAGTTACGACGGGGACCTCAGGGACCCGCCCTGGTGGCCTCAGGAGAGGCCAGTCCCCATGCGAGTTGCTAGGGGGCCTCTCGGGATTCCTCTCCCGTCGATACCGGGGCCAAAAACCTTGTGTGGAGTCAGGGCTGGAACCGAGGATTCCTCTCAGGAGCTGACATGGATCTTTGGGTACTTCTGGAGTCCCACCAGGGGAGTCAAGCCTCTTCTCGATTGGGGGCATTCACGTGTGCTTTCCTTCCAGGCTGTAGCAGCAATGTCACGCTTCCCGTCGCGTGGATCAAAGGATCTGTGGTTTTCCCTCGAGGCTTTCCCACAGGGCTGTCCCACGTGCCACCGTGGTGTGAGTCGATCCTCGGCGTGAAAGATGAGCCAGTGCAGGGCAAAGAGGTTCCTCTGGAATGGACTGAGACATCTGGGGGACTCTTGGAATGGTGGTACGACCATGGAGTTCCTCTCGCCTTTCCTGTTGAGAGTGCCTCCTCTTGAGATGCGACGGGAACGCCGGGAATTCTTTCCCGTTGAAAGCAGGGAAAGGATCCCTCATCTCGAGCTCCGAGGGGGAAACGGGGCTCCTCTGGATGTGGGCGGGACCATCGTGCTTCCTCCCGAGTGGACACGGGTATGGCGGTGAACTTCTTGAGTTGCAGCAAGGGTGTGAAAGACCCTTTCGAAGTTCCAGAGGTTAGGTGTCATTAGTCTGCAGACGCCTCATCGGAAATAGGCCTCATCTCGCCTGGAAGGGAGAACTTCCTGGATTTTCTCGAGTTGCGGCAGGTGTTCTCGAGTTACGACGGGGACCTCAGGGACCCGCCCTGGTGGCCTCAGGAGAGGCCAGTCCCCATGCGAGTTGCTAGGGGGCCTCTCGGGATTCCTCTCCCGTCGATACCGGGGCCAAAAGCCTTGTGTGGAGTCAGGGCCGGAACCGAGGATTCCTCTCAGGGGTGACATGGATCTTTGGGTACTTCTGGAGTCTCCCCAGGGAAGTCAGGCCTCGTCTCGAGTGGGGGCATGCACGTGCGCTTTCCTTCCAGGCTGTAGCAGCAATGTCACGCTTCGCGTCGCGAGAATCAAAGGATCTGTGGTTTTCCCTCGAGGCTTTCCCTCGAGGCTTTCCCACAGGGCTGTCCCACATGCCACCGTGGTGTGAGTCGATCCTCGGCGTGAAAGATGAGCCAGTGCAGGGCAAAGAGGTTCCTCTGGAATGGACTGAGACATCTGGGGGACTCTTGGAATGGTGGTACGACCATGGAGTTCCTCTCGCCTTTCCTGTTGAGAGTGCCTCCTCTTTGGAGGCGACGGGAACGCCGGGAATTCTTTCCCGTTGAAAGCAGGGAAAGGATCCCTCATCTCGAGCTACGAGGGGGAAACGGGGCTCCTCTGGATGTGGGCGGGACCATCGTGCTTCCTCTCGAGTGGACACGGGTATGGCGGTGAACTTCTTGAGTTGCAGCAAGGGTGTGAAAGACCCTTTCGAAATTCCAGAGGTTAGGTGTCATTAGTCTCCAGACGCCTCATCGGAAATAGGCCTCATCTCGCCTGGAAGGGAGAACTTCCTGGATATTCTCGATTTGCGGCAGGTGTTCTCGAGTTACGACGGGGACCTCAGGGACCCGCCCTGGTGGCCTCAGGAGAGGCCAGTCCCCATGCGAGTTGCTAGGGGGCCTCTCGGGATTCCTCTCCCGTCGATACCGGGGCCAAAAACCTTGTGTGGAGTCAGGGCCGGAACCGAGGATTCCTCTCAGGGGCTGACATGGATCTTTGGGTACTTCTGGAGTCTCCCCAGGGGAGTCAGGCCTCGTCTCGACTGGGGGCATGCACGTGCGCTTTCCTTCCAGGCTGTAGCAGCAATGTCACGCTTCCCGTCGCGTGCATCAAAGGATCTTTGGTTTTCCCTCGAGGCTTTCCCTCGAGGCTTTCCCACAGGGCTGTCCCACGTGCCACCGTGGTGTGAGTCGATCCTCGGCGTGAAAGATGAGCCAGTGCAGGGCAAAGAGGTTCCTCTGGAATGGACTGAGACATCTGGGGGACTCGTGGAATGGTGATACGACCATGGAGTTCCTCTCGCCTTTCCTGTTGAGAGTGCCTCCTCTTGAGATGCGACGGGAACGCCGGGAATTCTTTCCCGTTGAAAGCAGGGAAAGGATCCCTCATCTCGAGCTCCGAGGGGGAAACGGGGCTCCTCTGGATGTGGGCGGGACCATCGTGCTTCCTCTCGAGTGGAGACGGGTATGGCGGTGAACTTCTTGAGTTGCAGCAAGGGTGTGAAAGACCCTTTCGACGTTCCAGAGGTTAGGTGTCATTAGTCTCCAGACGCCTCATCGGAAATAGGCCTCATCTCGCCTGGAAGGGAGAACTTCCTGGATTTTCTCGAGTTGCGGCAGGTGTTCTCGAGTTATGACGGGGACCTCAGGGACCCGCCCTGGTGGCCTCAGGAGAGGCCAGTCCCCATGCGAGTTGCTAGGGGGCCTCTCGGGATTCCTCTCCCGTCGATACCGGGGCCAAAAACCTTGTGTGGAGTCAGGGCCGGAACCGAGGATTCCTCTCAGGGGTGACATGGATCTTTGGGTACTTCTGGAGTCTCCCCAGGGGAGTCAGGCCTCGTCTCGAGTGGGGGCATGCACGTGCGCTTTCCTTCCAGGCTGTAGCAGCAATGTCACGCTTCCCGTCGCGTGCATCAAAGGATCTGTGGTTTTCCCTCGAGGCTTTCCCTCGAGGCTTTCCAGCAGGGCTGTCCCACGTGCCACCGTGGTGTGAGTCGATCCTCGGCGTGAAAGATGAGCCAGTGCAGGGCAAAGAGGTTCCTCTGGAATGGACTGAGACATCTGGGCGACTCTTGGAATGGTGGTACGACCATGGAGTTCCTCTCGCCTTTCCTGTTGAGAGTGCCTCCTCTTGAGATGCGACGGGAACGCCGGGAATTCTTTCCCCTTGAAAGCAGGGAAAGGATCCCTCATCTCGAGCTACGAGGGGGAAACGGGGCTCCTCTGGATGTGGGTGGGACCATCGTGCTTCCTCTCGAGTGGAGACGGGTATGGCGGTGAACTTCTTGAGTTGCAGCAAGGGTGTGAAAGGCCCTTTCGAAGTTCCAGAGGTTACGTGTCAGTCTCCAGATGCCTCATCGGAAATAGACCTCATCTCGCCTGGAAGGGAGAACTTCCTGGATTTTCTCGAGTTGCGGCAGGTGTTCTCGAGTTACGACGGGGACCTCAGGGACCCGCCCTGGTGGCCTCAGGAGAGGCCAGTCCCTAGGCGAGTTGCTAGGGGGCCTCTCGGGATTCCTCTCCCGTTGATACCGGGGCCAAAAACCTTGTGTGGAGTCAGGGCCGGAACTGAGGATTCCTCTCAGGGGCTGACATGGATCTTTGGGTACTTCTGGAGTCTCCCCAGGGGAGTCAGGCCTCGTCTCGAGTGGGGGCATGCACGTGCGCTTTCCTTCCAGGCTGTAGCAGCAATGTCACGCTTCCCGTCGCGTGGATCAAAGGATCTGTGGTTTTCCCTCGAGGCTTTCCCTCGAGGCTTTCCCACAGGGCTGTCCCACGTGCCACCGTGGTGTGAGTCGATCCTCGGCATGAAAGATGAGCCAGTGCAGGGCAAAGAGGTTCCTCTGGAATGGACTGAGACATCTGGGGGACTCTTGGAATGGTGGTACGACCATGGAGTTCCTCTCGCCTTTCCTGTTGAGAGTGCCTCCTCTTGAGATGCGACGGGAACGCCGGGAATTCTTTCCCGTTGAAAGCAGGGAGAGGATCCCTCATCTCGAGCTACGAGGGGGAAACGGGGCTCCTCTGGATGTGGGCGGGACCATCGTGCTTCCTCTCTAGTGGAGACGGGTATTGCCGGGGTCCAGCCCCGGTGGATCCAGGGAATTCGAAGGGTGGACGGCGTTGGCGTGGAAAGACTTGTTTATTTATTAATATAAGATTAGATTAAGAAACTGTAGTGCAGTAGGAAGATTAAGTGGAGAAAGAGGGCTGAATAGCTTGGTTTACGCGGAAGACCAATAAAATTCCAGACAAGGAATTTGCACCATCTACGTTGGGCCACCGGTGCCCGCTTGAATATCTAAGGGTGCCTCGCCTTAAGCTCCCTTTCTCGCGGATCTTAATAACCAGGGCAAATAAGTAGACCTGGCGAGCCTCCGCGCCCCAGATGGAAATTCAGCCTGAAATTAAAGTAAAGAGCAGAGGGAAGAAAAGGGAGAGAAAAAGAGAGAGAGAGAGAGAGACACGGGGGGAGCCAGATTCCCAAGAAACCAGGCCGAGACTAGTCCGAGAAACTGGTCTGAGAATCTGGTCCCGTCCTTTATTGTTCAGAAGGCCTTTTATACTTTTGATAAAACATGGAGATCAATGGGTAACACAAAGTTATGCAGCGTTAGCAGTCCAGACTCTTATCAAAACCAGGCTTTTCTCTCTGCATACCTAATTGTATACACAAGTCTTAGGTAATTTACATCATCTTCCAACCAAAAGGGCCAATTAACATTTTACAGCCTTTTTTCTGATAAGGGTTTGTCAACCACAAGACTTATTTGTGTTGATCTTCCCAAGGTCTGGTGCCACTCTCGGAAAGCACTAAAGAAAGTTACATTCTTAGACAGCAAGGATACAGCAACTTATAACAAGTAGAGGGAGTGCAGTGATTTATAGCAAAAGAGAAGCAATTAACTCAAAAGTCTAGTGTTGCTAACATCAAAACTACTATGTATCTTTTTCTACATCCTGCTTACATTAACATCCTTCCAGGTGCCTAAAAGATAAAGAATAAGGAGGTCTGGCAGCAATCCTTGAGTCAACAGTGAAAACCCTCTACCAATATAATTTTTAACTCTTTAGAAAAGGCTCTGTATCTTTAAGATGCTTTTAAGCTTTGTGCCTCCCGCGGTTGGGGGGCTGTAAGCAATTCACAAGCTGTAAGCTTTGTGCCTCTCGCGGTTGGGGGGCTGTAAGCAATTCACAAGCTGTAAGAGGTCTGGGGAACCTGTTAGGCAGACTAGAGAGCTATCAGAGGGGTTTAACTGAAACATCCCTTTCAAATGCAGAAGACTAAAACCCTGAATTGACTTTTTTCCAGAGAATATCAGAAAAGTGGAAAAGCAGAGCACAAAAGCCGGCAGATTTTTGCTGGGGTACATGCTTAGGAATATCCAGAGGGGTCCCTGAAGTCTGAGCACGCCTTGCGTATGTCAGCTTCCTTCCTCATGACCTTGTCACGGGCGGGATTCCTCACACTGGCTTCCGGCAACTCCCCCTTCTTTATTAGTTTTTTAAAAAAATTAGGTGCAGTTCAGTCGCGAGATTCCGAATGCTCTGCCGAAGAGTCCTGACAACACAAGGAAGCACGATTACAAGGAGCAGGATTATGGCACCCACAGCAGCATAGCTAGAGACAGTAGTCAGAAGAGTTTTTCCAGAAATGAAGTCAGAGAAGGTGTGGAAAAAGTCATTGGCTTCTCCTGTGGCGGTAAAATCTAATCGGGAGTGTTCCAAGGTCTGAATCTGATTATGAAGTTTCCCTAAATCTAAACTAATATCTGAGCTGTTCCAGACACCTAAAATATGATTTTTGACCCTCTCCCATTTAAAATCTGTCTCATTTCCTTTCAGGGATGTAACACATATCCACCGGTAATCGGCATGACATGAAAGAGCCAATTTCATTTTCAGACTCTGTAATTCATTCCCAATATGCATTACTGCTTCTTCTAAGGCATCAATCCTTATTTCTAGCTTCCTATCTATAATTTCCTGGGTTGCCAGCGTTAGAGAAACATTTTTGGATACGGTGTCAACATATTGGGCAGTATACACTTGTTGAGACAATGATAATGCCGCCACAGTAACAGAAGTAATTGCGGTTATCAAAGCTGATATTCCCAAAACAAGTAAGCCCACAAACCGTCGTGTTCGCATTAAATCTTGTAGCTGTTGCAGTACAGCTAGGCCATGGTTATCATACCAATACGTGGCTACAGTTACAGGTACCATGAGATAGGGCGGACGTTTTAAAACCATGAAAGAGCAAACTTTATATTGAGGAGTTAAACAGGATGAAAGCATACATTGTTCACAAGACACTACATGGGGTCCACCTGTATAATTCAATTGTATGTTAAGTCTTTCAGAATCATTAGTGAAAAGAAAAACATAAGGAGAGAGTAGACAAGCTAAAATAGAGTAAATAGAGGTATTTTTTGGTCGGATTAAAATAATAGGGGCGGTAGCCGCAAGGGCTCTCCAAATTTCTGGCTGCCAAAAGGTTTTACCTCTAGTTATATAAGACAGCATAGGGGGAACAAATTGGTTATGATGCCGTCTGGTGGCAACTAACGGCCAAGAACTTGAATATTCTTTCCAATTATCCAATCTATTGATAAAGTCATCGTCAGACTCAGGGTCTTGACCTGGATTTGGGTTGCTCCAGTCCTGAATCGCACAATTTCTTCCTCCCGGCATATTGTAATCTACTCTCGAATTATAAATACAAGATTTCCAAATCGGATATCCTGAATGATCATCTATAGTTTTCCAAATAACATCTGAGGGAGCAACATCATCACAATTTGGATATTCTGATGGAGTTTTGAGAGACAAAGACTTATAGGGGCCAAGGACCCCAGGCATACGGGCTCGTAATATCCAAGCAGACCGATCCCCTATAGATGCAAATTTAGAGGTTGGGGAATCTGTCATAACTGCTTTTGTGGAGGCTCCAACGCATCCTGTCTTGGTAAAGAAGTCTCCTGTAAGGCCAGGAGGAAAATTAAAGCAGACAGGAAAATCATCTGCTAGTCCTTTAAAGGTATAATTGAAATTAATAGGGTATTGGTCTTTTGTATAGGAAGTATAAGATCCTCCCAAAAGGCGAGGCTGGTCTGTACTAACTCGTATGGGGTCACTGTTCCAAGTAACAACTTGGAAAGTTGGAGGATCCGGGAGAAACGCCCAATATTTGGTTGGAATGGGAGCAGCGCTTACCTGGCAAGAGAGCAAGGCAAGCATGGCAATAAACACCTTTTCAGGAGAGACTGACGATCCCTGTAGGGTAGCTATCCCCTGTGCCTGGCGACAGAGAGCTTTAATCTGTCCCCAGGTGGGCAAGGAGGCTTGTTGGGTTGACTGAGCTGGGCGTCCTAATGGATTCCTGCGAGGCAAAAAATCAGGGGGTGCAATATCCTGTATCTGAAGTCGTGACATCTGTCCAGTGGGTGGCTCCGATCCGCGCCTATCCGGGATCTCCAATGTCAGCTGTCCTGGGGTCAGCGGCGTTTCCCGTGCTGGCGGAGGGAGCGGGGGAAGAGGGAGTTTCTTCCTTTTTAGAGATCGCGGTGGCGGGGGATTCTGGTATCCGGGGAGCTGAGACATGGCGAATTAGTCTGTCTGGAACCCAAATCGGAGCGTCCGCGTCCTGTGGAAAAACACAAGCATACCCTCGCCCATTGGTTAATAAGGGGTCAGGACCTTTCCATTGTCCGGAAAGAAGGTCCCTCCATTTTACTAATGGTTTTGCATTCAATTGCTCTGGGCACCAATGGCGAAGCATTGCAGTGTTTCCGGATGAATCAGCATTTAAGTTATTTATTACGAAAAGAGCATGTTGCAAAATCTGATGGGGGGAACTATATTTAAATTCCCCTTCTTTTAGTTTTTGAATATGGATTTTCAGTGTTTGATGTGCTCTTTCCACAATGGCTTGTCCTTGTGGGTTATAAGGGATGCCGGTGTTATGTTTAATTTGAAATCTTGTACAGAATTGCTGAAAAGATTTAGAAGTGTAAGCAGGAGCATTATCAGTTTTTAAAGCTTTTGGCAAGCCCAGATAGGAAAAGCATGTAAAAAGATGTTGTATTACATCTTTAACTGCTTCCCCTGTACGAGCAGTGGCAATAATAACATGAGAGAAGGTATCTACAGTTACATGAACAAAAGACAGTTTTCCAAATGAAGAGACATGGGTTACATCCATTTGCCAGAGTGCATTAGGTTTGAGACCGCGAGGGTTAACTCCCAGAGGCAAAGCATTCACGGTAGTAGGACAATGTGAACAAGAACGAACAATCTCTCGGGCAGATTCTCGAGGAATTTGAAACTGGTATCGTAAGGCAGTGGCATTTTGGTGATGAAGTGAGTGAGAAGCTCGAGCTTCTTCAAAAACAGAAGCCACTGAAATCCTGGTTAACGAATCTGCCAATTCATTGAGAGCATTTAAAGGGCCAGGCAGGCCGGAATGAGCCCGAATGTGGCCGATAAAGAACGCCCGATTTCTTTTCCATATTTGCTGCTGCAGTTTAGTTAACAAATGGAAGATAGCAGTTTTGTTTTCAGGCAAAACTGCAGTCTCAATGTGTGGAAACAGCCTGACCACATACTGAGAGTCAGAATAAAGGTTAAATTCTTTCTCCGCAAACATAACAAAGGCCTCAATAACAGCTGTGATTTCAGCCCTTTGAGCTGAAGTTTCTTGTGTTTCCAAAAGTTTTTGATGATCTCTTGTGACTATAGAGGCTCTACCGTTAGCCGATCCATCAGTAAAGACTACCTGAGCATCTGAAATAGGGAACTGTTTACACCGGACAGGAAAAATAACTGGATGGTTAGACATAAAATTTAGTAAAACATGCGAGGGTAAATGATGCAAAATTTGACCACAGTAATTCCCTATGGCAATCTGCCAGTCTTCATCAAACATTAAAAGAGCATCAAGCTGCTCCTTATTATATGGAATTACAATCTCTGATGGCTCTTTACCAAACAATTCAATGCTCCGCTTCCTTCCTTTTAGCATTAATGTGGCAATTAAACCAGGATAAGAAGCCACGACTTTTTTAGCTTGGGTAGGAAGATGGATCCATTCTAAAGGGCCGCGTTGCCACAGAACTCCCGTAGGCGCCGTTGGAGTAGCTAGGCAAAGGAACTGCCACGTCATCGTCAAATCAATTCTTTTTACATAGCTATTTGATAAGGCTGCTTCTACTTTGCCTAGGGCTTCTTGAGCCTCAGCTGTTAATTGTCTTTTTGAGGTTGGATCAGGATCCCCGCGTAAAGTGTTAAAAAGAAGTTTTAATTCGGCAGTGGTTAATTTTAAATATGGTCTAATCCAATTAATATCACCTAAGAGTTTTTGATAATCATTTAAAGTAATAAGATGGTCTTTTCTCAATTGCAGCGGGGTATGAGTCACCGTTTCCGAATTTATGACTCTTCCTAAGTAAGTTATGGGCGGATTGATTTGAATTTTTTCTGGGGCAATTTTTAGGCCTCTGTCTGTCAATGCCTGGGTCAGGTCCTGGAGCACAGTCTGCAGGTGAACTCTATCAGGATGAGCTATTAAAATATCATCCATATAGTGAATCATATACACGTGTTCATATTTAGCCCTAGTATCTTCTAGAGCGGCATTAACAAATTTTTGGCATAAAGTAGGGCTATTTTTCATTCCCTGAGGCAGAACCTTCCACTGAAACCGTAAATAAGGCTGTTTAAGATTTTCTGATGGCAGACTAAAGGCAAATCGCTTTTTATCCTCAGGATTTAAGGGAATAGTGAAAAAACAATCTTGTAAATCAATAACAATTATATTATATCCCTCTGGAACGGCTACTGGGGAAGGGAGCCCAGGCTGTAAGGCCCCCATGTCCTCCATGGTGGCATTAATAGCTCTCAAATCCTGTAAAAGTCGCCATTTACCAGATTTTTTCTTAATGACAAAAATAGGAGTGTTCCAGGGGCTATTGGAGGGCTCAATATGTCCCAATTCTAATTGTTCAAAGATTAATGCTTTAGCTGCCAATAATTTTTCCTTATGCAGAGGCCACTGTTCTACCCACACCGGATCTTGAGATTTCCATGTGATGGGGTCGGCAGCAAAAACAATGGCCTCAATTATAAATTTGGATATCCCAATCCAGCACGTAGCTTGCGAGGAGTTGGGCAAATTGGCTCAATTATTCCTGTCTGTTGTTTACCCAATCCTTTTGATGGATCATAGCCCATCTGCAACATCTGAGAGGTCACTTTATCATCAGGGCTAAAAAGTAACACTCCCATTTGAGATAGCACGTCCCTCCCCCACAGGGTAAGGGGGAGCGAAGGAACGACATAAGGTTGGAAAGTTCCACGGGTATCCTCAAATTGCCAATCTAAAATTTTTGCACTTTTGGCTATTGTGGGGGCTCTTCCTATCCCCACCAAGTTATTTTCAGTAGTATGTGTGGGCCAGGAGCTGGGCCAGTCTTTTCCTGAAATGCAAGAAACATCTGCTCCTGTGTCTAATAACCCCACAATAGACTTGCCATTAATCAGGATAGTCTTCATAGGACGTTTCTGAGTAATTTCTGTTATCCAAAAAACCATATCACTAGACCCAAATCCTTTATCCTGCCTTTCATTTTGAGTAGCTGTGCGCCCAATTGCAGTGTGGTAAGGCAAAAGCAAAAGTTGGGCTATTCTTTGTCCCTGATGTATTTGGAAAGTTTTAGTTGGGGGTGAAATCATTATCTGGATTTCTCCTGTATAATCTGAGTCAATTACTCCAGGGATGATTGTGAGACCTTGCATAGCTAAGGAACTTCTGCCTAGTATAATTCCTACTAAACCTGTTGGTAATGGGCCTTTAACTCCTGTAGGTATTTTTACAGTGGGGCTATCTGGTGTTAATATTGCTGAGGTGGTGGAACTGAGGTCCAGTCCTGCGCTGCCTGGGGTTGCTCTGATGAGTTCTGCGATGGGACGAAGGGAATGAATGGGTTCAGTGAGGCTGCCCCAATTGTTGTCGGGGCCTGAGGCTGGCCCCTCAATCCGTTTCCCGACTGCTGGTCGGGGCCCAAAAAGGCTCCATTTCTATGGAATTGTGACCTACATTCTTTTGCCCAGTGATATCCTTTTTGACAACGAGGGCAGAGAGATCTAGGGAGATTAGTAGGCACAGCCGGGGAGGGAGAATTCGGCAGAGAAGAACCGGCTGCTTTTTGGGGACAAGCTCGCATAAGGTGCCCTTCCCGTCCGCAAGAGAAGCAGGCCTTGGATAAACCAATATTCTGGCCTGGACTACTGGAATGACTCTTTGACGGGTTATTTCTATTTGTAAAAAAGGACTGTACTGCCTGCTGGTAAGAATTTCCCTTTATGGCTGCAGCTATGGCAACGCCCTGCATCATCGCTGGTCCTACATCTGCACATTGCCTGATATAATCTATTATTTCCCCAGTTTTTTTAATAGGACGTAAAATGGCCTGGCAGGTAGAATTAGCATTTTCAAATGCCAGTTGTTTTATCAATATACTAGCTGCCTCAGTGTTGGAAATTACTCTGTTGACTGCCTCTGCAAGTCTTGATATAAAGTCTTCATATGGCTCTTCTGGTTTTTGTTTAACATTTGAGAAGGAAGAGGTAGATTCTTTCCCTTCAGGCAACAAACGCCAAGCCCCAAGGGCGCAGGCGGTTACTTGATCTAAAGTGGTTTTATCTAATCCCATTTGATCTCTAAGTGTTCCAAAATCATTAGTCCCTGCCAACATATTTTTTATAATATATCTTGGGCCATATTTTTGGTTAGCATCAGCCTGTTTTTGGGCTAGATCTTCATATTCAGTTCTCCAAAGTACATATTGACCTCCAGACAGACAAGCTTTAGCGACTGTCTTCCAGTCATGGGGTGTCATCCATCTGCCCGCTAAAGCTTCCACCAATGATACAGTGTACGGGGCTTTAGGCCCATACAAAGCACAAGCCTGTTTGAGTTCTTTAATCATTTTCATTGGAATGGGTTCCCAGTGGGGGGCTGTTCTCCCACCACTTCCACCAAATATTATGGGGAAACAAGCCTCAAGGTGGGGATCAAGTTCATCATCTGGGCTAGAGAAAACTCTTCTTCGGGGAGCTTCTAGTGGAGGCCCCTCACCCTTATAGGGAGGGGGGGGCAAGGGGTGTCCTATGTCACTTTCTTCGTACTTTGGGAATTTTTTATCCGTTCTGTGTTTAGGTCTTACGGATGTTTTATCTGGGGAATCTGGCCTTAAACTCTCAGGTGCATATAATCTGATGGGGGACATTTGTCTTGAGCCTCTGGAAGCAGAAGGCTTAATTAAGGAAATTTCTCTTGAATTTGTGGAAGCAGGTGGTCTGGTTGGGGAAGTTTTTATTAAGCTCTTTGGAGCAGATAATCTAATTGGAGAAGTTTCTCTTAAACTCCTTGGAGCATCTTTATTTAATAAAGACCAGTCCTCATCAGAATGATCTTGACTTACTTCCTCTTCCAAATCTTCCTCATCTGAAAGCTGCTCTTTTTTGTCATCTCTATCTATTACCTTTTCTTGGGCAGTCATTGCAGCTATCATTTGACTCAACTGCCGATAGTTAGGTGTAGCCTCCTTTTCATCACTCTCCTCTTCGATAGATACCTTTTTCTCTGCACTTTCCTCTTTAAGATGTACCTTTTCAGATTCAGGGGCAGGGTCTAGAGCGTCCCTAATTATATTCCATAAGGAAAAGGCGTCAGTAGGCACCTTTTGTGAGCCATGTTCAGCATGGTAAGTTTTTAGTTGTTTTCCTACTCTCTCCCAGGTGTCTAAGTTAACAGTGCCTTCTTCTGGAAACCAGGGACACTGTTCTTGTACAAAGGAAAAAAATGAATGAATATTGGATTTTTTAACTTTAATTCCTCGTTTAGTTAGTAACTGCAAGATTACTCCTGTAAAAAGCTGTCTTTCTTTTGATTCACTGTTACCCATGTCAGAAAATTAAGTCTTATAGAAAAGTCTACCTCAACAAAAAGGTTTTACCTTTGGCGAGGGGGGTTTTGTTTTCAACCCTAAGATAGCAGGTTTCTTTTCAACCTCTAGAGCACCAGGTTTCTCTTAAACCCTTGAACACTTCCCACTCCTCCTCACCCTGTCTATCCTACAGGGGGGTCCGCGGCACCCTGAGTGGGGTCCTAGCCGTCCCGAACACTCAACACTGGGGGAGTACCCGAAAGTACTCCGGGGGGAGTGATTAAGTCACTCCGGGGGGGAGCAACAGAGAGTGCTCCGGGGGGAGCAACAGAGAGTGCTCCGGGGGGAGCTACAGAGAGTGCTCCGGGGGGAGCTTTTGCTCCGAGGAACCTACCTTCGAATAGCCTGTTCCGGGCGCCACTTGCCGGGGTCCAGCCCCGGTGGATCCAGGGAATTCGAAGGGTGGACGGCGTTGGCGTGGAAAGACTTGTTTATTTATTAATATAAGATTAGATTAAGAAACTGTAGTGCAGTAGGAAGATTAAGTGGAGAAAGAGGGCTGAATAGCTTGGTTTACGCGGAAGACCAATAAAATTCCAGACAAGGAATTTGCACCATCTACGTTGGGCCACCGGTGCCCGCTTGAATATCTAAGGGTGCCTCGCCTTAAGCTCCCTTTCTCGCGGATCTTAATAACCAGGGCAAATAAGTAGACCTGGCGAGCCTCCGCGCCCCAGATGGAAATTCAGCCTGAAATTAAAGTAAAGAGCAGAGGGAAGAAAAGGGAGAGAAAAAGAGAGAGAGAGAGAGACACGGGGGGAGCCAGATTCCCAAGAAACCAGGCCGAGACTAGTCCGAGAAACTGGTCTGAGAATCTGGTCCCGTCCTTTATTGTTCAGAAGGCCTTTTATACTTTTGATAAAACATGGAGATCAATGGGTAACACAAAGTTATGCAGCGTTAGCAGTCCAGACTCTTATCAAAACCAGGCTTTTCTCTCTGCATACCTAATTGTATACACAAGTCTTAGGTAATTTACATCATCTTCCAACCAAAAGGGCCAATTAACATTTTACAGCCTTTTTTCTGATAAGGGTTTGTCAACCACAAGACTTATTTGTGTTGATCTTCCCAAGGTCTGGTGCCACTCTCGGAAAGCACTAAAGAAAGTTACATTCTTAGACAGCAAGGATACAGCAACTTATAACAAGTAGAGGGAGTGCAGTGATTTATAGCAAAAGAGAAGCAATTAACTCAAAAGTCTAGTGTTGCTAACATCAAAACTACTATGTATCTTTTTCTACATCCTGCTTACATTAACATCCTTCCAGGTGCCTAAAAGATAAAGAATAAGGAGGTCTGGCAGCAATCCTTGAGTCAACAGTGAAAACCCTCTACCAATATAATTTTTAACTCTTTAGAAAAGGCTCTGTATCTTTAAGATGCTTTTAAGCTTTGTGCCTCCCGCGGTTGGGGGGCTGTAAGCAATTCACAAGCTGTAAGCTTTGTGCCTCTCGCGGTTGGGGGGCTGTAAGCAATTCACAAGCTGTAAGAGGTCTGGGGAACCTGTTAGGCAGACTAGAGAGCTATCAGAGGGGTTTAACTGAAACATCCCTTTCAAATGCAGAAGACTAAAACCCTGAATTGACTTTTTTCCAGAGAATATCAGAAAAGTGGAAAAGCAGAGCACAAAAGCCAGCAGATTTTTGCTGGGGTACATGCTTAGGAATATCCAGAGGGGTCCCTGAAGTCTGAGCACGCCTTGCGTATGTCAGCTTCCTTCCTCATGACCTTGTCACGGGCGGGATTCCTCACACTGGCTTCCGGCAGGGTATGGTGGTGAACTTCTTGAGTTGCAGCAAGGCTGTGAAAGACCCTTTCGAAGTTCCAGAGGTAAGGTGTCATTAGTCTCCAGACGCCTCATCGGAAATAGGCCTCATCTCGCCTGGAAGGGAGAACTTCCTGGATTTTCTCGAGTTGCGGCAGGTGTTCTCGAGTTACGACGGGGACCTCAGGGACCCGCCCTGGTGGCCTCAGGAGAGGCCAGTCCCTATGCGAGTTGCTAGGGGGCCTCTCGGGATTCCTCTCCCGTCGATACCGGGGCCAAAAACCTTGTGTGGAGTCAGGGCCGGAACCGAGGATTCCTCTCAGGGGCTGACATGGATCTTTGGGTACTTCTGGAGTCTCCCCAGGGGAGTCAGGCCTCGTCTCGAGTGGGGGCATGCACGTGCACTTTCCTTCCAGGCTGTAGCAGCAATGTCACGCTTCCCGTCGCGTGGATCAAATGATCTGCGGTTTTCCCTCGAGGCTTTCCCTCGAGGCTTTCCCACAGGGCTGTCCCATGTGACACCGTGGTGTGAGTCGATTCTCGGCGTGAAAAATGAGCCAGTGCAGGGCAAAGAGGTTCCTCTGGAATGGACTGAGACATCTGGGGGACTCTTGGAATGGTGGTACGACCATGGAGTTCCTCTCGCCTTTCCTGTTGAGAGTGCCTCCTCTTGAGATGCGACGGGAACGCCGGGAATTCTTTCCCGTTGAAAGCAGGGAAAGGATCCCTCATCTCGAGCTCCGAGGGGGAAACGGGGCTCCTCTGGATGTGGGCGGGACCATCGTGCTTCCTCTCGAGTGGAGACGGGTATGGCGGTGAACTTCTTGAGTTGCAGCAAGGGTGTGAAAGACCCTTTGGAAGTTCCAGAGGTTAGGTGTCATTAGTCTCCAGACGCCTCATCGGAAATAGGCCTCATCTCGCCTGGAAGGGAGAACTTCCTGGATTTTCTCGAGTTGCGGCAGGTGTTCTCGAGTTACGACGGGGACCTCAGGGACCCGCCCTGGTGGCCTCAGGAGAGGCCAGTCCCCATGCGAGTTGTTAGGGGGCCTCTCGGGATTCCTCTCCCGTCGATACCGGGGCCAAAAACCTTGTGTGGAGTCAGGGCCGGAACCGAGGATTCCTCTCAGGGGCTGACATGGATCTTTGGGTACTTCTGGAGTCTCCCCAGGGGAGTCAGGCCTCGTCTCGAGTGGGGGCATGCACGTGTGCTTTCCTTCCAGGCTTTAGGAGCAATGTCACGCTTCCCGTCGCGTGGATCAAAGGATCTGTGGTTTTCCCTCGAGGCTTTCCCTCGAGGCTTTCCCACAGGGCTGTCCCACGTGCGACCGTGGTGTGAGTCGATCCTCGGCGTGAAAGATGAGCCAGTGCAGGGCAAAGAGGTTCCTCTGGAATGGACTGAGACATCTGGGGGACTCTTGGAATGGTGGTACGACCATGGAGTTCCTCTCGCCTTTCCTGTTGAGAGTGCCTCCTCTTGAGATGCGACGGGAACGCCGGGAATTCTTTCCCGTTGAAAGCAGGGAAAGGATCCCTCATCTCGAGCTCCGAGGGGGAAACGGGGCTCCTCTGGATGTGGGCGGGACCATCGTGCTTCCTCTCGAGTGGAGACGGGTATGGCGGTGAACTTCTTGAGTTGCAGCAAGGGTGTGAAAGACCCTTTCGAAGTTCCAGAGGTTAGGTGTCATTAGTCTCCAGAGGCCTCATCGGAAATAGGCCTCATCTCGCCTGGAAGGGAGAACTTCCTGGATTTTCTCGAGTTGCGGCAGGTGTTCTCGAGTTACGACGGGGACCTCAGGGACCCGCCCTGGTGGCCTCAGGAGAAGCCAGTCCCCATGCGAGTTGCTAGGGGGCCTCTCGGGATTCCTCTCCCGTCGATACCGGGGCCAAAAAGCTTGTGTGGAGACAGGGCCGGAACCGAGGATTCCTCTCAGGGGCTGACATGGATCTTTGGGTACTTCTGGAGTCTCCCCAGGGGAGTCAGGCCTCGTCTCGAGTGGGGGCATGCACGTGCGCTTTCCTTCCAGGCTGTAGCAGCAATGTCACGCTTCCCGTCGCGTGGATCAAAGGATCTGTGGTTTTCCCTCGAGGCTTTCCCTCGAGGCTTTCCCACAGGGCTGTCCCACGTGCCACCATGTTGGGAGTCGATCCTCGGCGTGAAAGATGAGCCAGTGCAGGGCAAAGAGGTTCCTCTGGAATGGACTGAGACATCTGGGGGACTCTTGGAATGGTGGTACGACCATGGAGTTCCTCTCGCCTTTCCTGTTGAGAGTGCCTCCTCTTGAGATGCGACGGGAACGCCGGGAATACTTTCCCGTTGAAACCAGGGAAAGGATCCCTCATCTCGAGCTACGAGGGGGAAACGGGGCTCCTCTGGATGTGGGCGGGACCATCGTGCTTCCTCTCGAGTGGACACGGGTATGGCGGTGAACTTCTTGAGTTGCAGCAAGGGTGTGAAAGACCCTTTCGAAGTTCCCGAGGTTTGGTGTCATTAGTCTCCAGAGGCCTCATCGGAAATAGACCTCATCTCGCCTGGAAGGGAGAACTTCCTGGATTTTCTCGAGTTGCGGCAGGTGTTCTCGAGTTACGACGGGGACCTCAGGGACCCGCCCTGGTGGCCTCAGGAGAGGCCAGTCCCCATGCGAGTTGCTAGGGGGCCTCTCGGGATTCCTCTCCCGTCGATACCGGGGCCAAAAAGCTTGTGTGGAGTCAGGGCCGGAACCGAGGATTCCTCTCAGGGGCTGACATGGATCTTTGGGTACTTCTGGAGTCTCCCCAGGGGAGTCAGGCCTCGTCTCGAGTGGGGGCATGCACGTGCGCTTTCCTTCCAGGCTGTAGCAGCAATGTCACGCTTCCCGTCGCGTGGATCAAAGGATCTGTGGTTTTCCCTCGAGGCTTTCCCCCGAGGCTTTCCCACAGGGCTGTCCCACGTGCCACCGTGTTGTGAGTCGATCCTCGGCGTGAAAGATGAGCCAGTGCAGGGCAAAGAGGTTCCTCTGGAATGGACTGAGACATCTGGGGGACTCTTGGAATGGTGGTACGACCATGGAGTTCCTCTCGCCTTTCCTGTTGAGAGTGCCTCCTCTTGAGATGCGACGGAAACGCCGGGAATACTTTCCCGTTGAAACCAGGGAAAGGATCCCTCATCTCTAGCTACGAGGGGAAACGGGGCTCCTCTGGATGTGGGCGGGACCATCGTGCTTCCTCTCGAGTGGAGACGGGTATGGCGGTGAACTTCTTGAGTTGCAGCAAGGGTGTGAAAGACCCTTTCGAAGTTCCCGAGGTTTGGTGTCATTAGTCTCCAGAGGCCTCATCCGAAATAGGCCTCATCTCGCCTGGAAGGGAGAACTTCCTGGATTTTCTCGAGTTGCGGCAGGTGTTCTCGAGTTACGACGGGGACCTCAGGGACCCGCCCTGGTGGCCTCCGGAGAGGCCAGTCCCCATGCGAGTTGCTAGGGGGCCTCTCGGGATTCCTCTCCCGTCGATACCGGGGCCAAAAACCTTGTGTGGAGTCAGGGCCGGAACCGAGGATTCCTCTCAGGGGCTGACATGGATCTTTGGGTACTTCTGGAGTCTCCCCAGGGGAGTCAGGCCTCGTCTCGAGTGGGGGCATGCACGTGCGCTTTCCTTCCAGGTTGTAGCAGCAATGTCACGCTTCCCGTCGCGTGGATCAAAGGATCTGTGGTTTTCCCTCGAGGCTTTCCCTCGAGGCTTTCCCACAGGGCTGTCCCACGTGCCACCGTGCTGTGAGTCGATCCTCGGCGTGAAAGATGAGCCAGTGCAGGGCAAAGAGGTTCCTCTGGAATGGACTGAGACATCTGGGGGACTCTTGGAATGGTGGTACGACCATGGAGTTCCTCTCGCCTTTCCTGTTGAGAGTGCCTCCTCTTGAGATGCGACGGGAACGCCGGGAATTCTTTCCCGTTGAAAGCAGGGAAAGGATCCCTCATCTCGAGCTCCGAGGGGGAAACGGGGCTCCTCTGGATGTGGGCGGGACCATCGTGCTTCCTCTCGAGTGGAGACGGGTATGGCGGTGAACTTCTTGAGTTGCAGCAAGGGTGTGAAAGACCCTTTCGAAGTTCCAGAGGTTTGGTGTCATTAGTCTCCAGAGGCCTCATCGGAAATAGGCCTCATCTCGCCTGGAAGGGAGAACTTCCTGGATTTTCTCGAGTTGCGGCAGGTGTTCTCGAGTTACGACGGGGACCTCAGGGACCCGCCCTGGTGGCCTCAGGAGAGGCCAGTCCCCATGCGAGTTGCTACGGGGCCTCTCGGGATTCCTCTCCCGTCGATACCGGGGCCAAAAACCTTGTGTGGAGTCAGGGCCGGAACCGAGGAATCCTCTCAGGGGCTGACATGGATCTTTGGGTACTTCTGGAGTCTCCCCAGGGGAGTCAGGCCTCGTCTCGAGTGGGGGCATGCACGTGCGCTTTCCTTCCAGGCTGTAGCAGCAATGTCACGCTTCCCGGCTCGTGGATCAAAGGATCTGTGGTTTTCCCTCGAGGCTTTCCCTCGAGGCTTTCCCACAGGGCTGTCCCACGTGCCACCGTGGTGTGAGTCGATCCTCGGCGTGAAAGATGAGCCAGTGCAGGGCAAAGAGGTTCCTCTGGAATGGACTGAGACATCTGGGGGACTCTTGGAATGGTGGTACGACCATGGAGATCCTCTCGCCTTTCCTGTTGAGAGTGCCTCCTCTTGAGATGCGACGGGAAAGCCGGGAATTCTTTCCCGTTGAAAGCAGGGAAAGGATCCCTCATCTCGAGCACCGAGGGGAAAACGGGGCTCCTCTGGATGTGGGCGGGACCATCGTGCTTCCTCTCGAGTGGAGACGGGTATGGCGGAGACCTTCTTGAGTTGCAGCAAGGGTGTGAAAGACCCTTTCAAAGTTCCAGAGGTTAGGTGTCATTAGTCTCCAGACGCCTCATCGGAAATAGGCCTCATCTCGCCTGGAAGGGAGAACTTCCTGGATTTTCTCGAGTTGCGGCAGGTGTTCTTAAGTTACGACGGGGAACTCAGGCACCCGCCCTGGTGGCCTCAGGAGAGGCCAGTCCCCATGCGAGTTGCTAGGGGGCCTCTCGGGATTCCTCTCCCGTCGATACCGGGGCCAAAAACCTTGAGTGGAGTTAGGGCCGGAACCGAGGATTCCTCTCAGGGGCTGACATGGATCTTTGGGTACTTCTGGAGTCTCCCCAGGGGAGTCAGGCCTCGTCTCGAGTGGGGGCATGCACGTGCGCTTTACTTCCACGCTGTAGCAGCAATGTCACGCTTCCCGTCACGTGGATCAAAGGATCTGTGGTTTTCCCTCGATGCTTTCCCTCGAGGCTTTCCCACAGGGCTGTCCCACGTGCCACCGTGGTGTGAGTCGATCCTCGGCGTGAAAGATGAGCCAGTGCAGGGCAAAGAGTTTCCTCGGGAATGGACTGAGACATCTGGGGGACTCTTGGAATGGTGGTACGACCATGGAGTTCCTCTCGCCTTTCCTGTTGAGAGTGCCTACTCTTGAGATGCGACGGGAACGCCGGGAATTCTTTCCCGTTGAAAGCAGGGAAAGGATCCCTCATCTTGAGCTACGAGGGGGAAACGGGGCTCCTCTGGATGTGGGCGGGACCATCGTGCTTCCTCTCGAGTGGAGACGGGTATGGCGGTGAACTTCTTGAGTTGCAGCAAGGGTGTGAAAGACCCTTTCGAAGTTCCAGAGGTTAGGTGTCATTAGTCTCCAGACGCCTCATCGGAAATAGGCCTCATCTCGCCTGGAAGGGAGAACTTCCTGGATTTTCTCGAGTTGCGGCAGGTGTTCTCGAGTTACGACGGGGACCTCAGGGACCCGCCCTGGTGGCCTCAGGAGAGGCCAGTCCCCATGCGAGTTGCTAGGGGGCCTCTCGGGATTCCTCTCCCGTCGATACCGGGGCCAAAAACCTTGTGTGGAGTCAGGGCCGGAACCGAGGATTCCTCTCAGGGGCTGACATGGATCTTTGGGTACTTCTGGAGTCTCCCCAGGGGAGTCAGGCCTCGTCTCGAGTGGGGACATGCACGTGCACTTTCCTTCCAGGCTGTAGCAGCAATGTCACGCTTCCCGTCGCGTGGATCAAAGGATCTGTGGTTTTCCCTCGAGGCTTTCCCACAGGGCTGTCCCACGTGCCACCGTGGTGTGAGTCGATCCTCGGCGTGAAAGATGAGCCAGTGCAGGGCAAAGAGGTTCCTCTGGAATGGACTGAGACATCTGGGGGACTCTTGGAATGGTGCTACGACCATGGAGTTCCTCTCGCATTTCCTGTTGAGAGTGCCTCCTCTTGAGATGCGACGGGAACGCCGGGAATTCTTTCCCGTTGAAAGCAGGGAAAGGATCCCTCATCTCGAGCTACGAGGGGGAAACGGGGCTCCTCTGGATGTGGGCGGGACCATCGTGCTTCCTCTCTAGTGGAGACGGGTATGGCGGTTAACTTCTTGAGTTGCAGCAAGGGTGTGAAAGACCCTTTCGAAGTTCCAGAGGTTAGGTGTCATTAGTCTCCAGACGCCTCATTGGAAATAGGCCTCATCTCGCCTGGAAGGGAGAACTTCCTGGATTTTCTCGAGTTGCGGCAGGTGTTCTCGAGTTACGACGGGGACCTCAGGGACCCGCCCTGGTGGCCTCAGGAGAGGCCAGTCCCTAGGCGAGTTGCTAGGGGGCCTCTCGGGATTCCTCTCCCGTTGATACCGGGGCCAAAAACCTTGTGTGGAGTCAGGGCCGGAACCGAGGATTCCTCTCAGAGGCTGACATGGATCTTTGGGTACTTCTGGAGTCTCCCCAGGGGAGTCAGGCCTCGTCTCGAGTGGGGGCATGCACGTGCGCTTTCCTTCCAGGCTGTAGCAGCAATGTCACGCTTCCCGTCGCGTGGATCAAAGGATCTGTGGTTTTCCCTTGAGGCTTTCCCTCGAGCCTTTCCCACAGGGCTGTCCCACGTGCCACCGTGGTGTGAGTCGATCCTCGGCGTGAAAGATGAGCCAGTGCAGGGCAAAGAGGTTCCTCTGGAATGGACTGAGACATCTGGGGGACTCTTGGAATGGTGGTACGACCATGGAGTTCCTCTCGCCTTTCCTGTTGAGAGTGCCTCCTCTTGAGATGCGACGGGAACGCCGGGAATACTTTCCCGTTGAAAGCAGGGAAAGGATCCCTCATCTCGAGCTACGAGGGGGATACGGGGCTCCTCTGGATGTGGGCGGGACCATCGTGCTTCCTCTCGAGTGGAGACGGGTATGGCGGTGAACTTCTTGAGTTGCAGCAAGGGTGTGAAAGACCCTTTCGAAGTTCCAGAGGTTTGGTGTCATTAGTCTCCAGAGGCCTCATCGGAAATAGGCCTCATCTCGCCTGGAAGGGAGAACTTCCTGGATTTTCTCGAGTTGCGGCAGGTGTTCTCGATTTACGACGGGGACCTCAGGGACCCGCCCTGGTGGCCTCAGGAGAGGCCAGTCCCCATGAGAGTTGCTAGGGGGCCTCTCGGGATTCCTCTCCCGTCGATACCGGGGCCAAAAAGCTTGTGTGGAGTCAGGGCCGGAACCGAGAATTCCTCTCAGGGGCTGACATGGATCTTTGGGTACTTCTGGAGTCTCCCCAGGGGAGTCAGGCCTCGTCTCGAGTGGGGGCATGCACGTGCGCTTTCCTTCCAGGCTGTAGCAGCAATGTCACGCTTCCCGTCGCGTGGATCAAAGGATCTGTGGTTTTCCCTCGAGGCTTTCCCTCGAGGCTTTCCCACAGGGCTGTCCCACGTGCCACCGTGTTGTGAGTCGATCCTCGGCGTGAAAGATGAGCCAGTGCAGGGCAAAGAGGTTCCTCTGGAATGGACTGAGACATCTGGGGGACTCTTGGAATGGTGGTACGACCATGGAGTTCCTCTCGCCTTTCCTGTTGAGAGTGCCTCCGCTTGAGATGCGACGGGAACGCCGGGAATTCTTTCCCGTTGAAACCAGGGAAAGGATCCCTCATCTCGAGCTACGAGGGGGAAACGGGGCTCCTCTGGATGTGGGCGGGACCATCGTGCTTCCTCTCGAGTGGAGACGGGTATGGCGGTGAACTTCTTGAGTTGCAGCAAGGGTGTGAAAGACCCTTTCGAAGTTCCAGAGGTTTGGTGTCATTAGTCTCCAGACGCCTCATCGGAAATAGGCCTCATCTCGCCTGGAAGGGAGAACTTCCTGGATTTTCTCGAGTTGCGGCAGGTGTTCTCGAGTTACGACGGGGACCTCAGGGACCCGCCCTGGTGGCCTCAGGAGAGGCCAGTCCCCATGCGAGTTGCTAGGGGGCCTCTCGGGATTCCTCTCCCGTCGATACCGGGGCCAAAAAGCTTGTGTGGAGTCAGGGCCGGAACCGAGGATTCCTCTCAGGGGCTGACATGGATCTTTGGGTACTTCTGGAGTCTCCCCAGGGGAGTCAGGCCTCGTCTTGAGTGGGGGCATGCACGTGCGCTTTCCTTCCAGGCTGTAGCAGCAATGTCACGCTTCCCGTCGCGTGGATCAAAGGATCTGTGGTTTTCCCTCGAGGCTTTCCCTCGAGGCTTTCCCACAGGGCTGTCCCACGTGCCACCGTGGTGTGAGTCGATCCTCGGCGTGAAAGATGAGCCAGTGCAGGGCAAAGAGGTTCCTCTGGAATGGACTGAGACATCTGGGGGACTCTTGGAATGGTGGTACGACCATGGAGTTCCTCTCGCCTTTCCTGTTGAGAGTGCCTCCTCTTGAGACGCGACGGGAACGCCGGGAATTCTTTCCCGTTGAAAGCAGGGAAAGGATCCCTCATCTCGAGCTCCGAGGGGGAAACGGGGCTCCTCTGGATGTGGGCGGGACCATCGTGCTTCCTCTCGAGTGGAGACGGGTATGGCGGTGAACTTCTTGAGTTGCAGCAAGGGTGTGAAAGACCCTTTCGAAGTTCCAGAGGTTTGGTGTCATTAGTCTCCAGAGGCCTCATCGGAAATAGGCCTCATCTCGCCTGGAAGGGAGAACTTCCTGGATTTTCTCGAGTTGCGGCAGGTGTTCTCGATTTACGACGGAGACCTCAGGGACCCGCCCTGGTGGCCTCAGGAGAGGCCAGTCCCCATGAGAGTTGCTAGGGGGCCTCTCGGGATTCCTCTCCCGTCGATACCGGGGCCAAAAAGCTTGTGTGGAGTCAGGGCCGGAACCGAGAATTCCTCTCAGGGGCTGACATGGATCTTTGGGTACTTCTGGAGTCTCCCCAGGGGAGTCAGGCCTCGTCTCGAGTGGGGGCATGCACGTGCGCTTTCCTTCCAGGCTGTAGCAGCAATGTCACGCTTCCCGTCGCGTGGATCAAAGGATCTGTGGTTTTCCCTCGAGGCTTTCCCTCGAGGCTTTCCCACAGGGCTGTCCCACGTGCCACCGTGTTGTGAGTCGATCCTCGGCGTGAAAGATGAGCCAGTGCAGGGCAAAGAGGTTCCTCTGGAATGGACTGAGACATCTGGGGGACTCTTGGAATGGTGGTACGACCATGGAGTTCCTCTCGCCTTTCCTGTTGAGAGTGCCTCCGCTTGAGATGCGACGGGAACGCCGGGAATTCTTTCCCGTTGAAACCAGGGAAAGGATCCCTCATCTCGAGCTACGAGGGGGAAACGGGGCTCCTCTGGATGTGGGCGGGACCATCGTGCTTCCTCTCGAGTGGAGACGGGTATGGCGGTGAACTTCTTGAGTTGCAGCAAGGGTGTGAAAGACCCTTTCGAAGTTCCAGAGGTTTGGTGTCATCAGTCTCCAGAGGCCTCATCGGAAATAGGCCTCATCTCGCCTGGAAGGGAGAACTTCCTGGATTTTCTCGAGTTGCGGCAGGTGTTCTCGAGTTATGACGGGGACCTCAGGGACCCGCCCTGGTGGCCTCCGGAGAGGCCAGTCCCCATGCGAGTTGCTAGGGGGCCTCTCGGGATTCCTCTCCCGTCGATACCGGGGCCAAAAAGCTTGTGTGGAGTCAGGGCCGGAACCGAGGATTCCTCTCAGGGGCTGACATGGATCTTTGGGTACTTCTGGAGTCTCCCCAGGAGAGTCAGGCCTCGTCTCGAGTGGGGGCATGCGCGTGCGCTTTCCTTCCAGGCTTTAGCAGCAATGTCACGCTTCCCGTCGCTTGGATCAAAGGATCTGTGGTTTTCCCTCGAGGCTTTCCCTCGAGGCTTTCCCACAGGGCTGTCCCACGTGCCACCGTGGTGTGAGTCGATCCTCGGCGTGAAAGATGAGCCAGTGCAGGGCAAAGAGGTTCCTCTGGAATGGACTGAGACATTTGGGGGACTCTTGGAATGGTGGTACGACCATGGAGTTCCTCTCGCCTTTCCTGTTGAGAGTGCCTCCTCTTGAGATGCGACGGGAACGCCGGGAATTCTTTCCCGTTGAAAGCAGGGAAAGGATCCCTCATCTCGAGCTAGGAGGGGGAAACGGGGATCCTCTGGATGTGGGCGGGACCATCGTGCTTCCTCTCGAGTGGAGACGGGTATGGCGGTTAACTTCTTGAGTTGCAGCAAGGGTGTGAAAGACCCTTTCGAAGTTCCAGAGGTTAGGTGTCATTAGTCTCCAGACGCCTCATCGGAAATAGGCCTCATCTCGCCTGGAAGGGAGAACTTCCTGGATTTTCTCGAGTTGCGGCAGGTGTTCTCGAGTTACGACGGGGACCTCAGGGACCCGCCCTGGTGGCCTCAGGAGAGGCCAGTCCCCATGCGAGTTGCTAGGGGGCCTCTCGGGATTCCTCTCCCGTCGATACCGGGGCCAAAAAGCTTGTGTGGAGTCAGGGCCGGAACCGAGGATTCCTCTCAGGGGCTGACATGGATCTTTGGGTACTTCTGGAGTCTCCCCAGGGGAGTCAGGCCTCGTCTCGAGTGGGGGCATGCACGTGCGCTTTCCTTCCAGGCTGTAGCAGCAATGTCACGCTTCCCGTCGCGTGGATCAAAGGATCTGTGGTTTTCCCTCGAGGCTTTCCCTCGAGGCTTTCCCACAGGGCTGTCCCACGTGCCACCGTGTTGTGAGTCGATCCTCGGCGTGAAAGATGAGCCAGTGCAGGGCAAAGAGGTTCCTCTGGAATGGACTGAGACATCTGGGGGACTCTTGGAATGGTGGTACGACCATGGAGTTCCTCTCGCCTTTCCTGTTGAGAGTGCCTCCTCTTGAGATGCGACGGGAACGCCGGGAATACTTTCCCGTTGAAAGCAGGGAAAGGATCCCTCATCTCGAGCTCCGAGGGGGAAACGGGGCTCCTCTGGATGTGGGCGGGACCATCATGCTTCCTCTCGAGTGGAGACGGGTATGGCGGTGAACTTCTTGAGTTGCAGCAAGGGTGTGAAAGACCCTTTCGAAGTTCCAGAGGTTTGGTGTCATTAGTCTCCAGAGGCCTCATCGGAAATAGGCCTCATCTCGCCTGGAAGGGAGAACTTCCTGGATTTTCTCGAGTTGCGGCAGGTGTTCTCGTGTTACGACGGGGACCTCAGGGACCGGCCCTGGTGGCCTCAGGAGAGGCCAGTCCCCATGCGAGTTGCTAGGGGGCCTCTCGGGATTCCTCTCCCGTCGATACCGGGGCCAAAAAGCTTGTGTGGAGTCAGGGCCGGAACCGAGGATTCCTCTCAGGGGCTGACATGGATCTTTGGGTACTTCTGGAGTCTCCCCAGGGGAGTCAGGCCTCGTCTCGAGTGGGGGCATGCACGTGCGCTTTCCTTCCAGGCTGTAGCAGCAATGTCACGCTTCCCGTCGCGTGGATCAAAGGATCTGTGGTTTTCCCTTGAGGCTTTCCCTCGAGCCTTTCCCACAGGGCTGTCCCACGTGCCACCGTGGTGTGAGTCGATCCTCGGCGTGAAAGATGAGCCAGTGCAGGGCAAAGAGGTTCCTCTGGAATGGACTGAGACATCTGGGGGACTCTTGGAATGGTGGTACGACCATGGAGTTCCTCTCGCCTTTCCTGTTGAGAGTGCCTCCTCTTGAGATGCGACGGGAACGCCGGGAATACTTTCCCGTTGAAAGCAGGGAAAGGATCCCTCATCTCGAGCTACGAGGGGGATACGGGGCTCCTCTGGATGTGGGCGGGACCATCGTGCTTCCTCTCGAGTGGAGACGGGTATGGCGGTGAACTTCTTGAGTTGCAGCAAGGGTGTGAAAGACCCTTTCGAAGTTCCAGAGGTTTGGTGTCATTAGTCTCCAGAGGCCTCATCGGAAATAGGCCTCATCTCGCCTGGAAGGGAGAACTTCCTGGATTTTCTCGAGTTGCGGCAGGTGTTCTCGAGTTATGACGGGGACCTCAGGGACCCGCCCTGGTGGCCTCCGGAGAGGCCAGTCCCCATGCGAGTTGCTAGGGGGCCTCTCGGGATTCCTCTCCCGTCGATACCGGGGCCAAAAAGCTTGTGTGGAGTCAGGGCCGGAACCGAGGATTCCTCTCAGGGGCTGACATGGATCTTTGGGTACTTCTGGAGTCTCCCCAGGGGAGTCAGGCCTCGTCTCGAGTGGGGGCATGCGCGTGCGCTTTCCTTCCAGGCTTTAGCAGCAATGTCACGCTTCCCGTCGCTTGGATAAAAGGATCTGTGGTTTTCCCTCGAGGCTTTCCCTCGAGGCTTTCCCACAGGGCTGTCCCACGTGCCACCGTGGTGTGAGTCGATCCTCGGCGTGAAAGATGAGCCAGTGCAGGGCAAAGAGGTTCCTCTGGAATGGACTGAGACATCTGGGGGACTCTTGGAATGGTGGTACGACCATGGAGTTCCTCTCGCCTTTCCTGTTGAGAGTGCCTCCTCTTGAGATGCGACGGGAACGCCGGGAATTCTTTCCCGTTGAAAGCAGGGAAAGGATCCCTCATCTCGAGTTAGGAGGGGGAAACGGGGCTCCTCTGGATGTGGGCGGGACCATCGTGCTTCCTCTCGAGTGGAGACGGGTATGGAGGTTAACTTCTTGAGTTGCAGCAAGGGTGTGAAAGACCCTTTCGAAGTTCCAGAGGTTAGGTGTCATTAGTCTCCAGACGCCTCATCGGAAATAGGCCTCATCTCGCCTGGAAGGGAGAACTTCCTGGATTTTCTCGAGTTGCGGCAGGTGTTCTCGAGTTACGACGGGGACCTCAGGGACCCGCCCTGGTGGCCTCAGGAGAGGCCAGTCCCCATGCGAGTTGCTAGGGGGCCTCTCGGGATTCCTCTCCCGTCGATACCGGGGCCAAAAAGCTTGTGTGGAGTCAGGGCCGGAACCGAGGATTCCTCTCAGGGGCTGACATGGATCTTTGGGTACTTCTGGAGTCTCCCCAGGGGAGTCAGGCCTCGTCTCGAGTGGGGGCATGCACGTGCGCTTTCCTTCCAGGCTGTAGCAGCAATGTCACGCTTCCCGTAGCGTGGATCAAAGGATCTGTGGTTTTCCCTCGAGGCTTTCCATCGAGGCTTTCCCACAGGGCTGTCCCACGTGCCACCGTGTTGTGAGTCGATCCTCGGCGTGAAAGATGAGCCAGTGCAGGGCAAAGAGGTTCCTCTGGAATGGACTGAGACATCTGGGGGACTCTTGGAATGGTGGTACGACCATGGAGTTCCTCTCGCCTTTCCTGTTGAGAGTGCCTCCTCTTGAGATGCGACGGGAACGCCGGGAATACTTTCCCGTTGAAAGCAGGGAAAGGATCCCTCATCTCGAGCTCCGAGGGGGAAACGGGGCTCCTCTGGATGTGGGCGGGACCATCATGCTTCCTCTCGAGTGGAGACGGGCATGGCGGTGAACTTCTTGAGTTGCAGCAAGGGTGTGAAAGACCCTTTCGAAGTTCCAGAGGTTTGGTGTCATTAGTCTCCAGAGGCCTCATCGGAAATAGGCCTCATCTCGCCTGGAAGGGAGAACTTCCTGGATTTTCTCGAGTTGCGGCAGGTGTTCTCGAGTTACGACGGGGACCTCAGGGACCGGCCCTGGTGGCCTCAGGAGAGGCCAGTCCCCATGCGAGTTGCTAATGGGCCTCTCGGGATTCCTCTCCCGTCGATACCGGGGCCAAAAAGCTTGTGTGGAGTCAGGGCCGGAACCGAGGATTCCTCTCAGGGGCTGACATGGATCTTTGGGTACTTCTGGAGTCTCCCCAGGGGAGTCAGGCCTCGTCTCGAGTGGGGGCATGCACGTGCGCTTTCCTTCCAGGCTGTAGCAGCAATGTCACGCTTCCCGTCGCGTGGATCAAAGGATCTGTGGTTTTCCCTCGAGGCTTTCCCTCGAGGCTTTCCCACAGGGCTGTCCCACGTGCCACCGTGTTGTGAGTCGATCCTCGGCATGAAAGATGAGCCAGTGCAGGGCAAAGAGGTTCCTCTGGAATGGACTGAGACATCTGGGGGACTCTTGGAATGGTGGTACGACCATGGAGTTCCTCTCGCCTTTCCTGTTGAGAGTGCCTCCTCTTGAGATGCGACGGGAACGCCGGGAATTCTTTCCCGTTGAAAGCAGGGAAAGGATCCCTCATCTCGAGCTCCGAGGGGGAAACGGGGCTCCTCTGGATGTGGGCGGGACCATCGTGCTTCCTCTCGAGTGGAGACGGGTATGGCGGTGAACTTCTTGAGTTGCAGCAAGGGTGTGAAAGACCCTTTCGAAGTTCCAGAGGTTTGGTGTCATTAGTCTCCAGAGGCCTCATCGGAAATAGGCCTCATCTCGCCTGGAAGGGAGAACTTCCTGGATTTTCTCGAGTTGCGGCAGGTGTTCTGGAGTTATGACGGGGACCTCAGGGACCGGCCCTGGTGGCCTCAGGAGAGGCCAGTCCCCATGCGAGTTGCTAGGGGGCCTCTCGGGATTCCTCTCCCGTCGATACCGGGGCCAAAAAGCTTGTGTGGAGTCAGGGCCGGAACCGAGGATTCCTCTCAGGGGCTGACATGGATCTTTGGGTACTTCTGGAGTCTCCCCAGGGGAGTCAGGCCTCGTCTCGAGTGGGGGCATGCACGTGCGCTTTCCTTCCAGGCTGTAGCAGCAATGTCACGCTTCCCGTCGCGTGGATCAATGGATCTGTGGTTTTCCCTCGAGGCTTTCCCTCGAGGCTTTCCCACAGGGCTGTCCCACGTGCCACCGTGTTGTGAGTCGATCCTCGGCGTGAAAGATGAGCCAGTGCAGGGCAAAGAGGTTCCTCTGGAATGGACTGAGACATCTGGGGGACTCTTGGAATGGTGGTACGACCATGGAGTTCCTCTCGCCTTTCCTGTTGAGAGTGCCTCCTCTTGAGATGCGACGGGAACGCCGGGAATTCTTTCCCTTTGAAACCAGGGAAAGGATCCCTCATCTCGAGCTCCGAGGGGGAAACGGGGCTCCTCTGGATGTGGGCGGGACCATCGTGCTTCCTCTCGAGTGGAGACGGGTATGGCGGTGAACTTCTTGAGTTGCAGCAAGGGTGTGAAAGACCCTTTCGAAGTTCCAGAGGTTTGGTGTCATTAGTCTCCAGAGGCTTCATCGGAAATAGGCCTCATCTCGCCTGGAAGGGAGAACTTCCTGGATTTTCTCGAGTTGCGGCAGGAGTTCTCGAGTTACGACGGGGACCTCAGGGACCCGCCCTGGTGGCCTCCAGAGGGGCCAGTCCCCATGCGAGTTGCTAGGGGGCCTCTCGGGTATCCTCTCCCGTCGATACTGGGGCCAAAAACCTTGTGTGGAGTCAGGGCCGGAACCGAGGTTTCCTCTCAGGGGCTGACATGGATCTTTGGGTACTTCTGGAGTCTCCCCAGGGGAGTCAGGCCTCGTCTCGAGTGGGGGCATGCACGTGCGCTTTCCTTCCAGGCTGTAGCAGCAATGTCACGCTTCCCGTCGCGTGGATCAAAGGATCTGTGGTTTTCCCTCGAGGCTTTCCCTCGAGGCTTTCCCACAGGGCTGTCCCACGTGCCACCGTGGTGTGAGTCGATCCTCGGCGTGAAAGATGAGCCAGTGCAGGGCAAAGAGGTTCCTCTGGAATGGACTGAGACATCTGGGGGACTCTTGGAATGGTGGTACGACCATGGATTTCCTCTCGCCTTTCCTGTTGAGAGTGCCTCCTCTTGAGATGCGACGGGAACGCCAGGAATTCTTTCCCGTTGAAAGCAGCGAAAGGATCCCTCATCTCGAGCTCCGAGGGGGAAACGGGGCTCCTCTGGATGTGGGCGGGACCATCGTGCTTCCTCTCGAGTGGAGACGGGTATGGCAGTGAACTTCTTGAGTTGCAGCAAGGGTGTGAAATACCCTTTCGAAGTTCCAGAGGTTAGGTGTCATTAGTCTCCAGACGCCTCATCGGAAATAGGCCTCATCTCGCCTGGAAGGGAGAACTTCCTGGATTTTCTCGAGTTGCGGCAGGTGTTCTCGAGTTACGACGGGGACCTCAGGGACCCGCCCTGGTGGCCTCAGGAACGGCCAGTCCACATGCTAGTTGCTAGGGGGCCTCTCGGGATTCCTCTCCCGTCGATACCGGGGCCAAAAACCTTGTGTGGAGTCAGGGCCGGAACCGAGGATTCCTCTCAGGGGCTGACATGTATCTTTGGGTACTTCTGGAGTCTCCCCAGGGGAGTCAGGCCTCGTCTCGACTGGGGGCATGCACGTGCGCTTTCCTTCCAGGCTGTAGCAGCAATGTCACGCTTCCCGTCGCCTGGATCAAAGGATCTGTGGTTTTCCCTCGAGGCTTTCCCTCGAGGCTTTCCCTCGAGGCTTTCCCACAGGGCTGTCCCACGTGCCACCGTGGTGTGAGTCGATCCTCGGCGTGAAAGATGAGCCAGTGCAGGGCAAAGAGGTTCCTCTGGAATGGACTGAGACATCTGGGGGACTCTTGGAATGGTGGTACGACCATGGAGTTCCTCTCCCCTTTCCTGTTGAGAGTGACTCCTCTTGAGATGCGACGGGAACGCAGGGAATTCTTTCCCGTTGAAAGCAGGGAAAGGATCCCTCATCTCGAGCTACGAGGGGGAAACGGGGCTCCTTTGGATGTGGTCGGGACCATCGTGCTTCCTCTCGAGTGGAGACGGGTATGGTGGTGAACTTCTTGAGTCGCAGCAAGGGTGTGAAAGACCCTTTCGAAGTTCCAGAGGTTAGGTGTCATTAGTCTCCAGACGCCTCATCGGAAATAGGCCTCATTTCGCCTAGAAGGGAGAACTTCCTGGATGTTCTCGAGGTGCGGCAGGTGTTCTCGAGTTACGACGGGGACCTCAGGGACCGGCCCTGGTGGCCTCAGGAGAGGCCAGTCCCCATGCGAGTTGCTAGGGGGCCTCTCGGGATTCCTCTCCCGTCGATACCGGGACTAAAAACCTTGTGTGGAGTCAGGGCCGGAACCGAGGATTCCTCTCAGGGGCTGATATGGATCTTTGGATACTTCTGGAGTCTCGACAGGGGAGACAGGCCTCGTTTCGTGAGGGGGCATGCACGTGCACATTCCTTCCAGGCTTTAGCAGCAATGTCACGCTTCCCGTGGCGTGGATCAAAGGATCTGTGGTTTTCCTCGAGCCTTGCCCTCGAGGCTTTCCCACAGGGCTTTCCCACGTGCCACCGTGGTGGGAGTCGATCCTCGGCGTGAAAGATGAGCCATTGCAGGGCAAAGAGGTTCCTCTGGAATGGACTGAGACATCTGGGGGACTCTTGGAATGGTGGTACGACCATGGAGTTCCTCTCGCCTTTCCTGTTGAGAGTGCCTCCGCTTGAGATGCGACGGGAACGCTGGGAATTCTTTCCCGTTGAAAGGAGGGAAAGGATCCCTCATCTCGAGCTAGGAGGGGGAAACGGGGCTCCTCTGGATGTGGGCGGGACCATCGTGCTTCCTCTCGAGTGGAGACGGGTATGGCGGTTAACTTCTTGAGTTGCAGCAAGGGTGTGAAAGACCCTTTCGAAGTTCCAGAGGTTAGGTGTCATTAGTCTCCAGACGCCTCATCGGAAATAGGCCTCATCTCGCCTGGAAGGGAGAACTTCCTGGATTTTCTCGAGTTGCGGCAGGTGTTCTCGAGTTACGACGGGGACCTCAGGGACCCGCCCTGGTGGCCTCAGGAGAGGCCAGTCCCCATGCGAGTTGCTAGGGGGCCTCTCGGGATTCCTCTCCCGTCGATACCGGGGCCAAAAAGCTTGTGTGGAGTCAGGGCCGGAACCGAGGATTCCTCTCAGGGGCTGACATGGATCTTTGGGTACTTCTGGAGTCTCCCCAGGGGAGTCAGGCCTCGTCTCGAGTGGGGGCATGCACGTGCGCTTTCCTTCCAGGCTGTAGCAGCAATGTCACGCTTCCCGTAGCGTGGATCAAAGGATCTGTGGTTTTCCCTCGAGGCTTTCCATCGAGGCTTTCCCACAGGGCTGTCCCACGTGCCACCGTGTTGTGAGTCGATCCTCGGCGTGAAAGATGAGCCAGTGCAGGGCAAAGAGGTTCCTCTGGAATGGACTGAGACATCTGGGGGACTCTTGGAATGGTGGTACGACCATGGAGTTCCTCTCGCCTTTCCTGTTGAGAGTGCCTCCTCTTGAGATGCGACGGGAACGCCGGGAATACTTTCCCGTTGAAAGCAGGGAAAGGATCCCTCATCTCGAGCTCCGAGGGGGAAACGGGGCTCCTCTGGATGTGGGCGGGACCATCGTGCTTCCTCTCGAGTGGAGACGGGTATGGCGGTGAAATTCTTGAGTTGCAGCAAGGGTGTGAAAGACCCTTTCGAAGTTCCAGAGGTTAGGTGTCATTAGTCTCCAGACGCCTCATCGGAAATAGGCCTCATCTCGCCTGGAAGGGAGAACTTCCTGGATTTTCTCGAGTTGCGGCAGGTGTTCTCGAGTTACGACGGGGACCTCAGGGACCCGCCCTGGTGGCCTCAGGAACGGCCAGTCCACATGCTAGTTGCTAGGGGGCCTCTCGGGATTCCTCTCCCGTCGATACCGGGGCCAAAAACCTTGTGTGGAGTCAGGGCCGGAACCGAGGATTCCTCTCAGGGGCTGACATGTATCTTTGGGTACTTCTGGAGTCTCCCCAGGGGAGTCAGGCCTCGTCTCGACTGGGGGCATGCACGTGCGCTTTCCTTCCAGGCTGTAGCAGCAATGTCATGCTTCCCGTCGCGTGGATCAAAGGATCTGTGGTTTTCCCTCGAGGCTTTCCCTCGAGGCTTTCCCACAGGGCTGTCCCACGTGCCACCGTGGTGTGAGTCGATCCTCGGCGTGAAAGATGAGCCAGTACAGGGCAAAGAGGTTCCTCTGGAATGGACTGAGACATCTGGGGGACTCTTGGAATGGTGGTACGACCATGGAGCTCCTCTCGCCTTTCCTGTTGAGAGGGCCTCCTCTTGAGATGCGACGGAAACGCCGGGAATTCTTTCCCGTTGAAAGCAGGGAAAGGATCCCTCATCTCGAGCTACGAGGGGGAAACGGGGCTCCTCTGGATGTGGGCGGGACCATCGTGCTTCCTCTCGAGTGGAGACGGGTATGGCGGTGAACTTCTTGAGTTGCAGCAAGGGTGTGAAAGACCCTTTCGAAGTTCCAGAGGTTAGGTGTCATTAGTCTCCAGACGCCTCATCGGAAATAGGCCTCATCTCGCCTGGAAGGGAGAACTTCC